>NC_041396.2:277063434-277373434 GCF_900747795.2 Erpetoichthys calabaricus | reverse complement strand
AAAGGTTATTATGCTTGAGTGTTAGGAGAACCTGACTTCCTAGGAGACTTCTATTTTCTACTTTGTGGTATACAGGCATTCTGGGATGCTCTATATGTTAAAGAGCAAACCATCACTGTCTGTATCTCTTTGACATCTTTTCTACTAGAGATAAGTTAAGAGACTGAAAAACTGACACGCAGACAGACTTTTTTTTCCAGTACCATCTTTTTTACCTGACTCAAGCTCCCAGTATGAATGGATATTTCTCTGACTGGCGGCCCAAGTATCTGGAAATTAGCCATCACAGCTTGTTCAATTGTCGGGACTGCAGCTACTCGATTCCCTTCACTTACATCCGGGACCCCTTTGCTCTGCATTCCCTTATGATATACTATACAGGGTTTGTTTACTTGTATAGCCAAATCCACTCCGCTTGGTAGTCTTACTCCTGAATCCAGAAATACCGATCGACTGCTTTGAGCCCTTGCCGTCTCCTTGATCTCCTTCAGCGCTGTTCCTAAATGGTTTAATATTAATTGGAATGTTCTTAGTGGGGCGGCACGGTGGTGCAGTGGGTAGCGCTGCTGCCTCGCAGTTGCGAGACCTGTGGACCTGGGTTCGCTTCCCGGGTCCTCCCTGCGTGGAGTTTGCATGTTCTCCCCGTGTCTGCGTGGGTTTCCTCCAGGCGCTCTGGTTTCCTCCCACAGTCCAAAGACATGCAGGTTAGGTGGACTGGCGATTCTAAATTGGCCCTAGTGTGTGCTTGGTGAGTGGGTGTGTTTGTATGTGTCCTGCGGTGGGTTGGCACCCTGCCCGGGATTGGTTCCTGCCTTGTGCCCTGTGTTGGCTGGGATTGGCTCCAGCAGACCCCCGTGACCCTGTGTTTGTCGGGTTCAGCGGGTTGGATAATGGATGGATGGATGTTCTTAGTGGCTGTAGTAGCTCTTCCAGCTCCTGGTGATCAACTCAACTTTTCACAGACTTGTCTGATTACGGGTGGAACTTCGTTTTTCTCTGCTTATTCTCCACATATTCATTTGGAGAACACTGCTCTCATGTATGCTCAGTCAAGCATTCCTCTGCAACATGGGAAATTCAGTCCAGGCGTTCCTTTATCGGGACAGTCTGTTGTTTGTAAATGGATGCAGAATTGGCTCAGACAGAGGAAACAAAGAGTTATGGCATGAGAAATCCTACCAAATTGGCTGACATTAAGAGTGTTCTACAAAGGTCTGTGCTAGGGTCGCTACTTTTAATATATATACCTGTAAATGATTTGGCTAAGGATATAAGTAACAAGCCTTTTAAGTTTCCAGACGATACACAGATAGGTGGATTGGCAGATAGTCTAGAATCTGTTAAATCATTACAGAGGGACTTGGACAGCATACAGGCTTGGGCAGATTTGTGGCATATGAAATTGAATGTACAGTAAAATGTTAGGTTTGAATACACAATGGGAGGTCCGAAAACTGAAAATACACCTTATGAGAAGGATTTAGGAGTCGTAGTGGACTTGTCTCTATCAATTGCCAGACAGTGTTCAGAAGCCATTAAGAAGGCTAATAGAATATCAGGTTATACAGCACCCTGATGTGTGGAGTAACAGTCCAATGAGGTTCTGCTCAAGCTTTATAACACACTGATTAGACCTCATCTGCAGTACTGTGTGCAGTTTTGGGCTACAAAAAGGCCATAGCAACGCTAGAAAAAATCCGGAGAACAGTGACTAGGCTGATTCCAGGGCTACAGGGGAGGAGTTACGAGGAAAGATTAAAAGAGCTGAGCCTATACAGTTTAAGCAAAAGAAGATTAAGGGGAGACATTATTTAAGTGTTTAAAATTACGAAGGGAAAAAGTACAGTGGATTGAGACTGTTACTTTAAAATGAGTTCATCAAGAACACAGGGACACAGTTGGAAACTTGTTATGGGTAAATTTCACACAAATATTTGGATGTTTTCCTTTACATAGTGAACCATAGACACTTGGAATAAGCTACCAAGGAGTGTGGTAGACAACAGGACTTAAGGGACTCTCCTTTTTAGAAACAGATGTGTGCTAAATGCTTTTAATCTGTTTAACTATTCTGGGATCTTTAGATATACAAGATATATAGGTGTGTTACAAATTGATGTGCTTCCTAACTCTGTTATGCAAATGAATCTAACTTATTTAAGATCAGTGCTACTCATGTCACAACGAACTGACAGGATCACACGACAGGCTTCCTCAAGCTTGTTGTAATAAAGGAAATCCATCTTTGAAGCTATATATGACAGTGATCTTGACTATCTTTATTTACAGAGTATTTCCCTGACATATGCAAAATACAGAGATATACAATTATATAAAGCTAGCTGTGCCCCCTGTCTATGACGGGTTGAAATCTTAATAATCAACATAGACCTTAGCATTAATGTTTGCAGTGCACCATTTACTGGAATGTATTCTGTAATGCATGTAGTAATAAACTCAATTGCAATTGGCACTCAATCACAAACATTTGTAGTAATAAAATGATTTACTACAAATGTTTGTGATGTATGTTTTTGATTTGATATACTTTGTTAATCCCCAAGGGGAAATTGTTTTTTGCATGACCTTGGGGGGTCAGAGCACAGGGTCAGTCATTGTACAGTGCCCCTGGAACAATTTTCAGGTTAGGGCCTTGCTCACAGGCCCAGCAGCATAGGATTCCTTCTGTCATTAACAGGATTTGAACTGCTAATGATGCACCATCTGTTGGAATGACAAAGGCAATGCATATGTCTCAATTATATGCCTTTTGGTATGGGATTCATGAAAGCACAGTTAATGTTTGTAATGTGCCATATGTTGAAATGACAAATGCAATACATTTTATTACTACAAATGTTTGTGATGCACCATCTATTGCAATGACAGAGACATGGCAAATGGACAGACACACAGATGCACAGACACCCGTTTTTTAAGGCGAATATATCCTATGCTTACTTGTAAGGTATATATACATACAGTTCAAATATTGAGGCTCTTTTTGATAATCTGAAGTACTTTGTGGTTAACTAAATCTCTGCCAGGCATAATTCCTGATAGCAGTTTCCAGGCTAACAAAGGTATTCTCTAAAGTGACATACAAGAAATCAAAACAGAGCAAAATAACATTTCATTAGAGTTTAAAATGCTGCTGGAAACTATCCACAAGCATAATAAACAGATTACTTCACTGGACAGTTAGATGGTGTCATCGTGGAAACAATGTTGGCATCCTGGGAACTCTTCTGAAAGTGGAAATGGCAGCGAATTTATTAGATTAGATATAAAGTTATTTGATCCCAGAGGTATATTTGGCTTTTTACAAGAAACTCAATAAACATATAAATAAAGACACAAACACACACACACACACACTATGGTCTTAAAACATACAAGAATGTCTGAAAAGAAAGAAAATTAAAGAAACTAAAGAAAGAAATCTTTTGACTTGGCAGTTACAGTCACATCGAGGCATCATATAGGCATTTTGCTGTTGCTATTTTGGAATATGCTCAGTCAAGCTTTGCTTCCAGCCCTCTCCAATTATGCGCCTATTTTTGAGAAGTGTTATAGGATTTATACACCTAACTAATTCATCCTATCTGATGCCATTAGTATTAATGTTCCTCAACTTTACCAATTTTCAGGTCATTTTGAAGGACACTAGGAATAAATCTAACTTGTTCTACAGTGGCCAATGAATATTCTTTTTTCCAGCTCAAACCAGGAAGACTGACTCCAGTGGTGAAATGTGCTCAAGGGTGGGCTTGCAACCTATCCTGCTATACACAAGATTTCACATGCCCTGGGACACATGATCTTTGATGACCCAAAACAAACTTTGAAGGCCCTTAATGACTTTCGAGCTACAGGCATTGTTCCCTTCTAATGGATGTTATTTTGCTTTTTCTGTCTCATTAGGTATATTTTCTCTAATATGTCTCTGGAGATGTTTACTTATTACAAAACTCTTTATTACACTGTGTACTCTATTGACTCGTTGTTTTCCTGTACTTATCATACTTGTAATGAGGACTGGTTAAGCTTGGTAACTTTGGTCGGGGGAAAACTGTAAATGGCTCCTTTGGCACTGCCATGATTTACAGATCTGCTGCTCTAAGTCAGGTGTTGCAGAGCTGGCATATGTACAGGGTGGGCTATATGCCTGCAATGGTTTATCATTAACCGGTTCTGTTATGTTACAAAGGCACGGTGTGAGGGGAGGTGGCTAGATTTAGGATACGGACTGGTAATTGGTCTAGTTAGGGGCAGGGGGTTGGTGAATGGTTTTAGATGTTTGTGTTTCCAGTGTGGTTGGGTTCACTGATGCTGAGACACCCTGAAGCTTCTTGTCTTCTTACTGATTTTCTTCTGGCTCATCTCTTAGTTTTTTTTCTTTACTCATTGCTAATCTTTTGGTTGCCTCTTTGAACGTTTGAGGACTTGGGGCAGGTGCTAAACATGTTGGTGTCCTCGATTACTTACTGCTAAAGAGAGAGGATGTTAGATATGGTAAGAAACTCTACTTCAAAGTGGTCTCTGAACTGGTCAACACAAGCAAGTGAGAGTTGTTATTCTCCTCTGGTGCAGCATGCATCTTAAAATACTTGAAACAGGTTCAAGTGACGTCGGCAGATCGTGTTATGTGCTTGTGGAACTGGGTTTTAGGAAAATAGCCCTCTGGTGTATGTATTCACCAATATCTTATTAATTTGCATTCTTTTCATACAACTAGCAAACTTTTATATATGAAAGGTTTTGATAATATTGTTGGTACGGATGAAAACACCTTTACAAATCTTCTGTTAGACAAAATGCCAGCTTCTCTCTTTTGACTATTTCACTACGAATATTTGCCTCTGATTTAAACTTTGTTGATTCGTTTCAGTTCTTGAATTCCTCTGCTAAACCTTTTATGGTTTTCTTCTCTGTGCACCATTTCTACTTGAGATTACACTACATTTAAATCTCTAAATCCCTCGCTTCCCATCTTGTTATCATGTCTCTTGAAATGGCCAGTCTCTTAGTTCATCATTGACTTCCCAATGTCATCATCTTGTGCCACTCATTGGAGGTCTTTGCTGTGCAAAAAAAAAAGTCAAACACGCACCTTTAAGCTTGATTCTCTGTTGATGACCTTTTTATTTTATTTGGAACTTTATGCCCAAATATGCTAACAATTTGGCTTGTGTATATAGGCAGAAAATCACTGAAGTTGAATCTCATCTCTCAACTTTGAAGAAAGCATGCCAATGTGTGATGAGTCTGGAGCATGAGCTTTTCACCTCAGGCACTTCCTATAACTGCTTTTTGGAGTTTAATTCCAAATTATTTACTGAAAATTGTAAGGGCTGGTTATGCTTGATGCTCAGAATGCTTACACACATGCATCATGGATGCCAAGTGTTACTAGCGCTCTTTTGATGCACCCTTCAAGCGTGTCATCAGAAATTGATGCAACACGCGTGCAAGTTGCGGTACCAGCAAAAATTTGGGTGGCATTTACGTTCATGTTTTGGTACGTGACGTCAGCATCGTTGTTTACTATCAACATCTCCATAGTGGCAAACATGCCCGAACAGCTGGCATCAAATCGGCAGCTCTTTGAATGTGGAAACGCGCAAGACGAAACGTAAGCAAATTCAAGACAGATATATGTGTGCAAACTGGAAAATGTCAGAGAAAAGAAGTGGAGATTTGACCGCTGCAAGATTACTCAGTGTGACGGAAGGCCACATTGCTGCTCCAATTGGATGAATGTATGTGTTTCGATTTTTGATGAATGGTTTGATGTGGTTAAGCAAATCATCAGACTTAAATGCTGACATACAAAGGTATTCTTGCTTAGGCAATACAAGCGTCGAATATTCCTCATTGTAATAACCTGATACATTTAAAGGTCTTACATACAATCTTCTGTGTTGCTGTTGTCGTCTTTTTTGCACCTTCACAACAGTATCTTGCACTACCACCTGGTGGAATGCCCAAGATTTACATAAAGTATGCACACAAGTATATTCAGTATACTACTTGTGTAGCAGCAGCATCTGCAAGCACGCAAATCGTGTAGCATCAAGTATATCCCAACCCAAAGTCTTCTCCAATGGAAATGATTTTTTTTTTTAGATAACTTGCACCTTTCCAGGATTTCAGTGGATTCACCAATTATATCATCAGAACATAAAGAGGTTCATGTTTCCTTGAGCTTTGGAAAATCACAGGTGACTGACGGTTGGCCTTTTGGCATCAACTAGCAACACCTTACATGCAGATGATAAACTCTGCAATTTCCTCCTCTAGTCTGAACCCCTCAATTAATTCAGCCTTGATTACTTTCATCTTAATCAAGGCAAAGCTGTATCTGACTGCTCTAGTTATCTCCCAACCTCCCTGATAAATCCTGATGCAAAGTTGTTTGCACTCAGTCTGCCGGGGGTTATTCATAAATTAATCCATTTCAATCAAACTGGTGTTATCCACTCCCAGCTGGCTGTAGATAACACATGTTGCCTTGTATAAATTATAGTTGTAGCCCTATTGCTATCTTAGCCTGCAGTTCTGCTCATACTTCATATGGAGAAGGGTTCTGACTGCAGGAATTGAGATTTTCTATGGAAAGTTTTAAACCCAATAGCATGGCTTTTGGAGAGAGACTTACTGTATCAATTTGATCAAGACATTATACTCCTCCTCCAAGGTGTTAATTCTCACCAGCTCAATCATTTCTCAAAGCTTTCAGATTCAAAATGGCTCCAGACAGCGGTGTTAATTATCTCCTTTGCTTTTTAATATCTCACATAGCTGTTCTGAGACCTTATTAAATTAACCGGACAATGTCTGCTGTCCTTCCATTAATTTCCTGCTGCCTTCAGTTTTTTCACCATTTGTACCTTTTACTAATTAGTTGGATATTGACATATCTCTTTTCTGCAGTACCCTACATCATCTCACTACCTTTGTATCTTTAGGAGTGTCAAGGTATCCCTTGTCTCATGGCCCCTTCTTCCAATGTCTTTCCATTCTAGATCAGTAATTACAGTATCAAAATGAATATGGACCCACGTTTTAACTTTGTTAGTGGCATGCTCCCTTCCCCATAAAATATAGGTTGGGAGATAGATTTTGTGTCTGCCTTTCCATGTAATTAGAGACCTTCCACTTCCGATTTGTGGTAAGTCTAAAGGTGGGGGGTGTCTCTTGACCTAGAGTTGCATAATTGGGTGTTTACCCTTTGATCAGAATGGAGCTGGTTGTTGAATCCAACAAGGTCTTCTCTAGATCTGTTTCTGTTCTTCCCTTCAGTGCCTTAATGTTAAGGTCTCATTCTTGAATTTTACATCTCATGCTCTTATATGCTCTGCAGATTTTGCGAAAGTTGAGAAACATCTTGGCAAATCTCCAATATGATTTAATCTTCCAGATTCCTGCTCTGTGTATTTGTGACAATCTCTTTTCAACCAAAGTCTTGTTGAAGCATCAATACACTTAGCAACATTTATGAAGACTCCAGACTCAGATGTTGCAATTAGTGATGTCCAGGTTATCTTTTCCTATCTTCTAATCAGATCAGTGCTTAAAGCAAACTATGCTCCAAACTCATCTGCATTTCTTTTCCACCCATGTTTACAATTTTTCCTGCTTGTTATTTCCAAACTTTAAGCCACTGGCATCCATATACAGTATGCAAGTCTACATAAAGTGTCTGCTAAAATGCTACTCTTATTTTCAGTCTGGCCGTGTGATCTCCTTTCTTCTATCCATCTCATTGGTAAGTTATATGTTTCACTATTTCTGCACCCTGTAAAAACCCAAATTACTGGCCCATTTTATGAAGGGAATTAGTAAAGTTGATGAAGACTTTAATTTTAAAATGAGTTAATCAAGAACACGGAGGCACAGTTGGAAACTTGTTAAGCATAAATTTTGTACAAACATTAGGATGTTTTTCTTTACACAGAGAACCATAGACACTTTCAAAGCTAGACTTGATGCTTTTTTAGAAGAGTTAAGTAGATAGGAGTGGCAAGCTTTGTTGGGCTGAATGGCCTGTTCTCATCTAGATTGTTCTAATTTTCTAATGTATTCCGTTTGAACTGATGCATCACCTGTATGTCACCACTTTATGCTATGCATTTGGTCATTGATCTTATCTGTCTTATGTCTTCTTTAAATGTCCCTGGCATTTTTCTCTATATGTTTTGGGATGATTCTACAGTACAGTCTTTACCTTCTGGACTCATGCCTATATCTTATTGTCCTCTATTTTCTGTGTTACTATTCCCTTTGTGCTTCATTTATTTGTTCTCCTGGACTTATTTACCATAACTTTTATTCAGCAGAGGTTATTCTTTCTGAGTATCATATGTGCAAGATTAATCTTAGACTCTTGCTGGCAGTCTCCCCACTCTCTTTGTAAACATCTGGAAATTCTGTTTCTTTAATCTAGTCTTGCATAAAGTTTTGGTGGTAATAATCAACACATCAACAGGTGCCAATATAGAGAAGTGGCAAACTGTGGTGTATATGGTGGGGAGATAGTTGGCTGGAGGTAACATTGTGCTACTAATCTTTACCCCTAATTCTTCCCTTTTCTGATTCCTCTCTATGCTTTTGGACTCAATATATCTTCCAGATTTCTATTAATGGCCTACACAGATATTATAACTACATTTTCAATCCCTTAAGGACTCCTTTGCTGATTTTGGTAGTGGTGATGGTTGTTGACACTTACTGTCACTTCTACATTTTCTTTGATTGTTAATTGTTATTTTTTATTGACATAAAATTGATTTTCCCATGAGATTAATAAAGTTCATCTAATATAATCTAATAAATATCACACAAAATAAAGATGGAGATCCTCACAATTAATCATTTAAAATAAAAAGGTTTAAAACAATGTGGAACACAACCAGCCTATCACACTCTGTCTTGTTCAGATAGTTTCGCTCACCCAATTCCTCATACCCTGTGTGTTTCTACAAGATGGCCAGGGAAAACGTAGGCAGGGAAAGTGAATTTCTTGCAGTTTACTGAATGTGCTTTGGAACAGGGCTGTGTGAGTATTGCTATTTCTATGTTTTTTGCTGGGGTATGGATTTCATTTTGGGACTCGGTTGCTCTGGATTTTCTTTTAGGCAGCTCTCTTTTGCTCCTATTTTTGAGCCATTTGCTATTTCTTTTGGTTGTAAATAAATAAATGATCTGTTTTTGGACAGCATATTTAGGATTCTGGCCTGTTTTGTGGATATTTTTAAAGGCCTCACCTGTTTGTATATTGTGTGGTGCTAGCAGCACAACACCAGTGGCCTCTTCCCTGCCTGCTTGTGCCAGTCTGCACTCTATTAACGGCATGTATTGTCTGTCTACAATTGGCAGTCTTCGTTCTATAATTTAATCCACCTTGAATTATCTGTAGCACAGATTAACAGTGCCTCCAGCAATTCAACTGAAGTGGACTACTGCTGTTCAGTTGTTTAGGTCCTGGTTCGTTGCAGTAGCCTAATTTTGTTTCTAACTATTGCTCTTTGTTTTTTTACTTTGCTGCGGTGTCCTGATCATGATCCCTTAATTCTCTATTATCTGGAGACTTGGATTTGGTAATTTCCCATAGTATTTACCATTTGATGTTTAATCTACCAAGCAAATCTTTGGAATGTAGGGAAAAAAAATGGCATGCAGACACAGGAGAACATACAAAATTCATACAAACAACTGGAAATCAAATCCTATCTCTTGAAATTGTGAGGTACCACCCACAGCTAACACTATCAGAATTTCTAATATCTGGGAATCTAGGACAACAGCTACCTTAGGCAGGGTCCACTTTGTATACAATGAAGAGCAACATGTGGCACAGATCCTGCATAATAGGTTTGAATCCCATGCCTGGTCTTTGCCTCAGTGGAACTGGCACATTCTCCCCATGTTTGTGTGTGTTTTTGTCTTGGTTTTGGTTTCTTCCATATGTTGGGTTCATGGATTGTCCTTAGTGTGGGGGTGTGCCATGTGTTGGACAGAAGCCATGTCAAGGGTTGTTTCCTGCCTTTACCCTGACACCTGGAACTGGATTAAGCAAGTATGAGAATGAATAAAAATCTGAATGAAGTGGAAAAACAATACATGGAAATATTTATATTGAGACCTGCAGATGAATAATCGCTGCTACTCTCTGTGCCACCCTGCCACCAAAGAATAAAACATTTCTGGTATTATTTAGATGTCATGTAATATGCTTTACACCACATCTATGTTTGTGGCCCAGAATGCAATTCACATCTTGATCACACTAAAATATTTAAGTATTTATTTTAAAGAACATCATTCACAGACACCCACTTCTATCTGGATATTTGTTTTGTTTTTTGTGAAATCACTTGAAGCAGACACCCTACAAAGTTTAGTGCTAAAGTTCCAATTGGCACCTACAGTGTTGTTAAACGTCATGAAAAGCATTTCATATGCCAAGAATTCACTTAACCACAAGGGTGCTCTTGAGACGGCCCAGCTTGATGACCCAACCTATCCCCCTGGCTGGGCACCACTTAACAGATATTCTCTCTCCCCATATTGGAAACGTGATGCTCATATTCCCCAATCAGCTGGTCTGGGATTCCTCTGGATGACTTAGTGCGGGTGGGCTTGAGGTGAGCAGGGCAGATATTTTTGGCCATGGCTCTTTTTAAGGGTCATGTGCTTGAATGTTGACATTCCAGGCTTAGTTTGGGCTCAAATTTAAATCCCCATCTGGAATGTACAAAGGCCAAGGCAAACCACATCCTTCAACATTTTTCTTTATAAACTTCTACTACTATGCATGTTACAATTTTCAGCCAGTCAACAAAAGAAGGGTGCTAAATATCAGTAACTTGAAGTAAAATGTCATACCTTGTTAACTTTCCCTTTCCACTAATATATATGTTGTAATTATCTAATTTTGTAAAATTCATTGGGAGAATATTGACTAAGAAAGGCACTATATAAAATAAAGACTATTTAGATTATTTTTAAGTTAATGTACACAAGTGAAGAATTAGTGTATATCATCATGGAGCAGCACTACCTACTGTAATGATTTAAGTTAAGATCTTAACATTTTGATTTCTCACATTTAATGTTATCATCTATTTATAATTTGTACCATCTTAGCTTCATGTGATGATGACATCAACACTCCACTATTATACATCTTAATGCATATAATGCCATGTGTACAAGTAACTTCACGAGGGGCATGGCCACATGGTTTTGGAGGCCACCTAAGTCAGTACTGGTGATTAGATGCACTTTGTTTCAGCAAAGAAATAACTTTTTCTTGTGAGAGTGTGAAAATTTAGTTTCTCTGGTAATTTGTTTTTGAAGACTTTTATTTTGTGATTACAATTTTATTAGAAAAAAGAGCAATAATATCAAATAGGATAAAAATTTTAAAATCATATAAATAACACTCCACCACAAGACAAACACCCACTAACCCACACAGCTCCCTGAATATGAAGGAGACAAGAGAAACAGAAAAAAGGATAAATAAATAAGTAAATAAATAGCCAAACTACAGCTAACTAGTCATTCCCCAGCTGGGCTGCAGTTGATCACTCATCAGTAGTAGCACAAGATGACCAATTAATTGGGGACAGAGAATGGTGGAAACGTACTAAGTTGTAAAAAGAAGACTTCCAGAGATTAGGCAAAACAAAACCAGAAGACTTTCATCTAAAGACTAAAGCAAGTTCAGCTGCTATGGTGTCTAAAAAAAAGAAACATTTATTCTACGTAGGTGAAAGAGTTAATGTATTTAAATCCAAGATGGGAAGAATATTTAAAGATCCTAGAAAGTGAGTTGGTGACAAAAGACCAAAAGAAAGCAGCATGAGGACAATTCCAGAACATGTAGATAAAGCTGCCAGAGGTGTTATAGAGAGGTTATATAAGGCACTTGCAGAAAATCTTATGACAAAAAGTTTTTGTGGTGTTAGATATTGACAGAGCAATAACTTAAAATTAATGTGTTAGTGTTTAGGATTGTTGGAGTCCAGAGGATATTCGTCATCCATCCATCCATTATCCAACCCGCTATATCCTTATGTTTTTTTATCCCCTAATGCAATTGTATAGTAGAGGGAATACCAAGGGGCCAGATACAGAAAATAGAAAGGGGACAGTAGGAAGCTTTAGTGAGAATAGTATAATGTGAGGAAATGGGTTTCTTGGTAGGAGTAATGGAAGAAAAATTTACATACAATAGGCAATAGCTAGAAAGGAAGATATCGGTGCACCAAATGTTCGTTGACAGCAGAGAACTATTGTATTGCAGGGTACTGAAATGTCACAAGTCACCACTAACATGTAATGAACAAAATAAAAGTTCAGTAATGAAGTACTGCCATCAAATAGTTTTCCATCACATCTTTCATATATACCATACCTACAGAGGTTTAATTGATATGCTGTTAGGAAAGTCCCTGGAAACACATGAACCTAACTTAGTTTAAAGATGTTTCAGAGTGTTCGTGTTATATTACAACCATTTAACTCCAGTTCTGGACTCATTTTACTGGCTTCCAATTAAGTTTTGAGCTATTTTTAAAAATCTTCCTTCTCAGAAATAAATGTTTTTTTTCTTACACTAATAAATTGACTACTTGCTTCAATCTGTGGCACATATTGTAGTGTCAGTTTAAAGGCATACCTAAATTGGTTTCTGTATTGGGCTTTGGCTTTTTGGTTAGTTTGTCCTTTTGGTTTTGGCCTCAGTCTGTTTCAGACTATGTTTTTTTACTTTTATGTAAATGGAAGTTTGGTGATGGGGCCCAAAATTTGCTATCAAGTTAACTTCAAATTCTGATTCTATAATGCTCAAAACATTGAGAAAACTTGGTTTTAGTGTAGCGTCCGTATATATATCTATATGTGCATGTGTATCTGTGGAAAATAGAAATTATAATTTTAACTGCAAGAAATATATCATGTGACCTATGATAACTTCCAGAAAATTGACCTATCTTCTTCAAACAGGTTGCATAGTGTCTGTCTTGTTACAGGCTCCAGGCCTAGTGTTTTTGGTCCATTACTTATCCCCATATCTTTCAAAAACCATTTCACCTATGTCCAATGATAACTGCCAAAGAGATTGTTAAAACAGAGATTTTTGCAGTATGTTCAGTTTATTAACAGGACAAGGACGGTTGATTGACAAAAGTTTTGAACAAGCAGTTTTTGAGATACACAATTTATTTACATACAGTATATGTACACACACAGAGGCACAAACAAGTGCATGAATGCACACAAATACTAACTCAAAGAAATGTATAAGTGTAGCTAACTAACAACTTATTTGCCCTACCAAATCACATGCATAATGATGAAGAGAAAGAAATGAACACACACAAACACACACCCTTCGACCTGTAAAGGTTGATGTAGACCTGCACCAGTCTGTCTATCTACGCAGCCTGTTTACTTCATTTGACCCAGTGTGTGCAATTTTAAATAAAGTATCATTCAAGCTGTTTATTTGATTCAATTCCCTGCTCATTTAAATTCTTCCTTTATTTTTGTAGCTAATAAATATTATATAAGTTAATACACTTGATTCTATATTATTGTACAGTTGTACAGTGGAACCTCGAGATACGATCACCTCTGTATACGAGAAATTCAAAATACGAGGAAAGTATGAGCGAAAAATTCAGATCTAAATACGAGCATTGGCTCACGTAACGAGCCACGAGCCAGGCTGTGGGTATAGCTCGCGGCTTAGGGAGGGGGCGTGGTAGCTGTAGCGAGCCACAGGGCGATCTGCGGTGTCTGCGTTTCTCACCTAAGTACACAGGTGGGAAACTGCCCACATCCATGATTTGTCCTGTGGCTGATGGGCTGGGCAGGGTTGCCACCCGTCCTTTAAAATACAGAATCGTCCAGTATTTGAGAATGAAATTGCGCGTCCCGTTTTGAATCAATACGTATGCGTCCCTTATTTTTTTGTATTAAAAGTGGTAACCCTAGCAGCTGCCATGTCTTCCCCGCATATATAGAGAAGCGCGAGCCGGTTAAGGGGGAGAAGAAGTAAAAGAAAAGAGAGGAGAGGAGAGAGAACGGAGGTTGCAGGAGGAGGCAGGAATCCGCAGCAGTAGGAAGTCGGTGCGAGAGAGCGAGCGAGTACAGGCTCGCGTGTAGCTGAACAGGCGAGCCAAACAGCTGAAGCAGGACGGTGTAGAGAAGGTCAGTTGCATTAAGTGTCTCGCCTGTTGCAGAGCCCGCATGGGAGAAGCAGGTGAGACGCTAACAGAGAAGAAGCACCGGGGATTGTCATCTGTTTTTTGAAGACTGCTTCCTGTTGACGTTTTAACCTCGTGTTAAAGGATTGTTATTCTTATGTACTTTAAACCTCCACTTCACAACTTTTTTAAGGATTAAAGATTTATTGAATGCTCTACTGCACTTTGGACACCTGTTTTGATTCTTTTAATAATCAGTTATATTATTTACCAGTGTTATTTATTAAAGGTAGACTACAGTATATATAATTTATCAGTGTTATTTGTTAGGAAAATTGATTTTTATGTTAATATATTTGGGATGCGGAACGGATTAACTGGATATCCATTATTTTCAATGGGGACGTTTGTTCTAGATACGAGAAATTCGCTATACAAGCTCAGTGCTGGAACGAATTAAACTCGTATCTAGAGGTTCCACTGTATTTTAAAATCTTTTACTGAGTGATTTCCAATGGTTTCACTAAACTGTAATTTACATGGAAGTACTGTATAGACCATTTTATACAGATGTTCATAATTTGCAAATTTATTTTCCATTTGAATAAAAAAATAAAAAAACAAAATGTTTTTGACTTAAAGTTATTTGAATCACTTTTTACAATCTGTAGTTACAGCCTATAAGCTACAAGTCATATATAGCATTTACATGAAAAACACATTTTCTATTTTAAAGCAAAATAGTGGTTTATTTACAAATTACATGAACAAACCAACACCTTTCAAATAAAGCTGGATATGAAATTCACAACACCAACACACTGCCTCAGGTTTTCCACAACATAGTGGTATACTCTTACACTGTAAGATAAATGTTTTACTGTATCTTTGGTACTTGTGTAGAAAAAAAATGATGAAGAGGTTAGGTTAAGACTTAACAAACATCATGCTTCATTTATTGAGAATCACTGTACTGCTTTGTTTCAAGCAGAATTGTCTATTGTAATCCTTTATGGTGTTTATGGGCATTTCCAATTGTTCATTTACTACTCTAAAGTTAATTAAAAGCACAGTAGAAGCAATGTAATTTAAATGTATGACCATTAAACTCTAGTACTTAATTCACTTCACTGACTTCTGATAAAATAGGGCCGATTATAAAATCCTCCTTCTCATATGTTAAGTTTCAAAAAAATTTAGCTCTCAGGATACCATGCAGAGCTTTTCTGTTCCTATATTTCAGATTTGAGTGCAAGAGGTAGAGCTTTCTAGGTATTTGGCACCAAAACTCTGGAGAAACAGTCAGACATGCGAGAATTAGGGAGTGTTTTATGGGCTTATAACTGGTTAACATATGTAAGGAATGTGCGTATGGAGGAAGAGAAACAGCAGAACAACCACTGAGATCACTTGCTATGGCCTCAAACCCCCCAGCCCTTCTGGTCAACAGGGTATTTAACCGAGGTTCACCACTGCAGGCAGATATTCATGATCAGACCATCTACATAGCAACATAGAGCTCTACAATTCTGAAGTCTTTTTGTTTTGTACAACAGCATTTTGCCAAACCTTATTTGGTCCGGTTGTGCTTGCTACATTTGATTCTTCGGACATATGAATTAAATGGGACAACCTCCAGGACCTAAACCCTTTTTATTTTGTCTTTTATTTACAAAGCATGTATTTATCTATCTATCTATCTCTCTATCTATATATATATATATATATATATATATATATATATATATACAGGTAGTCCCCAGGTTACGGACATCCGACTTACGAACGAGGATGCAGCTGCGACGCATGCGACTCAGTAACTGCCGCTCTGTCATCTTTGGCCTGGGGATGCTGCAAGCGGTGGCTTGAGGGGGCGATTTCGCTGCTCGCGCATTGCAGTGTCCCTCGGGCGGCTCCCAGTGGCAAGTGGTGACCCGTGGTCCATAGTCACTGGGGCCATAGCTATCACTCGTGTGCAGGACGATGATTCGCAGCCAGGCCACTACGCCACCGCAGCTACTGCTCCTGACTGGATGCAGGCTGGAAGGAGCGGAGGGGGGCTTTTCACTGCCTGCCCAGCACACATGGCTGGTAATGCTGCAAGTGGTGACCCGGTTGTGGCTGAATAGGGCGGCGGGGGTAGCATTGTAGTATGCCTCGGATGGCTGCCTGTTGAATTGGGGTTGGGCGATTCACTACCCGCCTTTGGTTGCACTGTATTCGTTCTCGGTGGGCGGACACTACAAGCAGCATACTGTAGTGGAGGTGACTGTGAGGTGGGCTGGTGATGAACCGCCCCTCACTGCCCCCATTCATTCTCAATTGCAAGCCTGCGTGTACTGTTACGCACATAGCAGGAAGTTGTGTTTTGTCAGTACATCAGACGTGTTGATGGGTGCCTTCCTGCTGTGATAGCGTGTACAGTGCTGTGCAGAACAGCTCATCTTAACCTTTTGTCTTCACCCTTCAAGAATGTCTCTGAAACACAAATGATGCAAGTGCTGGTGATACAGTAAAAAAGAAAAAAACCATCACCATTGAAAATAAAGTAGAAATAATAAAAAGGTCAGAGAGGGGTGAAACTCCATCATTCATTGGCAGAGCAGTTGGTTACAGCCGGTCAACAATAGTATTTATTAAAATAATGTACCTTTTCTGACTTACATACAAATTCAACTTAACTACAAACCTACAGTCCCTATCTCGTACGTAACCCGTGGACTGCCTGTATAAATATATATATATATATATATTTTGTCCCAGATGGATGGGGACCCTACCCAGCCGGGACACCTGGATGGTCCCCATGATAGACAATACCTCCCCTGGGCCACAAGGGGGCAGCCGCCCAGGTCTGCTTGTGGGCCACTGGACCGGAGCTGGGATACTCATCCCTACTGGAGGACGTGGCCACCGCCAGGGGGCGCCCAGACAGCTGTGAGGTCCTGGATGGCAGCACTTCCGCCACACCAGGAAGTGTTGTCAGGGGGAGCACCTGGAGCTCATCCGGGTCGGTATATATGGGACCGCCACCCTCCAGAAGCTGAGCCAGAGTTGGAAGGAAGGAGACAAAGGTTGTGAGGAGGGGAGAGGCGGTGAGAAAGAGAAAGAAGAAGAGAAAGAGAAAGAAGAAAGAGTTGGTGGAGGAAGGCATTGTGGTGCTAAAAGAAAATAAAAGAAGTGTTTTGGACATTCTGGTGTCTGTCTGTCTGTGTCCGGGGGTATGCTTTCCACTATATATTATATATATATATATATATATATATATATATATACATACACATACAGGGTGGCACAGCAGTTAAAAGACAAGCAGGTTAGATCAATTGGGCATAGTGTGTGGTTGAGGTGTGTATGTTTGCCTTGTGATGGTCTGCCACCCTGTCTAGGGTTTGTTCCTGCCTCGTACCCTATACTAGCTGGGATAGGCTCCAGCAGACCTCTCAACCCTGTTCAAAACTAAGCAGTTTAGAAAATGACTAACTCTCTCTTTCTCTCTGATTTATTATCTGGACAGAAGGCCCAAGAGAAACATCAGATGAACTGGCCAGCTGGACGAAAAAAATAGCTTTGCGCCTAAGAACTTGGGAGTGGTGCTAGGTGGCAGTGGCCCTTGTATCAGAACCCAGTTGGGACGCCCGCAAGAGTGCTAGGGAGATGGAGTCCGGAAGTGCAGCCCTGTAGGGATCACTTGGGACCGACAGAGGGCACTGTCAGGGAAAGACCACCCTACTTTGTCTACGGCCTGGAAGTGCTTCATTGAGGATTCAGAATGGCACTGGACGCATTCCCAGTTCTGGTTTAAAAAGGGGCCTGCTACCACAAATGGACGAGTCAGAGTCAGGAGGAAGCGGGTAACACTCAGCAGAAGACGGAAGGAGGAAAGAATTGATGTTTTATTGGATTGATTTACTGTACAGTAATCCCTCCTCCATCGCGGGGGTTGCGTTCCAGAGCCACCCGCGAAATAGGAAAATCCGCGAAGTAGAAACCATATGTTTATATGGTTATTTTTAGAATGTCATGCTTGGGTCACAGATTTGCGCAGAAACACAGGAGGTTGTAGAGAGACAGGAACGTTATTCAAACACTGCAAACAAACATTTGTCTCTTTTTCAAAAGTTTAAACTGTGCTCCATGACAAGACAGAGATGACAGTTCTGTCTCACAATTAAAAGAATGCAAACATATCTTCCTTTTCAAAGGAGTGCAAAGCAAGCAGTCAAAAAAAAAATCAATAGGGCTTTTTGGCTTTTAAGTATGCGAAGCACCGCCGGTACAAAGCTGTTGAAGGGCGGCAGCTCACACCCCCTCTGTCAGGAGCAGAGAGAGAGAGAGAGAGAGATAGAGAGAGAGATAAAAAATCAATACGTGCCCTTTGAGCTTTTAAGTATGCGAAGCTCCGTGCAGCATGTCCTTCAGGAAGCAGCTGCACACAGCCCCCCTGCTCACACCCCCCTACTTCAGCGCAAGAGAGAGAGAGAGAGAAAGTAAGTTGGGTAGCTTCTCAGCCATCTGCCAATAGCGTCCCTTGTATGAAATCAACTGGGCAAACCAACTGAGGAAGCATGTACCAGAAATTAAAAGACCCATTGTCCGCAGAAACCCGCGAAGCAGCGAAAAATCCGCGATATATATTTAAATATGCTTACATATAAAATCCGCGATGGAGTGAAGCCGCGAAAGGCGAAGCGCGATATAGCGAGGGATCACTGTATAATTGAGGCACATTGGTGGAAAGAGGTCCGTAAAGGTGCTTTGTGGAATAAATTCTCCTTATTTTATTCATATAACGTGTGGTGGTATACTGTGTCTGTGGATTATATACTGTATATAGGATGATGTTTCTCTGCTAATGTTTTCTATTTATTTGCACTTCTTGGTTTTTCTAATGCATTTGTAATTAAACTCACATAAGGTCATTACTGCCACAAGAAGCATGATTATGCAATACGAGTAGTGGCATGTGACATGCTCACTGGTACATATTGAACATGTTACCATGTGTGTCCCAGCCTGGCTTATTAACAACTTAAACAGGGAGTATTCAATTCAAGGTAACTGATAAAGTATTTATTACAAGTCCAGTAAAAATCAGATGCCGTTGTATGTGGCTAGCAGCTGTTAATTAGTAAAATATTAAAATGCAAAAATCACAAACAAGGTAGCAATGACATCTGGCTTCATCTCCTGTTTTTGTGTACTGTTCTAAATATACAACCACATTTGCTCCCTTTTTTCTTTAATCCCCAGTTCTATTTCACCACCTATGTCATATCGTATATAAGAAGTGCCTGCACTCTTGATCTGCGTCTTTTTGCTGACATCATTCTATTGTAATCCAAAGTTATCAGAATGAACAGTACTGAAATCGAACCTGCATATCCCACTCTTATTCTAATGCTGTCGTGATAAGTGCTGGCTCTCCACAACTCAGAAATGATTGAAGAGAATTCAGAAAATAGATGTATTTATTCCACCACTGTACTTGATTCCAAAAAGTAGCTGCAAGATTCAGTGCTGCATACATGTCCACTTTTCACATGCCAGGTCAAGTGCATGTATGAGCAAAGGTAAGTGAAATATACTTTAATAACTAGGTTTAGCAATTATGTATAGTATGTCAGGACCTAGCAATTAGCAATTTACTGTAATGCATTCATGAAATTGCCATATAAAATATGTTAAACAAAAGAGTAATGACATTCACATGGACATGGAGCTGAAGTTAATGAAAATGAACCAATCATAAGAGACTCAGGAAGTGAGATATAAAAGTATGAAACTAGTTTGATTGTTTTGCAGAAATCAAAATTCATCCGGCAGTATTCTTTCAGTTAGATAGTAAATCACATTTTCAAAGTCACCAGATGAATTACATTTAACATGAAATATAGGAAACAATTGTTTATAGAAAGGGTCATGGGAATCTGGAAAAATTTAACAAGTCATGTGGTTGAAGACAAGCCTTGAAAACTTTAAAAAAGAATTTGGATAATATATTATGACAGCTTAGCTATTAGCATACAAAATTAGCCAGACAGAGTGAAATGTCTTCTCTTGTTTGTCATACATTCTTAAGTTTGTCAGCAATGTTAGCTATTTAAAACATGTCTGAAAACAAAATTGATTCTAAAACAAGGAAACCATGGATGAAAGTAATACGTCTGGTGAGACTGTGAGCTTTTCAATTCATAGCTGTTGTTTACCACTAATAAATGGAATAGTATGCTCATGCATCAACAAAAGCAAAACGGAAATGGAAGACTCACTAAGTTGAGGCTAAGCTTTGTACATTTATTTGGAAACAATGGAAACATAGATGCAGAGCTGTGTAGTCGGAAGCAATTATTGCATTACTGGAGTTGAGTTAGTAAAAACATACTGGCTCTGACTAAATGTAAATAGTACTATAATGTGTTAAAATTTCCAATTGCATACTAATTTTAAATGAATTATTTTTTATTCTAGCCTTTTGATAAAAATATAACCCATTTTCAATTTTGTAAGTTTTGTCTTTTGTTTAACGTTACTCAATGTTTGTAACTTGTTTAATAAATAACACAAAAAAGCTACAATGACTTCACTACAGCCTTTAAACCCGAAATGTAAAAGGTTAGGGTGCTAAACAGTAGCCTGATGATTCACGTTGCCAGTGACGAAATGCTTTGTGTCTTGTATGTTGTGTGCTTTGAGTCAACGCGGTAAATGCAATACCATTCAAATCTTTGGGGTCACTCAGAAATGTTCATGTTTATCATAGAAAAATTTATACCTCTTCATCTAGATATCATTAAATTGATTTAAAATATAGGCATTACTAGTTTGTATAATTGCCATTACTGTTTGAAATAACTGATTTTTAATTTATTATCATTTATGGCTGCAAAGCCACAATTTCAGCAGCAATTCCTTCAGTGTTATAATGGTAAACGTTCTTAGCGAATCCTTAATTAGTCGTGTACTGATTGTAATTGGTTATTAGAGAAACCTTGGAAATTGCATTAGTGCCACAGAAATCTCTTTTTTAGTTCACTTGAGTTACAAGGTACTGGCATTCCTAAAGTTCAGTTTTGGGTTAAAAATGGCCAAAGTTAAACAGCTTTCTCAAGAAACATGAATTTAACGGTATCTTGTTAAAAAAGGGTATCAGTTTCTATCAAAAGCATGAAAATTTCTGGGTGACTCCAAACTTTTGTTCGGTCCTGTATATTGGCTTACATTACAAATTAAGGAGTCGGAGTAGAAGTTTTAGTGTACTGACTCCACAGCCCTGTATAGATGCACATGTAAGCAGATTTTAATTGTACTGTTTTGTATTTTTCACTTTCCATCAATATTTGCGTTTGTGATTTGATTAAACAAAATACTTGTAATTTCAGTGCCTGGAGACCTTTTGTGCACCTCTCAGGATTTTTGTAATGTGTAAACAACGTCTTTCCTGGAAATTATAGTCCCACAATGTGAATTAGTAAATCCCATAGAATAAAAACAGGAATTTCATCCATCTATTTAATCGGTCACTGGGTCCTGAGCCTCTCTCTGCATTAGGCACAAGGCAGGAAATCCCCCCTGTCCAAGGGAGTCACTCAATTACACGGTACATTGACACACATGTCTTATTTACTGGTATCAGGTCAATTTTGAGATACTACAATGTCACAGGAAAGAGACTACTCATGACTTCTAAACTTTCGTTGCCATCTCAATTTCAAAATAAATTAATAAAGATCAGAGGGTGTACAACTGTGCATCATGTTCATGGCTGCTGCTTGTTTAATGCCCTCAATAATGGTCAGAAGCCATAATGTTGTAACTGCACTATGAAAATATTTCCCAATTATAGCCATTACGCTACTGAAAGTCTTAAGTAGAAAATGTCTGTTTATTGCCATATTATGGAACTTTGCATTAAATTTCAAAAGAGGAAATTGCACTCATGGCTGTTGCCTGTTTGCTGCAATCACACTAGTCACAATCAAATGCAATGATTTAGCTCATGACCTCTGCCTGTTTGTTGCCATCATATTATTGGAAACAAAAAGTGTGTAAAGCCAAAGTGTTGCAATCACAGTTATGACATGTCATATTAATTACAACTGCTGGTTTTTGGCATTACATTAAAAAAAATTAAAAGAGAAGAGAAGCTTGTAGTACTAAAGTTACAATTATGCTGTGAATAGTTAAAATCAAGATACTGGAAATCATCACTCCTGTGGCCACCATTGTTGTGCTGATATGATGCTATTAAAGTCAAATTTTTAGTACAGTAGTTTAGTTCTGCATTCTTACTGCTAAAATAAAAATCCATTTATTTTTTCAGGACTGAATGAAGCCTATAGATAGCAGAATTGTATTTATTTAATTTTAATTTAATTTCAAATTGTAGAATAAAATGTAAATCAGTGCTGACCATTTGTATCAAGACCAGTAATGGAAAAGATGCCCTAAGCTGACTACAGAAAGCTTGCTGGCACCCTAAAGCATTCTGCGATTTTGCTGCCTAAGTATATCATTTCCTGTAATCGAAATGCAGCATCACATGAAACACACCATGACGCACCTTCACTCCCTAGTGACGGACGACATGATACATAACATGCAGGGCAGCAACGCAGTAAAATGATACACCATGTCCTCTCAGAACGTGAGCCTGAACTGTCTTAGTTATTTCCAGCCACTGCCTGTTCGTGACATAGCCATCCTTCTCTAGATTGGTCTGCCTGTCTAGGACTCAGAAATAACTGAGTTTTTTTAAACCCCTGCTTTTTTGGTGAGGGTACATTGGTGAGTCTTCTTGTGTCAGAAAAAAAAAAGCACACCATAAACACCTCCCCTCCAGCCCAGTCACTATAAAAAGCAAGTAAGACCTCCTCACAATGTCAACTATAGCTTCTAGGATCTCATTAGTAGAATGAGGTTCCCAAGTTTGGGAAGGGTCCAGAAATTGTCAGAGAAGGCTGCCATTGGCAGGGGATTGTGAAATTCCAGACAGGGCAGCTTTTAGTTTGGAGAGCAGTATGCTCATTAGTCACTGCGTGCTCTTCCTCAAATGTCAGAGGGTGCTGGATTCAGACACCTTTCCAGTAGTCAAGCCATTCCTATGAGGCAGCTGTGAGCAGTGTTGTCAGGTGCAGCCATGTCATGGGGCAGAGGGATCTAGGAAGATGAGTGGATGGTGATGTTCTGGCAGCATTTGTAAGACATGCACTGTTGAGCTTTTGTTGTAATGGCAATGATAACCCTGTATCTGTCATTCTTACTGATAGTACAGACCTGAGCCATCTGTCTACCATTTAACTATTTGTCTTCTGTACTGGAGGAATGTAAAACCACAACTTGACGTAATAATAATTTTTTCCTGGACAGTTAAACTAATAAATTTTAGGTCATTTAGCAGTTTCTGCTATGGGTAGCAACACATTATAGTATTATTAGATATCACCCTGCGGAACTAAAAAGTAGACACGGCATAAAGAAGACAACATATGATTAATTTGTCTCACAATTGCCTCAGCAGCCTCATTTACTGCATGAGGGAAAGGCTTCAAAAAGACACAGGAGGATTTGAGATTCCTTGCCTTGTATTGCTATGCTATAAAATGTCACGTTTATAGTACCTGGAGATAAAAATAATCATATATAATTATCTGTAATCTATTTTCCTGCCCATGGGAAAGACACAGGAGACACCAGGAGCCTTGGAATGAAAGGATAAAAAGACTCTGTAATCATGTTAGATGGCCCAGCACAAACTTGAAATGCTGATTGTCTAGAAAGGAATGTGTGACTAGTTGGTCAAGGTCTTCAGAATTGTGATTCTGTCTGACTTTGTCTTTTGACTTTTTCTGTTATAACTGACTACAGGACTCCAGGTCAGGTCAGGTCAGGTCAAGTTGGGGAGCATGCACTGGTATAGCACATTGCCGCACCCACCAAACCACAAAACAGCTTTGGATCCCGGTTGGCAAACCCCCAAGCAGACACACGGTCCAGTCCCACCCTCTGGAAATGACCAATCTGCCACAGCCAGGTGTTATGTGGGTGTCCCCTTGGCCTGGTCCAGCTGTTCAAGTCCTCAGCAATGAGGTTCCTGTGAGCTGGATCACACTCTGGGAATCGTGCCATGTGGCTATAGTGGCGTAACTGACGTTCCCTCACAATGGCGGTGACATGCCTAATTCAGGACTCCGTGAGCAATCTCCTGTTCTATACCAAGTCAAACCAGTGGTACCCATAGATTCTCTAAACAGACACAATAATGAAGGAGTCCAGTTTTTGTCTCAGGTCACAGGATAGGGTCCATGTCTCACAACCATACAGCAAAACAGGAAGCACCAGGACTCTAAAGACTTGGACCTTGTTCTTGTGCAAATATATCAAGAGCACCACACACCTCTTTTCAGCGACCTCATGACCCTCCATGCTCTCCCAGTCTATCTAATGACTTCATAGGAAGAGTCACCAGAGAAATGAATGTCATTGCTGAGGTAAGTAAACCACTCGATGTGGTCAACATTCTCTCCACAGACATACATTGCTGATGGCTGTGCCCAAGAGGTCATTAAAGGCCTGAACCTTGGTTGTTATCCAAGACACTCACAAGCCCAGACACTCAGACTCCTCACTTAGTCTCTCAAGAGTCTCAATCACAGCCTCCACTGAGTCCATGAAGATCACAGCATCATCTGCAAAGTCAAAATCAGTGAATCTTTCTTCAGCAACAGATGCCCCACAGCCACTGGACCCCACAACCCTGGCCAGCAACCAGTCCATGGAAGCACTGAACAGATTAGGAGCAAGAGCACATCCCTGACAAACCCCAGAATCAACCAGGAAGAACACAAAGGTTCTGCCCCCACTTTGCACAGCACTCACAATACCATTGTACAGGCCAGCAATGACATCTCTTGGCACGACTATTGCAACTCAATATACACTGGAGTTAATCAGTTATCCCTTTCTCATCTTCAGCTCGTCCAGAATGGTGCTGCATAAGAAAACAGAATCACATCACACCAATCTTAGCTTCTCTTCACTGGCTTCCTGTTCACTACAGGGTTGAGTTTAAAATTTTACTGTTTGTTTTTAAGTACCTAAATGGTTTATCCCCCTTTAACCTTACTGACCTCTTACACTCTTACTCTCCTTTGTGATCACTGAGATCCTCTGACCAGAAGTTGTTGGCTTTGCCAAATTCTAGACTTAAGCTTGTAGGAGTCCATGCTTTTGCAGTAGCTGCTACTAAGCTTTGGAACAATCTACCTTTTAATACAGTAGGTCAGCATCTACTTTAGTCACTTTAAAATCCCCCCTGAAAGCCTAATTTTTTGACTTAGCTTTCTAAACTTCTATGTAAGTATTTATTTTTGGTGTGCTTATTTACTGTGTATATATATATTATATATATATATATAAAATCTTAATACATAATTCGCCTGCCTCCTCACTCACTCACTCACGTCCGTCCGAAGCCGAATACGCAGTCGCCTTCTGCGCAACTGCCCGAAAAACCTTACGAGAATGACATCCAACCCCAACATCACGGCAGGCAGCGGATTTACGGCCGCAAAAATTCAAAGAGAAAGGCGACTTCGATTAAAGCTCTAGAGGCCTGAAAGGCGCTTTTGACTACAGCTCGAGGCCTAATTACGCATTCTGATTCAATTACGCATTCATTCAATACACCTATATCAGGTTTGTGGTGCTTATACTTATTACTATTCCATATTGTACTGGAACATTCATCATTCAATATTATACTATAGGCCTGGAAAATTCATCAACTAACAGTACAAGTCTGTACAGTAATGAGTAAAGCGGACTACAGTTATTACAAAACAACTTCTTCGTTACTTATCATTTGTTCTTCATACACTGCTGACACAAACTCGTGCTCGTTTCATTTTACGTTGTCAAAACGGGCTCTTTGTCTAGTATATATAGATACAGTACTGCATACAGGTGTAAGATCACTATGCACAGCCAAATGTAGTCTGGAGAAGTGTAAAGTACACCATCATTGGACTTTGGAGAAGTGGAAATGTGCTCTGTGGAGTGATGAATCATGTTCACTCTCTGGTAGTCTGATGGATGAATCCAGCAGATGCCAAGAGAGCGTTACTTACTGGACTGCATAGTACCTACTGTAAAGTTTGGTGGAGCAAGATAATAGTCTTGGGCTATTTTTCAGGGTTGGGGTATGCCCCTTGGTTTCATTGAATGGTACTGTTAAAGCTGCAACATACAAGGACATTTTACATAATTGTGGACTTCCAATTGTTGCAACAGACATTGTTAAAGACACTGTTTGATGAGTTTGGTGTGGAGAAACTTGAGTGGCTTCCACAAAGCCCTGTCTACAACCATATTTAACATCTTTGGGATTAACAGGAATGTCAACTGCAAGCCAGGTGTTCTTGTCTGATATCAGTTTGACCTTACAAATGTTCTTTTGACTAAATGGGCACAAATTCCAGCTTTTGTACATATAGTGTACAATTTAATAATTATCAAATTATTTAAAATAAATATATGCAAAATGTTGAATGAAGATAAATGCATCACTTAAATAAGATCTTGTACTGTTCTGCAAATAGTGTAACTAAAATCGGGTTCTTCTATACTACATGTCAATGGAGTGACCATAACTTATAAACCCGAAATTTTAAAATAGTATAGTAGACGCATTTTGGAATTTTTGGTACCAGAAGTAAATGTCAACTGTCCATTCAAACCCCTCCTTCTGGCACTTTGTGGAGTAGCTGGGGAAAAACGTGCTTAGTAACAATAGAGACTTCACAAAACCACATGTACAATTGAGAATTCATGGGGACCTCCCCTCACCAGAAGGAAGTGTTGTGAACCAGGGAGGCTGGAGGAAGACTGGGTGGTTTTGTAACTATCCGTTACGTGCTTCTATTTCTAATGAGGTCCAAAAACAGCAATCGATACCAAAGTCAAAATTTCAGTACAGAATCAACATTACATCCTACACAGTTGCTTTTTTTTACTCCTCCTACGTGACCTCTAGCACTTGCACCAGTAGATTCAGGGACCGTTTCTACCGAAGATAAGCTAAAGGTCATTCAGTGCATGATTATATACAAGGAAACAAACATACAATTCTAAAGAAGCAAAGATGACCAAAGTTGACTGACACCACTAAAAACCACTCACAAATCTCTGTTGTCTTATCTCATGCAAAAAGAACAAATATGATGGGAATATGGAAGGGGCTAAAAGAAAACTTTAAATAACAGGTTTAATCAGGAACACAAAAGCAAACAAGAGAAACTGCAAAGTAATTTTCATATTATGGGCAGTCTTCAGAATTTCAAATGTGCTTTGTATGTGCCAGTCAAAGACTTTCACAACATTGTTCTGAAGCAGTTAGAATTTTTTGTAATGTGAACCTTCATATTAGCATGAGACTTTTTGGTAGACTGTTGATTTTAAACTGACAAGCACCCTAGTTTCTTCTCTTGAAAAGAATCTCATTAAACAATGTTGCCACTACCAGTATGCTTTATGGAAGATGTAACACAGATGTTCTCTCTTTTTTTGCAGCACAGTTGTCATTTTTCTTATTGGTCTGTTGCTTACTTTTCTGATCAAGGTCATTGTTTCCCACATGCTCACCATGGTCCTATTCAATTCCATCCTTCAAATAGTGAATTTTGCATTTCTGGGAATGATATGTTTAAAATTATATATTCTTACAAATCATCATACAGTAGAATTAGTGAAAAAATAAAATGTTTGTGGGTCAAAACAATTAATTTCTTGCTAATCTCAGGCTATTAAGTTCACAATTGACTTCCTCAAACAGAGCTTTTTGTAAGAAATCACAAACAGAGAGTGCAATTGTCTATATTTTTGTAACAGTAGTACTGGTCTGCAAAAAAATAAAAAACGTGTTTCTCTCCGTTTAAATATTTTAGGAGCTCTTTATGGATTTGACTGTGCTGAATCAAAACCTTGCAAAATAAATGCTCTATCAGATCCAGTTTTTGAGAGGTGAAAACAAAAAACCCACACTATTTTAGAGATAAGAATAATATATTTTTAAAATTAATTATTTAGACTTAAAAAATAATACATTACACAAGTTGATTTAAATATAATTATTACTTATAAAAAGTAGTCATTTTTTTTTTCCTCTAAAGGTGTTTCAAGGTGGAGTGACCAATAGATGTCTGCTAACAGAGTCTCACTCCACATTTCACTATAATGTCTCTCCATTTGAGCGATATTGTGGTGAAACCTCACCTCAAGTTCATGAGAGACTGCCACTATTTTCTCTTTCAGCTTTTGCTTACTGGTTACCTGGTCAAGACAATGGATTAATTAACCCAACCATTGTTTATATTTGTAAAAACCATTTAAACAACAATTTTCTCTCTTCTCAACAATAAAAAAGACATTTTTCTAACCTTTTAAATATAAATTTGGAATGAATAGTAAGAGAAAAAAATACTGAGTGAGAGCAAAAAACAATAGAGAATACTTTATTTTAGGTTGTTTCCACCTCAGCTAATATTAAGAATGAGAAAGACCACCATTTTTCAGCTAAAAGTAGTTTTATAATTTTAAAGTTTACATTATTTCAAAATTGAAAACATGTTCAGGTTTTAATGTGTTCCATTCAGTATTGTGACTGTTCATAAAAAGCGTTAATTTTATCTATACTGTACGTTCATTTAGTTTTTCTATATGTTTATTTACGTTTTCAAGGCCATTCAAGGGTTCATCTAAATGTTTCTTTTTTTAATGAAGGAGCATATATTGAAAGGGATTTCTGTTTTTGCTGTGGTACTGAATAGATATTGAGTATTGTGAGATTTCAATGGTGCTGCTGTCAACTACAAAACTCTGATACTCTGACATCCCTACTTTCTACCCCTCACAAGAGATCAAGTGTTAATCATCTTTTATAATGTTACAAAATGGACATTCTGTTTGTTACTAGAAGCGCATCTCATCTGTAAAGATGCACAGCTCACTGCCTCCAGGCACCACCTTGTTGTTGGCTCCTCTTTAGCACCCACCTGCTATGACTATTTTAAGTAAGTAAATGTTGCAGCTTGAGATTCTTACCTCCACTAGTTGTGATAGGGGTAGGTTCTGTTATACATTACTTTGGTAGAGCTAGATGGGAGGAACTTCCTTGATTTTTGTCCCCATCCCATACATAAATACTTTCTTTTCAGGTATGGTTAAAAATATAATCATTTGATGGTTGTTGAACTTGATGAATATCCCTTTATTGATCCACTTTTAGATAAGGACGTTGTTTCAGTAAATCTAAGCATTTTTACCATTTCTTCTGCTTTGGCCAAGTTTGTTTCCAGTCTAAATCTGGTTGATTCAGTTTGATTCCTTAACCCATCTTTCCTGCATGGCATAAATATCTCTCCAGAATCGATTCCATTTTCATTTCCATGTCCCTCACCCTTCATTCTTTTAATGTATCGTTGCTATTGTCTTCTTTGTCCCATCATACTGATACTTGCTTCTGTCCACTAGACCTGCACGATGGTTATTTAATATGTCTGTTACAATACAGAGCATTTATCAAACAACTCTCTGCAAAAATGAATACCGGTACATTATTAAGGTGAAAGTAAATTTACTAGGCAGCACTACCTTTGCATGGGAGGCTAATAAAGGTTTTATAAGAGGTTTTTCTACAGCTTTCACTTCTTCAAACTGTCATCAACATGCTCATTCATCCAGATCAGACATATTTCATTTACTCTTGATATGCTGTGGCCACCTTTTGATGACTTCTACATATTACTAACAAGGATCATATCCTTTCTCTTAAGGAGCAACAAAACATTGTCTTGTTTCTTATGCTCTTCATTCTTTCTCTATGGCCTTTAGCATCCTGACATAGCTCATAGTTGTTTTTCCAAATAATTGTTAATGATACATCTCACAAAACAACTCTATATGTCAATGATATCCTTCTGTTTCTTGGAAATATATTAGATGATTTACCTTTTATTTTAAACCGGTTTTATAAATGAAAAACAGTGTGAAGAACTCTTTGATTACAAAATAAATTTGAGTAAATCTGTCCTTCTTCCTTTAAATTTCTCTATTGATTATTATTTGATTTTTGATTTGATTTGATATATTAATCCTTGATGGGAAATTATCGCTTTGCATCACCTTTTGGGGGTTCAAAGTGCCGGGTCAGCCATTGTATAGCACCCTGGATCAATTTTCTGATTAAGGGCCTTTCAAAACCCCAGTCCTTATTGTAAAGTCCCTTAAATTCATCACTATAATAAATTTTCACAGAGCCCCAGAACAATCACACATCTTTTTCTTCCATTTTCATTATTTTTGTTTTAGTATTTCTTCATTTGCTTGTTCCCCCTTGTTTGTTTCTCTTTTAATATCATTAAAACAAATTGTTAGAAAAAATAATTTACACTGATTATAAAAAAATATTAGTTTAAAGATGGTTACATGGTTGATCTTGAGACTGGCATGGTGGATGTTTATGCAGATCTGATTATGTTATTTTTTATAGATAAGGGGAGAGCAATAGCAAAGCTGACACACTTTCTATACTTCCCCATGTAAGACTTTTTAATTGATACAAATGTAATAAAAGCAGATGAATTAATTTCTAAAAGCTCTTAACCTATCGAGTTTTGTGACATTTCCAGCAAGGCACCTGAAGAAAAAATTTAATATTCCACCACAGTTTTGACAAGAGGTGTTACAATGAACACACCTATCTACGATGTTTTGGTATCCTGGTATCTCACTACAATTGTCACAAAGGACTTTTTATATGTATCAGGTGTCAACCAGGTGCTCTTAGAAGGCAGCTTCAGGGCTCATCTAGTTGTAATTCCACCCCAAACCAAGAGTTGGCACTGTCGCCTAATGTTCCTTCTCCTTTCCTTCCTACATATCGGAAGACTGCCAATCTATCACTTCTGGGTTTCCGTCTCCTGACCCCACCTCCTCCAGTCAGGCCCCTTCTTAAGGGTCAACACCTCTATCTTTGGATGAGTTAAGTTCTGACCGTTGTCTGAAAAGACACTCTGCACTCGTTTTTTTTTTTTGCCTTACTTATTTTTTCTTTTGGCCATCAGATATATGGGGTTCACCTCCAAGGTGCCCCAGCTCTCTTTAACTGTCTTTTGGTTTTGTTAAATAGGACATTTGAGAATTTGTGCTTGTGTGCAATGATTGTAATAGGACTAAGCCTGATCAAAGATATCCATTAGGGTTATGGCATTGATGATGTATTTTATTACTTATGTTATACTTTCTCAACATTCTACAACTATTTTGGTGGCATTTTTGTGCCTTTTAAAAAAGTTACCCTCTGCTAGAACACTTGCCAACAATACTTTGAAGGAAACTTTATGATTAAATTCTACTATTTCAGATCGAAGGCCACAATTCATCTCTCATTTTTGGAAAATTTATGAAGTAAATTAGGCTATAAGTTTATTTTATCATCTAGATACTATCAAGAATCCAATGGACAGACTGAGCAAGTTGATCTTACTTATAGAAGGTTCTGCGATGTGTGTTTTAAGTGTGTTGTTGCCCTTGGTGAAGTTTGCCTATAATACATTGTATCACTCAGCAATTTGGATATCTCCATTGAGGTTCTTACATGAGTTTAAGCCTTTTTTGGTAGAGTTCCACTGTTGAAATCAGAAACTAATACCAAAGTTTTTCATATAGTGAATATAAAAAGGTGCGGCTCGCATATGCAAGATATCCTCCAGAGGATTCTCTGTGTTAACACTTGCTAGATGGTTTACACTACTGTTAGACCACCTGGGTCCATTTACTTATAGGTTGTCTCTTCAGCCTCATTTCATTTAAATTTTCTCATGTTAAAGGTGTGCATGCCAGTCCTTACTTTAAACTTAGTTCTCCACTTCCACATGTTCAGGCTGATGGCGACCTGGAATATCAGATTCAGAAGATTTTAGACTTTTGTTATTACACTAAATAATAGACCTTAGAACCGCATTTCAATGATTATAGTCATGAAGAGATCTTGGGATCCATGTCAGACTCATTATGCTCTTTGGCTTTTATGTTCTTTTCATCTTCAGAATCATAGCAAGCCTTATGGTCAAGGCCAGAGTTTATGCCTTAAAATGGGATTATGCTGTGATTTTTTGTGATATTCTTAATTTTTCATGCGCTCAAATAATTATCCCCTGAGGGCTCTTTTTTCTAAGATTTTTCTAGTTTAGCTTTGTTATCTTGTTTTGAATTAATCCTTGTAATTTTATTTTATTTTTATTTCTTGTTATTTGTTTTCTTTATGGCCATCTATTGCAATGGTACATCTCCCTGAAATCATATTGTGTGATGTTTCAGATATTGTCCAAGTTTGTGCATATCAAATCTTACATTTTTTGCAAGTGCTATCCTTAACAACTTTTAGGTTTCTGACCTTTTGAATAGTCTTTTTCAGACTCAGAGTTTTAGTTTATATTTTGTGTTTAGCCATACGATTGTTTATCTAGTTTTGAAACATGCTAAAATTGTAGCTTTTTGAATCCATTTTCTGGTCCTTTATACCTTGCCTCTGTGTCCAGCTAGTCTTTCATCTATGGCAAAACAATGACACTATAAGCTTTTAAATGATATACATTTTCACTGCATTCAACTGCTTCCCAGAACAATGACACTGAAAACCTTTATATATTTATTGATATCACCCATTCAAGCACCTTGTTTTAGCTTACTGATTTTTACAGATTTTTTTTAACCAATCAAGGAACTTAATACTCCATTTTTCAGCCATCGAGGTGTAAGTAAGACATTGAGGAAATGAACTGAAGTGGTTCTGGGGTCTCCAGATCCAGCTTGAATGTTGTGGCTGTGTCAGCACCATGTTTTACCTATATCTTTTCTCAGGGGGATTTGGCGTTAGCCAATTATTTCTGTTACGATATGAAATAGCCACATGAAAACAGTAGCAGACCTGAAAATGCTTTTGCTAGGAAAAGAAGATCAGAAAGCTTTGTCATTGCCAGAATCACTTTCTTGGCAATGGCTGCCATCTAAGACGTAGAAGATATGCAAGTTGCTTGTATGTACTGTACATTTATCTATCTTTACCTATTTAATTGCTTACTTTTTCCATTTTATGTATTTTTTGTATTTTTTTAATTTTATTTCTGTGTGTAATGAATATATATGGCAATACTTTGTTGTGCCCTTAGGCAAATGTAATGGATGCTGGTTGTGATGTGGAACAATGTTATACATACTGTACATGATATGTTATGTAGAATTTTTTATTTGTTTTAATCTAACAGTAAAGGATAGTACTATGTGAAGTGTGCCTATACTGCATGCACTGGTTAATGTAAGGGCAATAATGATTAACAATAATATTTTTCACATCTAAAATTATTTTGTTTTAACATTCACTATGTCTATCTAGATTGTTTCTACAAAAAAATCTTTTCATTTTTGTTTTTATTGTTTCTTTGCTAGACTATGTACGATATGAATGAAAATCTGAATTTGTAGTGAATTAGAGGGCACTAAACACTAGATGATAGTAAATTCAATCACTGCTTTAAAGTCTGTGGTGGACTGGCGCCCTGCCCGGGGTTTGTTCCTGACTTTAAAGTTAAAAACACAAAATGCCCATTTGGGGTGCAAAACAAAAGGAATTCCAAGGGATGCTACTAAAATTTAAATTAATTTTATTCATTTTGTGTGTTCTCAATCTTTTTACAACTAAAATGTAAAACATGATTTTCCATACAGTATTTGTGTTTGTGCCTATTTTCATAATTTCTCAGTTTTACATTATATCACTTCAGTCTTAATTCCTGACATAACTGCAAAGCTGAATTACTGTAGAGTTAATTTGAGGAAATTAGCGGAAAACTGAAACTGATAACAGGTTAAACAAAGTGTATTTTACAGTAAAAAAATACCAAAATACCCCAGGTGGATGTTTGGGTTCTTATGTTAGAAAAGGTTAATAAGGTCTGATTTTTAATTTTTGGGAGATGCAAAAATAATATGAAAAGTAAAAAGTTTTCAGCTTGCCTCCAAGCAGATAAATCTTTGTTTGCACTCTTCTTTTCCTGTCTTTGTGTCCAGTGGTTTCATTTTGGGGATTCGATTCAAGAAGAATAAAGTTCTTTTACTATTTTTGTTTTGAAAAAAGATGTGCCGCCATTTTGTTTGGAAAGGGCACTGACATTTTGTTGAGTTGTTACTTGGGGGTGTGGTTAAGGAAATCATGTGTGATGATGTCATTTGTGTAAACATATATCATTCAGGACCATGGGCAACATTTTGTCCATGACTGGATTCCTACTCTATTGTTTGCTAAATTATTGTGTCTACATTAGGAATTTGGAGTTTAATTTTGATTAAAACTAGGGGGCTCCGCCCCCTGCTTGCTTCACTCGTCAACCCCCGGGTTTGGTCCTGTGGAAATACAATTGAAAGTGTTTTTTTTTTTCATGGGAATTGCTACATATGCATTATGTTCACTTCTTATTTTAAAACTTCAGTAAAAACAATATTTGGAACGAACTTTTCTTCAAGATCCTTGTTTGGTCTTACAGCATGATAATGCAACATATAACTGGCCATGAGTGAATATTGTTTCTTTGTCTCATATAAATAAACCGACTTGTTCAAATGTTTGTCCTTGTGATTTGTTAATTGTCATTGCAAAAGCTATTCTAACAGGAAACTGTAAATGGTTTAATACGAATGGCACACCAAGAGCTCCTTTTGCCCGAACACCATTTCGAGTTCATTCAATAAAAATAAGACTTCCTGATAAAACAATCTATTTACGAAAGTGGGAATATCCAGAGCCAATGTAGCCGGTGGCATTGTTCTCAAGAAGCTGCGAATTTCTGGCTAATGTGGATTGCACGGCTTTGTAAGAAATAAATCTGGCCGACCAATAGTTCTGGATATTGCCATTGTGTCATGATACAACTGTTGAAATGCTCTTGAACTACCATGATATGATGATGGTAATATTACTGCTTTACCTATTTTGAATTTGCCTGAACTGTTGATATTTTAATTTTGAATGTGACCAATGAGACCTTGCATATGTTCCGTTTTAAGTGTAGCTTGATTCGATTTAATAAAGAAGAGGCAATTAGCTGCGACTTTTATATACGCATTAATAATGTAATGTTGCAATAGACGCTGAGATGATAGAAGTAGGTTACATACATGGGACTGTATCGCTAATTTTGACCCGAAATATTGTGTGGGTGTTATTCGTTTTTCTGAATGCGTTTGTTTCATATCTGGGAAAAGCAAAGGAAAGAGTAAAGGGTCGGCATGTGGCGATGTATTTGAGATAAATGACAAATCATGCTTTGCCTTTGGATATACACAAACATCTACTCTGTCTTTGATATCTCCATCTTTCGAAATTATTTTCGCTGACAATTCGTCACTTGTGGGTTTATTATAAATGTGACTGATCTTTTGGATTCATACAGAAATCCAAGAAAATGTCTTTGTCTGTGTTTTGCTGATAAATTTTGTGTAAAGTGCGATACTTTTGGACGTATGGATTTGTATCCATTATTGGCTGTATAATTTCTATTATGTCGGATCATTTAACTCTTTCGATTCTATGTTGCATCGCTTCTCCATGATCATATAGATACACCTGACCAAATTGTGTTTTTTTTTTAAATTAAACTTGTCGTAGCTGTAATTGTTGCGGGAACACAGATTCTCATAGCATATGTTCCATTATTGTGTAAATCAACGTTTTGTGCATTGAATGATGCTAATGTAAAAAGATTATTGTAGACGCATATATTATGCCTGTGTGTGGATTTCACTTTCACCAAACAACAAATCTTTTAACTCTTGCGGAAACGCCACTTCATTGGGAAGCAGCAATACTTTTCCCTGATGGCAACATGAATTAGACGATCTACAAGTCTCCGACTTAAACTTTAAAGCCTTACAATATCTACATACTTCCGACATATCACCTATGTCCATAAACCTATATTCGATCTCTTTTTGCTGTTCCGTTATTTCACCTAGTAATAATCTCCGTTTGTTTGCGCAAATGCGATCTGTAGTCTCTTTTGTTTGACACTTTCAAATTTTGGTACTGTCATGTTTTTGCGTATGTATCGCACAAAAGTTTTTTTTGAGCCTTTCTAATTCCTCTGCTTTCATAATCTGTAACCTTCTCTGCATGTGTATGGTGGCAACGTTTTTTGAACGTCTTTATGAAGTTCTACTGTGTCTTTTACTCTTTGTCTTTTATTTCTGACCCTGTTTGGACCTGCAAGGTTTTCAATTACACTTGTTACAGGCTGATTATTACTTTCCTTGCTTAGGTCACCGTCTCACGGGAACATGCTTCCAAAGGATGTCAGTATGACGTGACTTGACCGTGTCGCGGGAAGTGAAAGTGTCTCTGCCTCTCTGAAGTGTCTCTCTTCAGAAGATCACGTCTCGTCGCATGATTTTTTTTTATAATAGAGAGATTTTAAAACTGTGACAAAAGATTTTTGATCACCCACCTTAGCATGTGTTAAGTTTTCATTCCTATCTCCTGATCTTCTGTCACCTCTGCGTGTGTTTCCTTGAGCCTCTTTGTGTTTCAGAGGACATGCAGTAAAATTGTGTCTATATATATTCAGTACATACACAGGTGTATAGAAAAGGATTCAGATAAAATCTGATAAAATGTTAATGACAAAAATACACAAGCATATAGAGAATGCAAAGTACAGAAGATTTCGTTAAGACTGCCAATGTTTGAGGCAGCTTCATTCTGCTACTATAATCTCTCTGTCTTACCTTTTGTGGAGCATTGATGACTCCAATGTTGTAGCCAAACTGCAGCGAGCCCAGAACCGCAGAAAACACAGAGAGAACCAGTGTCCAGGTCACCTGCTGGAAGTGGGAAACAGGGGGAAATATTACACACGTACTCAAAACCACTTAGATCTATTTAGGGTCATGGGAAACCCTAGCCCATCCTGAAAACACTGCACACAAGGCAGGAAATTACCTAGGATAGGGGCCCACTAACACAGACATCATTTTGAATCTGCAATTATGTTAAACTGCAAGTCATTGAAAATGTGGAGATTAATATTTGTTTGCCCTACTAAGGACTATGCAAATGTGCCACCAAGGAACAAAATCAATGGCATAAACAAATGAGATATCTTTACAGAAATAAATTAGTCAGATTGATCTTACCTTATCAAGCAAAACTGATTCCAACATATACTCCACACATTTCTTTAAAATCTAAGTAAGACTTTTAGAGATGGTATTTGGCCCCATAATAAAAAAATAACAAATGGAAAAACAAAAAAATATACAAGCCTGAGAAAGCAAGTGACTTTAAACAAAAAGGAAATAATCTATAAAGAGACATGCCCCTATGGGACACTTGATATTTCCAGCTGAGGGGCTCAACCTCAAAAGTCACAACAGTGACAGAGACCTCACATGGAAGGTAACGTGACCTACTAAAGAACACAGTCACAAGCAGCTGTCTCACTAATCTAAAATGGAGCGTGTGAATTAACTGGTCCCAAAAGTTTAAGTGTTGGCAGCTGTGACAGACAAGGGCATCAGCAGGAATATGCTGTTCTGTTTGAGTGGTAGAGTAAGAGTGAGAGGAGAAGAAAAAGTTTATTGAGAAAAAAGGAAAGAAAACAAACAGCAAAAAGAGGGAGAAAGGAGAGGAAATGAAAATGAGGTGATGAAGAAAATACGTACAAGTACTGGAAAAAGAGAGCCAAAGGAAAAGAAAAAAAGAAAAAAGTGAGGCAGGTAAGAATAAAAAGATGAAGGGGGAAAGAAAAAGTGGGAACGGTAGATAAAGAGGAAAGGAAAATAAGAAAAATAAACCTAGGAAAGTAGTAAGAGAACAAGAGGAATAGAGACATAAAATAAATAGGAAGAAACAAACAGACAAATAGAGATGAGATGAGGACAGAACAGAAAAAGTTTAGGAGAAAAGATGAATACAGAAGAGATAGAAGGGTAATTAATCAAGAGGAAGTAGAAAAGCAGAACAAGAAATAAAGGAATAGAAGAGGAACAAAACAGAAAATGACATGTAACAAAATAGCATGATTAAAATATAATCAGGAAAGGAAAAAGAGAAAATCCTATAGGAAGAGGAAAATGCAAAGGAAGATAGATAAGGAAAACATGAAGGCAAATTCAAAAATGTAGATGAAGAGAACTGGAGAACAAGGAAGAGGGAAATAAATGGAAAAAACATCCTACAAAAGCACAGAACACAAGGAGAGTAAAAACACAATTTCATCTTGGCAGCCATCTTGGCCTAGAAGCAAGGACGTATGAATAAAGACACTGAAACTGATCTCTAGTCTGTTGGCTTACATGCTAATATTACATAGTTGTTTTAAAGATTGGCTAAAGTCTACAGCAACAAACATTAATGTAAGGTACAGTATATACCACCTTGTATCCAGCAGCCATACCACATGTATATCAGAAGAGGCAATTTACCTAAAGCTAAACATGTTTGGACCCAACCAATACTTGGATGGGAGACCATCTAGGCAAAGCTTGGGTTGCTGCCGGATGAGGTGTTGGTGAGGCCATCAGGGGGCATTTACCCTGTGGTCTGTGTATGGATCCCAACACTCCACTGCAGCAATGTGGACACCTTGCTGTAAAAATGATGCTCTCCTTCAGATGAGATATTAAATCGAGGTCTTGACTCTTTGTGGTCATCAAAAATCCATGGTCATCCTTTGAAAAGAGTAGGGTGTATCCAGATGTTCTGGCTAAATTCCCCATCATGACCTCCTCCATTTTGACCCCCTAATCATCCCTTCTCTCTAAATGGCTAACTGTCTCTCTCACCCCTTCATCATCTAATTGCTAAAGTGTGGTGAGCATACTGGTACAAAATGACTGGTGTCACATCATCCAAGTGGATACTACACATTGCTGATGGTAGAAGTGGCTCCCTGTTTTCTATGTAAAGCACTTTGAGTAGTGAGAAAAGCACTATATAAGTGTAATTAATTATTATTATTATTTCCCTACTTAAGTGTAGCTCAAAGGGATTTACAAGTTGTAAGAGAAAAAAAAGTTATAACAGAAGTGTAACAGAAGAATCCCTAGATTGTATGTCCCCATTTTTTAAAATGGTAGTAGTCAAGGTCAAATTTGAAAACTGACATAAATCAAGGTTTATAAAACAAGAACTTGGCATGGAAACTGGCTTAAGAAGATTCGACCACCTGTAAGTTCTACCTGGGTATTTTAGTGACCCAAGGCGGCAGGATAACGTGCGAACAGAAAAATTTGTTTCATTGCATATTTCAATAATGCGTCATTCATATTCTGATGTCCGTCCATCCATCCAGCCACCCACTTTCTAAACTCAATTGTTCTAAACCTGTAACAGGAACAGGGATCATATGATTTCACAATCTTATGATGGCTCTAGGACTTTTAAATCGGCTTATATGTTATTATATCATCATGAAAAAAGACACAAATAGCATTAATAATACTTAAATCACAGAAAATGCTGTGTTTTGAAGTTTGTCTATGCATTTAAATTATGGCAAAACTTGAACTTGTACACATAACATAACATTCAGAAGCAACTTAGTTAACTGATTTGCAAGTTAAGCATTTTCTGTTGCTTACTTGCTTTATCAAAGAGACAGATGTCACATTTTAGATTTTTAAATATTTTCAAGCAGGGCTGTGTGTGACGTGTGATGGAGATTTGCTCAGACTGTCAACGCTGGTGTTTGTACTTGAAGGCATAAGCTACACTCATGCACACAATCACTTGTTCTGATTACTGAGGATCTGTTTTTGCCAACAGAAGCGTCTTTTGGACATGTGAAAGTGTAAAATACTGTATACACCATATTCAAGATGAAATAACCTCTCATCCTAAATCTGAAACACTGAACCAACCTGTAATTGAAATTGTACAGAGTAGTTCTGTCTTTGTTTTAAGGATTAGTGATATGCAAGTGAGAGTTGCTTTGGACAGGACAGATTATAGTATTCATTGAACCATCTATCCTCTAAACCCTCTTATCCAGGGCAGGGGGTAGCTGGAGCCTATCCCAGTAAGCAATGCGCAGAGGCAGCAACAACACAATGCCAGCACATTGCAGGATGAACACACACACACACACACACACACACACACAAAACACAATTTAGCATCAGCACTTCACCTAACCTTCATGTCTTTGGACTGTTGGAGCAAACCAACATGGACCCCCATGCAAAATCCTCCATACTCGTTACTGCAAAGCCTGCTATCACTGCCTGCCTGTGCACCTTATTCATTGACTAAATATTTACATTATCTGAGGCCTTACAAAAAAAAAAACCAAAGAAAAAATACCCTTTATTTGAGACTTATTTTAGTAACATAGTGAAAGTTGGGGGGTTTTGTGGGGGAATCAGCAGGCCCTCCTGACCACTCTTTAAACTCTACAAATGTCAGTAATATCTCAGGGTCACATTCACTGAAGTTTTGTTTTCTGTGTTCTCCCATTGTTTGAAAGTATGGGTGTCTCTCAGGAACATGGCCAAATGTATACCGTGATTAGATCATAAATATTTGAAAAAGGCATTTTCTTCTAAGCCACATATGGCTCCTGGAGGGAGGTGACATGAAGTAGGTAAAAGTATACTATGCAAGAACAAACAGTTTTAAATTTATCTGAGATTTATAAAGGGATTTGGAGTGGTACCTGGCATACAGTTAGCTTAATGAAAGCAATTTTTTTGTGTGTATGCCATCTTTGCCTTCCTAGAGTAAGCAAAATTTTTATACAGAATCTAAACAAGGTTTTATATATAAGGCCCAAGGACTGGTCAATTTAAGATGACCTCTTGGGTCATTAAACATCAATCAGCTGCCCATGGTCCCATTCTCTCCCTCTGTTTTGTATTCCCATAGCAGTGTGTAACCATTCTCGTACAGCTCCATGTGAGCAGGCTTCTTGGAAGCAATAAGGGTTCTTTTGTGTCACAGGCTGGGAGATCTCTGATTGAACCTTGAACACATAACCATTCATGTGATAAGAAGAGATGAAATGCTTATGTATTGTGCACATGAAGCAACGTCTAGTCCAGGGGTCGGCAACCCGCGGCTCTGGAGCCGCATGCGGCTCTTCAGCCTCCTTGTAATGGCTCCTTTTGGCCTTGACAAAAAAAAAAAAAACATGAAAATGAATAACGGCAATTTCTTAATTTAATTTGTATATAATATATGTAATATATATAATGTTTATTTACTACTACTACTGTTATACACTTTAACATCTAATTTTTATTTTTATTTATAATTTGTCAACTAAAATATGCGTCACATCTACGTCTATAGCCCTCGCCTTTACCTGCAGGTGGCTTCTGGAGTGTGCGACCCCTGCACTAACCATGAATAAATCCCAAAAATGAAAAATCCCAGAAGAGAACAGAGAGTTTAATTCTGCGTGGACAGAAGCATTTGCCTTCACCGCCAACGACGCTGGCTTACCGGTGTGCTTAATATGTGGCGATAAATTATCGAACAACAAAAAATGTAACGTTGAAAGACATTTTCGAAACAAGCACTCAGCATTCACTGAAAAATACCCAAGTGAAGATGAGCGAAAGAGAGCAATTTCGGAACTGCAACGGAAAGCTGAACAGAGCAAACATACTTTCAAAAAGTGGATCACTTCTCCACAATCAACTACAGCTGCTAGTTTTGTGGCAGCTCAAGAGATCGTAAGGAGGGGTAAGCCGTTCACAGACGGAGAATACATGAAAGAATCGTTCATAAAAATATCAGAGCATCTATTCTCTGACTTTAAATGTTTTGGTGTTTGAGCGCATGATGACAGTGTTTGCCAGAGATGTACAGAAAGGTACACTCTCTCACTTCCCTTCCCTGAGAGAGTTCAAAGCAGTGAACATTCACATAAATTGTGATTATTTCCACCGTACAATTATTGCAATGCAAGCTGCATTTAGAGAAAGATTCAGTGAGGTCAGAAAGAAAAAAAACACTCTCTCCTTCCCTGGACATCGACCCATCCCTGCTGAACACATCCGCATTCACAGGAGTAAGTAAGCCCGATCTAGAAATTGAACTGGCCGCATAGCGGATAAAGATTTATGGGTGTCCAAGTTCAAATGCCTGACAGCGGATCTTGAAGAAGTCACCTGTCAGAAGGCTACTCTCGCTAAAGAGCACAAATGGACTGATATTGAAAACCTCCCCAAACCCGACAAACTTGTTTTCAATACATGGAGTGCCATTCCCGAAACATATATGAACATGAAAAAATATGCATTTGGAGTCCTGTCCATCTTTGGCTCAACATACTTATGTGAGCAAGTTTTCTCAAGAATGAACTTCATAAAGTCCAAATATCTCTCCCACCTCACACATGAGCCTGCAGTCCTGTGTGAAGGTCAAAGTCACATCGTATAGCCCCGACATAGAACAACAACAACATTTATTTATATAGCACATTTTCATACAAAAAGTAGCTCAAAGTGCTAGAGATGATCTGCAGCGAACTTCAGAAACAGAAGTCACATTAAACAGGTGAGAACAATAGCATTTAATAGGCTAATATTTAAAAAAAAAAAAAAAAAAACACATTTATTTCAGACCCCGAGCTGATGTAGGTTTTTTTGTATGTTCAGGTGCTTCAGTTGATTGCTGGCTGAGAGGGAAACCTGAAGAGGATGAGAGCACACTGAAATGGAATTTTATGTTTACTTTTTTAAAGCTGCTAAGCTACAGCTAAATGTTTTATTTATATTAAAGTGGGCTAGTTTTTATTTTAATTTTATACAGGTATAGGAAGGACTCAAATAGGCCTGCAGAGTTCAGTTAAATTTATTTCAAAGTAGGCCTACACATGCACACTGCACTTCTGTTTGTTGTATTCCATGGTTGTAACATGTAAAATCTAAAAAAAGATTAAAACTTTTAAAAGTTTATAAGCTGTGTTATGTTTTGCGGCTCCAGACTATTTTTCTTTGGAGGAAGAGGGAGCAAAATGGCTCTTTTGATAGTGAAGGTTGCAGACCCCTGGTCTAGTCATTCAATGTGCTGTCATAGCATTTTTGATAGGAAAAGGGTACACTGTTTAATTAGAGGCGTGAGACAAAAAAGTCATGTACCATCAACCCCAAAAGTCCAAAGAAACACAGGATCACATGATATCACCTCTGTCATTCAAATTGAAATAATACATATTCAACTGCCTCATTGACATGATTATTTATGTTACATCTAGAGAAACATTTTTTTTAATGGGTGGTAATTCTGTGAATAGCATATTTGAGAATACTCAATATTCCTAATGCAAAATGCTTGAATTTTAGTTTATCTCAATCCATGAGAAAATTGGAGTTTATATTTTCCCCAGATTTGGCCTTCTGTCCTTATATTTCCATACTTTATAAAGTCTACCTTTTCCAGCTCAAGATGGTTTATTTAGCAGTAGGATTTTGAAAAGCTATGTACTATTGTAATAGTCTTCAAATTATTCACTTCAAAGTCTTGTTCAAATCTTTCACTTACTACTATAAAATTAATACAAAGTACAGAAGGATCATAACCAGAAATAAGAGATGCAATCATATAACACTAGTTCTTCATACACCACTTACTACTTCTACACTCCATTTAATTTTAGAGCTGATTTTAAAATTCTCCTTCACACACGTTAAGTTGAAAATGATCAAGCCCTCCTCACCTTTCAAAAATGTTAAATACAAGTTACTTGCACAAACTTGATTTTTAAACAATAGTGTTGATAAAATGTCTAAACAATTGATTAACCAATTCATCAGGTTTGTTGAAACATTTTGCAAAGAACTACCAGGAAATGAAGAGCAAATAGAGGTGTAATAAAATCAGATTTGGGGGCTCATTAGAAAAGAGGTGATCAGCACACATTCCAACTATCCCCTGTACCCTTCAAAGCAGTTTGTGGAAATGAACAGGTGGCATATATTTTCATCTCACACATTTTACTTGTTATGAATTATTATTTATGGATTATTTATACTATGTGTACTGTGCCCAAGCCCAATTCAATTAAGTTGAGTGCAGGTGCAGAGGTCTCAAGTAAAATGCAAACACAAATTTTGCAAATTACTGATTAAATAATGAGTAAACATAAAAAATTGGTTTAAACAAGAGAAAATAGTTTGAAACGGACTAACATATACGTACAGTATGTAGCACAGCAATACCTGCCCATTAATTAAATGTTGAACTTTGGCCAATTCACAAGTGATGTGAAGCTGACTAGCGAAAGAAGCAGACTCACTCTCTGAAACAAAGGTTTTAATCCAAGAAACAGATTTCATCATATACTGTACTTTTAAAATCTGTCAGTTTTAAAAGTACATCAAATTAATATTGCAGAATAAAAAAAACAAATTGAAGAAATTTATTTGTGAGCTCATATTTGCAAGAATTGTAAAGGTACAGTAAATGTTTTCAGATCCTTTTTATTCATAAATACAGTTCAATGTTTTTAAGAATGTGATCATTTAAAAACCTTTTCCCAGCACTCATATTTTTCCGTTGGTTTCTGATTGTGTGATTTCTTCTGTGCCGCTTGATTAACTGAAGCAGATAAATAGCAAGATTTGGCTCTAGGAGCATTGCTGACCAAATGAACATTTAGCGCTGAGATTGTTAATTAGCGGCATTATATTAAAATTATGTAGAATCGACAAATGTCAGTTATTTATAAAAACAGGCACTTGCAGAAATTTTGAAAGGGCCAGGTGGTAAATTCAAGTTAATAAGGCACACAAAGTGTACAAGAGAATTCATAATTAAAGTAAATAATTCACTCCAAGTTTGTCCATTTGATTTTAGAGTCAAACCCAATTGCTTTCGCCCTGAGTATGACGTTAACATGCATCCAGCCCTGCAAGTAGATCCTCCAACTTACAGGGAAAACTCGGGAGTTAGTGGCAGGATTGACACTCCAGCCACCATAAAAAAAATCTCACACTGTTTCAGTGTGTAGCTGAGGTGTCACCTGCTGCACTCGGGTCCTAATCCAGGTGGTTCGTCATGTGGTAACATCAGTGTATGCTCCCAAACTCTATCTCTTCAGATTCACAATATAATTAAATTATTACTTCATGTACAGTATACTCTTTTGACTATAAAGCAGCAATGTGATGTACCGTGTTAGACATTTGCAGTATGAATGTTCAAGCACCCTTAGTCCCCACCACACATACACCTGCTATACATCTCTGAATTCTGCTCCCTCAAAATTTTGAACAAAAATGCACAATGGTGCTACGTTAATGTCGTCTGACAACTCATCATTGCTTAGGTATATGACCAGTCTGACTGACACTACTTACTATCAGTCAGCTTTGGCTACTTTCTGACAAGACATGAACATAACATGCAGAATTTGTAGCTGACACTGGTACCTGTTTCACTGATTCAATACTATTATACATTGATTTATCACAAGCTTGGACACAATGCCTATAATCTTTTAATTGTTCCGCATTAGTGAAGACTTCATTAGTGAAGACTTCAAGTTAATAAGACACACAAAGTGTACAGGACAATTTGTAATGAAAGTAAGTAATCCACTCCATGTTTGTCCCTTTGATTTTAGAGTCAAACTTAATTGCTTTGTCCTGGGTATGACAGTACCCAGGCAGCAGTATCTTTAGACAGTATCCATTTAACTTGGAATTTAAATTTAACATTTGTGGCTCTTTCTTATTGAGTTATTTAAATAGTATTTTTCTGCTGTCACTGTAGCTTGTTTTTAAGGCCTAAATTTTCCTGTACAAGGCTTTAGATTGTCAGGTATATGAATAATTTGAAAGTTTCTGAAGATAGTGGTTGTTACGGTCAAGCCAGGTATCCTCCCATGGCTTCCGTTTAGAGTGTTTCTTTATGTTTTCCATTTGTGTTTCTTTCATTACTGTCAATTGTTCATTATTTTTTTACAATATTGCTCATTTATTATTTGTCTAATTAGATAATATATATTAATTTTTTTCTATTCAGTTATTATGTAGTTTTTATGTGCTTAGATTTGTCCTCTGTCTTTGTATTTTATGAGTGGTTCTCCAAGAATTGGGGCCACATGTCCATCACCATTGAGGGACTGCTCCCATTCCTTATTTGAAATGCAACCCCTCAGCAGATGCTGGTCTGCCAACCTCCATAAAACAGAAGTAGAAGGAGAAGGAGGCTTGCTGGTTTATTAAGTTCTCTTTTTTAATTACTGTTGCTTTTAGCTTGTACTATTTTTATTTTTACATTGTCTGGGACTGATTTAAGGATTTCTGGCAATTCCTTTTTGCCTCCTTTCTTTGACACTTTTTTATTTTTTCTATTTTTTTCAATAAACTTTCAATTTTATAATGTTTATAAAGTTTTGTCTCCCATTGCTGAAGTTTTTATGCCCCCCCCCCCCCCCATAAAGATATATTTTAGACTTTTGAGACTCTTTTCTGTACCTTCTATTCTGAGGTACAGTGAGGCCTATAGCCTCCCATTTTCTTAGAACCAGGCTTGCCTTGGGGTGAGACCTGTTTCGTGGTCTATTTTTGAAGGCCTCACCCTTCACTGTTCTATGGAGAATTCATAACAGAGATTTATAAGACATCCAATTTGACAGGCAAACACAAATGAATATGACATGACAGAAGAGAGTTAAAAAAACAGTTGAAACTATGGGAAAATATCAATATTTCCAAATTGCTTATGAATCTCATACCACTGATATTTTCTAATTGCACAAAAAGAGAAAATAAGACAAGATAATTAAAAAATGTGTTTAGTTAGAAAAAAAAACAAACATAAGAAGATAAGAAATTTGACAAATGAGAGGAGACCATTCAGAGGTTTAAGGATTGATGCTTTTACCTATAATCATATATTCTTCGGCTTTCAGAGCCCAACCAAAGAACAAGTTTCAAAATCTCTTTTTCTGTATTCTGGACAATCATAGCTAGGTTTAACAGCTGGAACAATCACCTTAGAATTTGCTCTCGCTGTTCTACAGGCATGACAAAAATAAGTTTCAGAGGTTTAGGAGTTTATGTTAACACAGCATTTCCATCATCTAAGCAAAGGAAAGAAGCTATTAAAAAGACCAATAAAACTTTAGGTTATATTGGAAAAAATGTTGAATATAAATCAGGAATGGTACTGTGAAATTAAGTTTGGAACAAAAACCTGAGGCCACAGTGCTCCTCCAAGACTGAGATTAGAAACATTTACACTAGAAAAACACAACACTGACCAAATCAATTTTTAGGGAACTGCAGATGCCTCTTTATACTTAGGACGCTATGTTTGCATACAGCAGTTGTCCTCAAGGTACAATCTGACTACAAGCATGCCAATTGTTCTTAAACAATCTCTGTAGAAAATGTACAAAAATTTATTGTATTTAAAAGAGCCAGTGAATACATGTCTTGAACCCTAATTTAACTCCTAGTTAGAGTTCTTTTTCTCTGACAGTAAGAACTTCTTACCACAGGATTTTTAGTTTTCTTAGTTTTTTTTTGTTTCTGGCTGACTAAAGCGATACTATCAGCGTGGCCTCCTTTCAGAATCCCTCAAAGTTTAAGAAAACCTAATAGGGATAAGGAAACGTGTACTGAAGACAGCTAGCAGTAAAACAATGACTGGCCAACTAAAGCAGAAAAAAGATGTGATTTAAGGCTCAAGAAGAGATGAAAGTTCATGTAAAACACAAATACTTGATTCCACGAACAAACCAAATTTGGCATTTTATTTTTTAATCATATCAAATTTGCAAATACACTGTGGCCCTGAGAAATCCTGCTGTAAGGACATGAAGTGATAGTGAGAGGAGAAAGCAGGGTCCTTTGATAAAAGGAAAGAAAACACTAATAGCTTCCATTTGCTGAGCAAAGGTCAACATCAACATCAAACAAATGAAGAAAAATAATTCTAAACGACTGCCAAAGACCCAAGGGAATTATGCTCTAGAAGAATAAAATCAGAAACATTCAAGTGAGCTACCCTTTTATATCTTTATGAAGTGACTGTCACTGCTTTTATCTGAAAATATGCATTAAAATGTTCTTTTTGGTAACCATGCTGAGGACCCGGAGGTCTACTTTACCAATTATTTGTCTATTTTGTCTTATCTAATATATTGCTCAGGCCTCCATGTGTAAAACTGACCGAAGAGGAGCCTCTGTGGTTCATAATGTAACATGAATGTATATTTCTTACAGCTATCAAAAACTAAACAAAATGTGTTTTAAAAGACAATTACCAAACTTTTATTTTATACAGATCCTTTCAATGTTTGTATAAACAAAAGTTGTTTTACAAAATGATGAATGAATTGTTCAGTTCTAATGAAAATACATAAGGCATATATAGGTCTAGGAATTTGCAAAGCACTGAACAAATCAATGACCATAAAGCCCCTATTGTATAAAGCGCTACCAAAAAAGTTAATATCTTTACCTATAACCATATGTTCTTAGGCATTCAGTGACCAAAAAGAGCACAAATTCTGAAAGGCTCTTTGTCTGTATTCTAAACAATAGTGGTAAGTCTCACAGATGAAGCAATCTCTTTAGGTTTTGCACTGGCCATCCCACAAACATGACAAAAATCTTATTAAATTGGGAACACATGAACAGGGTGTTCTGAAAAACTAAGCCATTTAGATAAAAATATTTTCTGACACAGAGGATCACATTTTGAAAAAAAAAAAAACAGTTTAAAGCAGAAAATCACTAACAAAGCTGCCTTTACATTTGCTGTACATAAACCTACTTAATGCAAAATTTGTGGTCATCCCAAATACATATATTTTATGCTACGAGGAACGTTCAAACAGTTTCCGCATTTTCGTTGGAAACGGTTAAGGCGGGAGGAGTAGTAATTGGACATTAAAAAGTTTGTATGATGCTGAGAAAATTACATTGCAAAGGTAGTTAACTATGTAGAAAAGTGACATAAATTGTTTTTAAATTCTTAATAAATAGAATTAAAAAAAGTGCGAAAAGTTTTTGAACATCCCTCGTATATCACATCTCTATGAGCGAGCAAGTGAGAGAATGGACTGTTTTCTAATGCACTCATATTTTGTCCAGGCTTAGTTCATGTCATTCCTTTAGTACTGCCCAGACAAGCTCCAATAAAAACATAAAACAAGTTCAAAAAGTTGGTGGCTGTTGTTTATCTATAACTGAGGGGCTTACACAACATTACTCTGCTCTATGTAATAGAAGGTCATCTACGCACTTCAGGCCAATCTTGGCAAAGCCCCAACTTAGTCTCAGAGCATCCTAACCTAAATTCAAGTTGAGGACCAGTTTACTCAGCCTTTCATGTCTTTGCCTGCCTTGATTTTCTGCAAGGAACAGATGGCACACTGCTTTCTCTGTTTATTCATAAGCTTTACAAATGTAGACATATATGGTGAAGTGAAACGAGGGCAGTCAATCTTAAAAATGACAGTGTTAAATTTTAACTAAACAACTAGTTACAGCCAAAGCAAGTAAATTAAAATTCTTACTATTTAGGTCCCTCAATTCAAATCTAAATTTTTTGTGAGTCCTTAAGCTAAATTGTGATTAAAAAGTTTAAACGTCAGCCAGTACAGTGTTCAGCACTGCTTCCTCACAGCTCTGTTGTCCAGGGTTCAACCTGTGTGGGACCTTCCTATGTGGAGTTGGCACATTCTCTCCATATTTGCATGTGTTTTCCACCCACATGAAAAGGACTACAGGTTAGGTTAAATGACAACTTTAAATCTGCAGTGTATTTGGATGTGTAAATAAGTATGCCATGTTATTGACTGGTGCCCCAGGTTGCTTTCTGAATTTCTGCCAGGATAGACCCTGGCTCCCCATAACTGTGAAATGGATAATAATACTGAAACATTAATGGATGACTCATTTGTTTGGCATAGTGCTTTGTACAGTGAGGACTACTTTACAGTTTTTTGGATGTATGTCAATACTTAAGCTTTATTTTAAATATTCATGTTAATTACCATAAATATAAAACAATTAGTTTTATTTTTAAATTTTAACATCTAATGATTTTTATTTAATTGATTTTCAGAAAGTTCCTAATCCAGTCTCAAATAATCCATGCTGAAATACAAAAACAAAAAACTGGACTGATCTGACAACACAGTGGCGCTGTACAAGAAGGGTCAGAGCAGACTGGACATCCTAAGGAGACTCATGTCTTTTGAAATGTGCAGCAAACTGCTGGAAATGTTCTGTCAGTCCATAGTAGGCACTGTGGTGTTCTACGCTTCAGCCTCTGGAGGAAGCAACTTGAACTCAAAGAAGCACAAAATCTGAACAAACTTATCAGAAAAGCCTGCTCCATCACAGGCCATACTCTGGACACATTGGAAGCTGTTGTGGAAAAGACGATGATGGCAAAATTGGATGTGATCATGAAAAAAAAATCCCCTCTATCCCGTCCAGGAGATACTCTGTAGGAGCACTTTTAGCCACAGGCTCATTCCACCACAGTGTGCAAAGAAGAGCCTCTGGGGGTCTTTTCTGCACACCACTATCAGGCAATTCAATGCTTCTTCCTGCTGTACTCTTTAAAATCATTTTGAAATTTCTGCACAATATCCATTTATATATTTATTTTCATTTATTAATTGATTGATTGGCTGTATTATTTGTCCTGTGAGTCTGTATCCTTGTTTTTTATCTTTATTGGCCCTAGTGTATAGTTGGGGTGGTGTGTTGGTATTTGAGTTTGTCCAGTGATGGACTGGCACCCTGTCCAGGATTTCTTCCTGCTTTGTGCCTGATGCTAGCTCTGATGGCTATGGCAGACCCCCAGAACCCTGTTCAGGACTAAGCAGGTTAGAAAAAAATTGTTTTAGAATGTAGCTCTTTTTGCCTTTATTTTAATATGCAGCACTTTGGTCTATATTGGTTGTTTAAAATGTGCTTTATAAATTAACTAAATTACACACAAAATGTATTATTTGGAGTAATATCAGATAGGATAAAAAATGTGATGCATACAATTGGCTAAAATGTTCTATACTCACTAATTGCATGAATACATATTTTTCTTAAAGGACAAGCTTGGTATTTTTCAAGTCAGTTATTTCTTCACAAACATGGTATACAGTATATGCATTTGCAATGCAAAATTGTCTTCTAAAATTAAGTATTTTCTATAAATTTTAAATATTTTGCCTGCACTGGCACTTTACAATAGAAGCAATGGGGCACAAAGCACCACCAGAAATTTTTTCAAGCTAAGACAATTGTCAAGTATTGATCTGTGTCTTGTGATTATGCACACATTGTAAAGTAGCTTACACATGTCATTTCTGGACAAAAAGATATCAATATTATGAGATTCAGCCATTTTAAAAGAAGGCAAGTTGTGAGCGATAGTTCAGTTCTTGTTGTCTCAGCAATAACCTTTCATCCCTAGGGGTGTGGTTTCTTCCCAAAAGATGAAATCACAGTAAACTGTTTGTGGCACATGGTTGGTTTCGTTTTGATTTACTTCTGTATTTGTGTGAGAATTCACACAAGCAAACAGAAATGGATTATGTAAAAAAATGATTATTAAAATATCTCTCTTGCTGTCACAAACATGCGTCATGCATCAGAAACACGGAAGGCACAGAAAACTCTTTGAGTTTTTCTTTTATCAAAACACAAAGAGGATATATTTAGTATGTTTTTAGGCTTTTATTTTCTGATAGTGCTTACTGCCCTATTGCTTCCATTATTAACTGCCAGTGCAGGCAACATATTTTTTAAGGTATAGAGAACACTTAACTTTCAGAATGCAATTTTACGAAGCAAGATGTTTGTGAAGAAATAACTTAGCCTTGAAAAATGCCCAATTTATTCTTTAACTTCCAATCCACCTTCTATAACTTATTGGGGAAGTGATGTTCTATGTTATTTTAAATTGGAAAAAAAATAATTTGCTTTATGAGGATCCATTCAGAATTATATGAAATAACTCATTAATGTAATTCTAAACTAAATTATATATGGGGCTAGTAAGTAGCCACCTTAACCTATTTGTTGTTGTATCCTGTATAAAGTACCATTTTTGACGGGCTCTCTAGTTTTGCATGTTAAGGCAGAGTGCTGATTTTCATGGAGTGTCTTTAAATGACATGTTATTTAACTTGATTGGGTTGTTTTTTGTTATTGCATTTCACTTCTTAAAAAAATGATAAAAAATGAAAAAGGTTTTGAAAACAAGTCACCTGCTATATCAGATACAGTAATTGCATATTATATACCCAGTCTCCCCCATCTCAAAGTATCTTTGATCATCCGAGGAGCATCCTTTCAATAGTCCAGCCTTATTAACTCTACCCCTTAAAAGGAAACACAATCCAAGTGGATTTTTCCTTTACAGGCCCTGCATATTGAGAAACATGTGTTATCAAGGGTCAGGTACCTACTAGCAGGATCAATCAATTTTATACATAGCACCCTTCACAAAGAGCACTATCACATAAACATCCATCCATCCATTATCCAACCCGCTATATCCTAACTACCTTTGAGGGTCACGGGGGTCTGCTGGAGCCAATCCCAGCCAACACAGGGCGCAAGGCAGGAAACAAACCCCGGGCAGAGCACCAACACAACGCAGGGCGCGCACACACACACACACACACCCACCAAGCACACACTAGGGACAATTTAGAATCGCCAATGCACCTAACCTGCATGTCTTTGGACTGTGGGAGGAAACCCACGCAGACATGGGGAGAACATGCAAACTCCACGCAGGGAGGACACGGGAAGCAAACCCAGGTCTCCTAACGGCGAGGCAGCAGCGCTACTCATTGCACCACCATGCCACCCTCACATAAACATTAACTAGGTAACACTTATTTTACATAGCACCTTAGAGTGTAAGCCACAACTCTAAGTGTTTCACAGTGTAACCAATAAATGTTTTTATAGCAGTTTAAATATCAACTGCAGTCTTGAAGAGCTTTTATTTCTATGCGGCATAATAATATTCAATTATTGTTTATACAGTACTCTTCATAGTGGCACAAATGAGCAGCTCAATCAATAGTACCTTTGATGTCGAGTCTCATGAAGCAAAATGCTAAATACAGGTGCTAGGCAACGGGCCTCTAAATTTAGTTTCTAATTTTAGCTGCTTTCACACATCACAGTGTCTCCTCCTTCTCTCCAGAGCAGCTCAGTTGCCTGAAATTGTCCTTTCTCCTGTTTCATTCCTAAAGCTCACATGGATTTCCACAGCAGCTTTGTGAAGAGATCTGAGAGATATTTGAGTTGGCCACGAGGGTCTTGACTGGTTGTGAAAATGCAAGCATACTTTTATAGCGTACATGGCTAACCTTTGAGGAAAAATGCACATCCCCGCTGCAAACCAAAATATGGTGGCTCTGGAAAGACTCTCTTTAATTATGTACGCTTGGAAGCTGTTCTACTTTTTCTATCACTGGGACTATTAAGACTAGGAATTTTTAGACAGCTTTTTAGACAGCTTAGACTGCTCCCTTAGTAAACATGGATTTGTTTAAGTAAAATGGCTCTTAGTCTTTTGCCAATGCTAGACAGGTAGTTTAGTTTATTGGCTAATTAAACAGGATGTAAATCACTTGGTCACAAGTTCCAAGTGAGGCATTTATTTGCTCAATGCTCTAGTGCAAAGTGTCTCAGGGTGGCGTTCATTATTCAACAGAAAATACAGATTAATGGCCTGAATGCTGGCTGACATCATGTTTAACATAGCTGTCTCTCAGCTCTATAGTCCTTCTTTCAAATCCTGATCCAGGTAACACTCAAGTGGGTCTGCTGTGAGTGAGTAGGCAACATGATAGAATGGTGTCCCATTTAGGGTTTGTTCCTGCCATGCACCCTATTTTGTCTAGATAAGATCCCTGTGACCCACTACTAGAATAGTTAATCTTTGAATTGTATGGATGGATGACTGCATTTTATCATATTGTATTAAGAGTTAGTAAGGCCTAATATCTATGGTCTTGTGCTGAAAGCTTGTTTCTGGTTTGAGCCCATGAAAGCAGCACAAAAACTAGTTACTTGTCTTGGCCTGTAAGGGTATAGCAGAGCTCCAAATCCCAGACACAACTACAATGACACAAGTCCTGGGTTCAAATAAAAATTTATTTTTAAAGTAATACTACAACAAAGGTTTCTTCACAGGGCTCATATAACCTGAATACAATTCTTTTCATTTTAGTTTCTCCTTTTCTCCTCATTCTCGTCTCCTCCGTTGGCAGGCTTTGCATTCCTCCACACCCAACTCCAGCTCGCCTGGGTGAGGCCGAGTGGCTTTTTTTTTCGTACCAGATCTGGAAGTATTACTTGTGCCAATACACAGCACATAGGAGGAACCACCATAAAATAGGAAATCCTTCTTCCTGTAATCACTCATCCAGTGGTTCCCAAGACTCCCAGCAAGGCCATCCACAGGGACTCCAACTCCCATGCAGCCTTGAGGGCATGTACATGAGAAATCTGCCAGAGGAATGTTGCCATCAATCTAGGGGAGCAAGTGGCTTGTAAGGTAATTTCCCTCCAACCTCGCATTATAAAGGCCTCCTTGCTGGGTAAGGGACCATCCATACCGAATGGGAGGCAAGCAAACCCTTGACCTCTGTGACACTGTGATTTTTAAGTTGTTTAGGATACAAGTGTCAGCAAACTTGTAAATATAGTGAGTTTCAAAGTGAATAAGTAAAATACTGTCACTCCACACTCCAGAAACAGGTGCTAAATCATCATACCATTGAAATGTTAACATTCATGACGAAGCACGTCTGACTGCTATATTTGATGCCGCATAGCAAAAGCTAACAATGACTAGGTCTGAAGAAACAAGATCCGAAACTCAGCTGTGCCTTTCTGTCATCAGACAATAGAAAAAGCAAAACAACATGCAGAGAGGAGAGCTAAGCTACGCATCAGTGATAAGAGTTAGCTGGAGCTATCAATTATATGCTTTCAGAAAATGTAATTAGATTACAGGAATTTCCTCTGCTAGTCTAGTTTGAGCAAGCAACACAGAAGCAAGGTCACGTACTGTTCTTGCTTGAGCTTTTCAGGCTGTTAACTGGCTACATTTCCTTCAGTTCTATGTTGGAGGGCCAGCCCTAGCCAAGACCACTCATAACAAGTGAAATCTGGTCTTAGTTGGCCATAGAGAGACCTGGCTACTTTTATACTGCATTTGCATAGTCCAAAGATCTCAAAGCCAATGGCCTATAGGGTTAGTCAGAGAAAAAGTATTCACTATAGGGGAAGCTCTCTTTAATAATGATGGCTCCACTATCACACTGGCAGAGTATGTACATAATGCTTGGCAGAATCCTTGTGCTGTGGCTGAGGATATTGTAATAAAGGACTTAAATTTTGCACTTGATAGTTTAAAACACACATACACATATATTTTTTTAATTTTATATTTTGTATATTTATTTTATTATATATCTATATTAAATATATACTGTATATATATCCATCCATCCATCCATCCATTTTCCAACCCGCTGAATCCAAACACAGGGTCACGGGGGTTTGCTGGAGCCAATCCCAGCCAACACAGGGCACAAGGCAGGAAACAATCCTGGGCAGGGTGCCAACCCACCGCAGGACACACACAAACACACCCACACACCAAGCACACACTAGGGCCAATTTAGAATCGCCAATCCACCTAACCTGCATGTCTTTGGACTGTGGGAGGAAACCGGAGCGCCCGGAGGAAACCCACGCAGACACGGGGAGAACATGCAAACTCCACGCAGGGAGGGCCCGGGAAGCGAACCCAGGTCCCCAGATCACCCAACTGCGAGGCAGCAGCGCTACCCACTGCGCCACCGTGCCGCCCCTGTATATATATATATATTCTATTTTTTAATTTTATATATATTAATTATAATATATAATTATTTATTAATTTATATATTTTAAATTATGTTTTGTATTTACAATGCATGTCATTTTCTGTTTTTTAAATCATTTTTACTGTATTTGTAGGTAGCATTGTGGCACAGTGGTTAGTGCTCAAGCATCCTGGGCTTTGTCTTTGCATGATCTTCTCATGTCTGCATGAATATTTCTTCCCACATCCCCTAAAGATGTGGAGGTTAGGTTATATGGGATTTATAAATTGAAGAGAGTGTGTGCTGTGATGGACTGGCATCCTGTCCAGGGCTACTTCCAGCCTTAAACCCAACAATGTTGGAACAGGCACCATTACCAGATTATACATTTGTTGAGAAGTTTTGAGATTGTTATTTCATGTTATACTTATTTAGTGATTAGCATATAGCTTGTTGCACTTATAAACAGAACTTTAATTTATAGATACAAGTTAAATTGGATCAGAATACAATATGTACATGTAATATGTATGTAGGTGAGCAGTGCCTATACTCAGTATGTGTCCAGTTTTTACATTAGGTAAGCATTTTGAAAACACCGTTACACAACTAAATCTATTTAAAATGTATGGAGTTAAGACACACATGAGTTATCAACAAGCAAACACTAACGTGTATCAAGTCTAACACCAAACTACATCGATTTGTAGCTCTCATGCTATCATTCATATTTTGTAATATCAATTCATACTTTGTAATAACTATCATGCGGCATACCACCACAAGTAGACAAGAGTGCCTCAAAGTAATAAGATAAAAGAATAGCTTATCTGAAATTATAAGGAATCAAACAGAGAAGAGAGTATAAAAGGAGAACTGATAAAAATGGGAGCAAATTAATTTTAATAGAATCAGGATCAAAACATTTGGTGTACAAGATTTGATTTACAATTACAAAAAGTCAGTATGAGCTTATGCAACTTTGTTACTGTGCAAACCATAAAGTGTTTGTATGGAGCACCCGTGCATGGGGGCACAGTGGTTAGCATTGCTGCTTCACACATACAAAGATTTGGGTTTGACGTCCCTCCCAGCCATGGTCTTTGTGGAGTATTCTCCCGATGCCAGCGTGAGTTATTCTCTGGATATCTCTGGATATTCTGGTTTTCTGCCACATCCCAAAAGGTTAGACTGATTGAAAAGTTAAAAGAGGAACAAGCCCTGAAGCCCCAAATTTTCTATTGATATGAAATCTATTTTGGGATTGCATTTTCAAATATCAGTGCAATATTGATCAAGTGTATCGAAGTAGGAATACTGGCCCAAAAATCTCAGGGTGATGCAAATTTGGTCCCACTCTTAGGTGCAGGAATAAAACATTTTATCAATTTTCCTAATTTAAGAAACTACTTCTAACTTCACCAGGATTTAATAGAACTTGTGAGCTGCAAGAAGATGGTGTTCAGGCAGAGATCGGCATGCACATGTCAGGAAAAGCAAAATGTTTTGCAAACATTGGACAATAATGAACTCATAAAAGATATCGATTAGACAGAGATGGAATAATATTCATAACAACAGTGTATGTCACTTAATCACTTTGTCTACGGAGAGAAGTCATGCATTATCAGTCAATATGAAAGTAATGTTATAATTTTGTGCCATGGGAAAATGCAGCTTTGCAATAAAGATGATTTGGGTATGTCATTACCAAACACTTCTCAAATTTTGCATCAAACTTTGAACGCCCTTACTATGTGTGAGATTATATACAGATTTATACATTTCCCCACCATTCCATGTGAAGCAAAGTTAAAGCAAGCTGCATTCATGCAAATCACTGGTTTTCCTGGAGTTGTTGGCATGATTGATGGCATGCACATAAAGATCATTGCCCCCAGTGTGGCTGAGTATGAATATGTGAATTGCAACAGATTTCACAATATCAACACAAAAAGTGGTCATTGATGCAAACTGTATTGTAATGGACAGCATATTACTTTAAATATAAGCGGATTTGGATGGCATGCAACTCTGGAAGATGATCGGGACTGCTAGAAGAATGAATGCAGCTTCAGAAAAAGAGCAAGAATAGCCATGGCTAACTGTTAATTTTACAAGGTGTTTCCTATGGCCATAAAAGTGGGAAGATGATTCTTCTAAATGTACAGCAATGGCTCATTTATTGTTAAATAAATGGGACTATTATCGGGCTTTACTCTTATTCGGAGTGCGAGTCTCAGTCTTTCCATCTCATTGCTTGTTACGGTATTAATTTTTGATGTTGTGAAGTGGCAACAATCATGTGCAGCTTAGTGAAATATTCCTCCTTTTTATGTTTGCCTTCTTCTTTTCATCCTGCTACTCTGAATATTATTATTATGATCTTTAAGGTGAAGCCTTAGCATTAGTATCATCATTAGTCAGTCATTCTTAAACATAAACTCCTAGTCTTTGCTTGAAGTGGGTGAAAGATGCTTCGTATCAACTTCTTATGTCCTATTCTGTGGTAAGATAAATTCATATCCTATTTAGACATTTAGTGAATTCCTAGGAGTAATTTTGAGATGCTTGATAAATACAGGCACAGGTTTGTCATTTGTGACACTTGAAACCAAAATTCAGAGAATGGTCACATCATACCAAAATCCATCCATCCATCCATTTTCCAACCCGCTGAATTCGAACACAGGGTCACGGGGGTCTGCTGGAGCCAATCCCAGCCAACACAGGGCACAAGGCAGGAAACAATCCTGGGCAGGGTGCCAACCCACCGCAGGACACACACAAACACACCCATACACCAAGCACACACTAGGGCCAATTTAGAATCACCAATCCACCTAACCTGCATGTCTTTGGACTGTGGGAGGAAACCGGAGCGCCCGGAGGAAACCCACGCAGACACGGGGAGAACATGCAAACTCCATGCAGGGAGGACCCGGGAAGCGAACCCAGGTCCCCAGATCACCCAACTGCGAGGCAGCAGCGCTACCCACTGCGCCACCGTGCCGCCCTCATACCAAAATGTTCATATTAAAAGTAAGACACTTTTGACAAGTAATGAAAAGAAAACTAAGAGTAAGTTATGAACAAACCCACAATAACATAAACTAAACCTTTAATATCTTGTAGGAAATGCCATTGCTGCCAGACTCCACCTGCCCTCTCAGGAAAACAGAATAATTTAACTCCTACGGTGTCCAGGTTCCCAATTCACTTAGCACTCTTGTACAGTAGCTGCTTGTGTTTCAGCATGCTGGACACAGTGAACATAATGTAAGAAACCATTGGAAAAAGAAGTCACCACTTAATCCATCAAGCAAATCAATAACTAAGTTACCCTATGATTTCAATGTCTCATCCAGATATTTCTTAAAAGTTGTCAGAGTTACCACTTCATTAACATGATATTGTTGTTTCTTTCTAATATTCATTAGCATTCCTCTAAAGAAATGCTTCCTTGGTTTCAACCTTAAATGTATGACCCTTTAAAAGAAAGTGAATTGAAAGTTGCATCACCCTAAGTAATATTTAGTATTAAGCCAAGCAAATAGATTTTCATTTTCTACTATTGTACAATCTAGAATTGTGGTTCTTCTACACTTCACCCTGATATGATACCTTCACTCTGTGAGACACTCAACAATTAAGATGGGGTAAGACGACAGTTAGTCTTTTATTCTGACATAAAAAAACAAGATATCGGCACAGTGGTAGTGTTGTTGCTTTGCAGTAAGGAGACTGTGGAAGATTGTGGGTTCGCTTCCCGGGTCCTCCCTGTGTGGAGAGCGCTTTGAGTAGTGAGAAAAGCGCTATATAAATGTAATTTATTATTATTATTAAGATTTGTTTACTAAAGCACTCCAGTGCCACAGACTATCCTAGAAGCATTACATGCAAGTCAGTGGCCAATCTTAGATGGTGTACCAGTCTATTGCAGGTCACACTTACTCATGGGATGCCACTGTAAAGTCAGGGATGTTAAGTCAATTCAACTTTACTTATACAGTAATCCCTCACTTATCGTGGGAGATAGGTTCCAAGGCCGACCGCGATAACTGAATTTCCACGAAGTAGAGACACCATATTTATTTAATTATTTAACGTGTATTTGGATGTTTTTAAACCCTCCCTGTATTGTTTACAACCCACCATTTACTCTATTAATAACAAGGACAACTGCTAAGCAATATGAAATCGGTAGATAAGTTTACACTTACTGTATAGCGAAGTACACGTAGCAACTTGTAGGCAGTCATGACGTCGTCGACCTTGTTGCAAAGATTCCTAAAGCAGATTCCATCCAGACTACTGCCTTATCACGTCCACTTGCAACTCGTTTTGCACCCTGCCTAAAGGACACTGCGGCTGTAGATCTTATATGCTTTTCCTCCTTTTTAAATAAAAAGAATCGTGGACTCATTTATGCTGTAATGGTGTCCTCCAGCGGCGTAGCTGTTCCCTTCCTTCAACATATCCAAAACTTTTACCTTTTCTGCAATCATTTGCATCTTCTGTGCAGTAGCACGTTAATGCTGCATGAGTGAGATGAGACTTCCTGGTTAATGCAACACTCCGTCGCTGAGCCAATCAGCAGCACACAGGAACTTAACTACGTGCTCTGATTGGGTAGCTTCTCAGCCATCCGCCAATAGCATCTCTTGTATGAAATCAACTGGGCAAACCAACTGAGGAAGCAAGTAAAAAGACCCATTGTCCGCAGAAACCCGCGAAGCAGTGAAAAATCAGCGTTATATATTTAGATATGCTTACATATAAAATCCGCGAAGTCGTGAATCCGCGAAGTAGCGAGGGATTACTGTAAAGCACTTTTAACACAACTACTGTTGATGAAAGTGCTGAACAAAATTAAAGTACACACAAACATAAATCTGCACACTTGCAAAGGCTAACAAGCAACTGAATAAAAATGAATTTTTAAATATGATTTAAAAACATCAACTCTTAATGTATATCTAATATTAAGGAGCAAACTATTTCAAGGGCTAGGACTCACTATCACATTGGAACAATCACTTTTGCACTTTAGTCATGATTGTGGCACAGTTAATAAAAGAACATTCAAAGATCCTGAGTAACCTAAAGGTGGAGTAAGGGCAAAAATGATCAATGATATATGAGGGAGCCAATAAATGAGGAGCTTTTCAAATAAACAACGACATTTTAATATCAATCTTATAAATAACTGGAAGCCAATGAAGAGGAGCCAACAAAAAAAAATGTTTTGCCTATTTCTGGAGCTAGTCAGAGGCCAAGCAGCAATGTTTTTCAGTAGATGCAACTGGGACAAAGACTAACGAGGGACTAGTGTTGGATTGGTAAGAAATACTTGACATAGGTATCAATACCAGCTTTTGGAACAGTAAAATGTTGCCGAAACAAATAACGGATAACTCCTTGCCTGTGGTCTCATAGCTCAGTCACACAATTGCGCTCTTCTCAGCTCCACCACACAAATGTGCAACTCCCTGCCTTGCTGCATCCCAAAAATCCATGCAAGGAGAAATGGGACCCACAGAGTCTCAAGCACATTTACATTTATATATACGCTCAAAGGTTAAATTAATTAGAAATTAACAAAATGCTAGTATTGTACTATTTAAAATAATTTTTTGGTACTTTTTCAGTACAGGTATATCTAGTGCTGGGCAGTATGACCAAAATTCTATATCACGGTATTTTTCAAACTTACGACCGGTTTCACGGTATTCGACTGTATTGTTTTCCCATGCATGAGTGGATGTTAACCACATTTTCCACTGCAATTACTGCAGTAGACTCGCTAAGAATAACCTATTCCACTGTCATGATCATTGTACATTGTACAAAAAAAAACATTTTAATGTGCACAAAAGTATTAATACAGGTTTGCATTGCCCCATAAAGTGATAGTTTTCAGGGGAGTGGCACTTATGAAGAGAAGGAATCACATTGCATGACAGATGCAGTCAAAATATAGAACCTTTTTATTGAACAAATTTTGCAAAAACTTAAACTAATTTTGACAACATATTTTCAACCATCCAAAGAGGCACTTAGACTTAGTAAAATATCCAAAAGTTGTATTGCACTGAACATGCCTTAGAAAAGGAATAAATAGTAAATATTTTTTGTAAAACAACTACACTTTCTGTTAATGTTAACAATTTCTGTCCACTGACACGTTAAAGTGACTTTTTAAACAACTTTACCATCATTAAACTGCATAATATTTAAACTAATAAATAATAAACAATAAAATAAATAATTGTATTATTACTGATAGTTGCACTATTACTTCAAGGCTTCAAGCCCAGGTGCATTACACAGTATTCACCAAATTAAAATAAAACAAAACAAGTGCAATCTTGGTGATGACATCTTTACCAACTGAACCATCATTTAGGCAAACTGCATTAATATGGACCTTGCTTCAAGCTAAGCTATATGCATAAATAATAAAACTGCAACTTGCATTGATAATGCTATTTGTGGTATAGCCCTACGGAATTATATTAGGGCCACAGAGAAGAAAAAAAAAAACAAACTATACGTCGAGATTAAAGTCGACATTTCCACTTTATTCTCAGTTTATAATTAAAGTAGAATGTCGTAAACTAAACTTCATCCTAAAATCATTGTTTAATTTACTAGATTTTCTCAAACCTCGTCATAAGTTAATGCAGCACATTAAATGCTTTGTGTTAAGTGTTCCCAGACCCAGTTGTTAATCACTACGCTTCTTAAACTGACTTCCTCCGCACTAAGGAGACAGCGGTCACCGCACAGAATACATTCACTGTATGATATTCCTGCTCTCTGAAAATTTAGAATGCTAAGATAAATACTTGATATCATTTTCATGATGAAATGCATTAAAGCAGGTATTAAACATGCATGGTAGTGTGGCAGTAGTGCTGCTCCCTCGCAGTAAGGGGTCCCCAGGTGTATGTTCAGTGTAGAGAACTTTATAGCAGGTGTGACGAGGCTCCAAAAAAACTGGATGTATGAATGGGTATCACACAGGTTTAACTTAAATACTGTGTAAATGTTGGGTTTGTGATCTGGTGGTCGGAGACACGAACACAGAATTCAATGGATGATCTTCTGAGCAGGCATTCTTTAATGCACACGTGCCGTCTCTGACGTACCAAAACCCCAATTCCTATCCTTCCTTTTTCTTTCTCCACATAACCAATCACCACACGATAAATGTCTTTGTGAAATTAAAACTAGTTATAAACTTAGCCCACAGAGTGTTCAGAACTTTAAAAATATCTTCGTTATACATGTTTAATTATGCCATCCATTCAGGGTTGTGCCCATCCCTGAATGAGTCGCCAGCACATCGCAGGATGAATACAAGCAAAACATACACTAGCAGGGTCAATATAGCATAACAAAATCCCACATCCTACATGACTTTGAAAGGAAACTGAAGCACGCTGAGTAAACCCACCAGAAAAACATGCAAATTCAAAGAAGGGTACACCCGAGACACCTTGCTGAGAGGCAGCAGTGCAACCTCCACGCCGCCGTGCCCCCACATGATTAATACATGATATCATTTTCATGGTGAAATGCATTAAAGCAAGTATTTATCTTAGCATTCTAAATGTTCAGAGAGCAGGAATATCATGAAGTGAATGTATTCTGTGCGGCGATCGCTGCCAGTGCCTCCTCTAAGTGCAGAGGAAGTCAGTTTAAGAAGCTCGGGGAACACTTAACACAAAGCATTTAATGTGCTATATAACTTATGACGGGGTTTGAGAAAATCTAGTAAATTAAATATTCATTTTACGATGAAGTTTAGTTTACAATGTTCTACTTTAATGACAAAGTACGAGAATAAAGTCAACATGTCGACTTTATTCTCGTCATAAGAGTCGAGATTAAAGTGGAAATGTCGAGTATAAAGTCAACATGTCATCACACTATTACACAGTACATTACACTGTATTGAAAACAAATAAAACAAGTACATCTTGGCTTGCAGTATTATCCAGTAGTATAGAAACAATATTTACACATTTGACCTTTTAAAACCAAAGCATCTCCAGGCAACGGACATGACTCCTTTTTTTCGGCAAAAGTTCTTGTGTCATCATGTTCAACTTTATCGTCAGCTACAGCTTCAGTTTCGGAATGTTCTCTGTCCATTTTCACCACGCAATACCTACACTACCACATCTATTTAGTGGTGTAGCAGTGAAAAAGAGCCCCCGTGCAACTCCTCTGTTTAGCGGTCCCCACTTGAACAGTTTCCCACTGTGCCACGTTCCGAACGTCGTTTAGGCAATTTAAACCGGTATTGCGGTATAAGAAAAATCCATATCATAACAAAAATAAAAAACGGTTTTCGGTATGAACCGGTATACCGCCCAGCACTACAAATGTTATTTTATATTAGTGATGCCTGGCCAGGACGCCCCTTCACCACATCTGCCAGGGAGACAAGGATGGGAAGCCCAGTATATCCCCCTGGATGCTAGATGGCAGCCTCCCTGGGTTGTAGCGGTGCCTCAGACTCCCCCAGGGCTTCATGTTGATTGGAGTTCTGTAAAGCTCTGTGGGGTTCCGCAGGCGCCGCCAGGTGGTGCTACAACAGGAGCGGCTGGCCCCTTTTGGGCACTGGTTTCACCTTACCCGGAATTGAAGCCGGATGTCGCTAATCAACCACCTGGAGCACTTCCGGGTGCCTGATAAAAGGGAGCCAGCGACCACCACTCAGCGGCCAGAGTCGGGTGGAAAGAGGATGAGGTTGCCTGGGTGGAGTGGTGGTGCCTGAAGAAGGGTTTTTGGTTTGTTTGTGTTGTACTGAAGTGCTTTTGGGACTGTGTCGTGCCTGTTGGGTTCACGGGGAAGTCGTGCCCCACAGGTGAAGAAAAATAAAAAGTCTTTGAACTTTTACACGTGCCTCAGTGTGAATCTGTGCCGGGTCGGGCGCGTATATAGCGCCTTATTCACAATATTGTACCTTTCTATAGTACATTACATCTCAAGATGTTTTAAACATGTTCAGTGCAATAGTTTAGTTGTCTAAATACAGTATATAATTTACAAATGCAGCCCAGACAGGTTACGACTGCATCAGAAACCTTCTGGTTGCAAATAGATCATAACACCTGTGTGGCACAGATTTCTGTTAGCAGCAAAAGGACAAGGAAAATGACCAAACCTAGATGGGATGCCAAGAACTCTCACAACCAAACTGTTAAGCATTTATTAATTATCGGAGTCTGTTGTAAACCTAAAGCTGCATGTTTTTAAATACTGGACCCGATACTGTCAAGTTTCTGTTTTTCCTGGAAGGATGGTGTTCCAGGACATCCATACACATTACACCAAACAGCTTAAACATTACCTCTGACGTCATAAAGGATATAAACACAGGCACACAATTTTACCTATTGTAAATGATGACAAACTTTTTCCTTCAAAGATTTTCTGTGTGTTTTTATGAATGACAAATAAAAACTGTTTCTTCCCTTAGAGTAAGAGATTTTGTCTACCTATTAGTGCAGTCCTTGCTTCATGAGGTCAGAAACGAACTTTAAATTTGACTGGTCTGTGACCAGGATGGCAATTATTCTGCCTGGTTTGCCTGTCACTGACATGCAGTACAGCACACCGTCCAACTGTTTACCTCCTGGGCAATACATTCCTGACCAGGCAGCTTTTGCAGAATATTCTGCCAAAAAAACAAAAACAAACAACAATCTGTGCTTTGCATAAACCCACATCAGTAACAATTCCAGACTTATAACAATGACTGAAACCTTTAAAAGAGAGCACAGCAGTGCTCTTAATGGTCCATTCCCTAGCTGTCTCATCTCTTGAACTCTTTCTCCTTCAGGCTTCTCCTTTTGTAATGTGCTGTGCTGGAGACCTACTCTCAATGATTCCTGAGTTTCTCTCAGGCAAAGGAGAATGTTAATAGAATTCTATTGAATGCTAAGTTTCAAAAATGAAGTGTGTGAGTAAAAAGAAAGGAAGAAAACCTGGGCTAAAGTCTTTTAAGCATCTCAAAGCCTTTAGTCTAGCAGGTTGAAGGTAAACTGTCCTGGAATGACAACTTTGATATGGTTCCTGGAACAACATAAATCCTATGCTCTTTGATACAACTATTTTAAAATGTGAATAGAATCTAGAAACCCAGTCAACATGGGGAGAACATGCATTGTTCTCTCTATAACAATCCTAGATCAAGTACTTAACATCCATTTGACTAAACCCAATTAATTTCAGGAACACTGATCCTATCCCAGAAGCACTCTAAATAAAACACAGATGTAAACTTCACATGTACTGTACATCTTTGGAAATTTAGAGGAAGGCCGAAATCCCTGGCTTACACTGACTTACGTGTGGGTAGCATATACAAACTCCCAAAAAAATAACCTGACCAGTGTTTGAACTTTGTAGTTGTGATATACAATTACTGCGTAAAACACATGTTCCCTGTAGGACACACTGTCAACATTGACCAAAACTCTTCTGAACCTTATTGGCCAATTCTGAACCAAAATAAGATCAATCTATCTAATATTATAAGAATAGGATAATAAGGAGCAAAGTACAAAAAGAGAAGAAAAATAAACATAAGTGTCCAAATAGCCTACCTATAACACATGGTGGTAACTTACTCCCATTCACACACCTTTACACACTCTGGTCTCTCTTCCTCAGACCAACTGAACCCTTGCCAATCACTCACTTCCTCACTCCAATTTCAAATATAGACTGGGTAGAAGACCCCATCAAATGCACAGCAGCGGAATTACTACAGATCAACACAAACGACCTGCATGGTCTCCACTTTCTTCCTCAGACCTGATGAAAGAAAAGCAGTCCACTTTGAAGGTGTACCAGGCACAAAATCCATAGAAGCCTTTCTTCACAATAAGGAGACAGTGTTTTATAAATGGTCTAAGAAATTAAAAAATGATCTGACAATTGTTAAGCAGGAATAAGGTGCAGGACACCCATCCACGCCCACTACCAAAGACAAGCAAGTCTGTAACAAACCAATGAGGATTTTGTCCCCTGGTACACCTTTAGCCCATAAAATCCAGATCACTGCTTGCTGTTCTTCACTGGTACAAACAACAAGGGAAACTGACTGTTCAAGGTCAAAACTTTAACATTGTGACCACAAGAAAATAGCAACAGGTTTCCATATGTGCACGGGAAAAGCTGAACAGCCAACCCAAACAACATGTTCACATAAGTGTATATAATTATTGGTTTACTTCATATATCTACTTCCAGATATTGTGGGGCTCCCTTCACAAACAAGAATACATTCACCCTGTGTGGTAATGGTTCAAGTATCCTGATACAGTCACACAAGTGCCCTTTGCCAGTGCATCTGCTAGGAGGTTCTATTGCCTGACTCCTGTTCTGCATCATGTGAAAATGTCTGTAATCCTATATGACCAGTTGTCCTCTCCACACCGTGTACAACAACCCCTAAGGGCATTAACAGTTAGGATGATTATGCTTCAAAGTGTTTATTCTTGTATTTTCTAAATAAATTATCTTAAAATGATTTTAACATAAATCCTATTCGGGATAGAGGGGAAACACAGCCTATATATACTTCTTGCCAATATTACACCTTAAAACACCTTATTACACCTTACACTGCTGGTAATAGAGTGAAAACTGGTGATTTTTGTAGTATAATATTTGGCAAACACTAAAAATGCATATCCAGCTTTGAATTGTAAAGAGTTGGAAGTTACTCTGATAACTGAGGGCACCAAAAGATAGAGGAGCTAACCCATCAAAAAGCAAATTTACACATATACTCAACGACTTTAAGTGACATCATCCTGTCTGAATACTATGTCTCCTCAGTGTGGGAGGATAGAGAATCTGTTGAAAAAACCCTTAGAAACATGAGGAAATCCGTATTATTGTTTCTGATCTGTTAGCACTGTATTTCTGCACCAAATGGAGACAGTTGATACTTTTTGCTACCACTATTCACATACAGGACTGCAACACAATATTAGAATAGATCCCCACACTCAACTATTTCAAATCGTTGTGTATATACAAAAGGTGGAAATAGCCTAATTATGTTAATTTTTGAACAGTGAGCAGGAAAATTAAAAATCAAGACCAGTATGACGAATTGAATCAGCAGTCACCTTGATATTTTTAAACAATGCAACGCATAACTTAAAAACACAGCTGTGCACAATTATGTTAGTTTATAACACTGAACATGTTTATCTCGTTTTATGCAAGGCATTGAGGTGCTCTGTGGCTGAATAATGAAACTGAAATCCGCATATAATTAATAATACACTATTGTGTATTCTGCACATCTGTAACAAATTGACTTTGTAGCTGAACTTGAACAGTTCCTTCCAAGCTTGGACACATGCCTCATGTTTTGTAAATCGCGTCTAACAAAAGAAGCAAAGTTAGCAGGAATCCTTCCTGAATTAGGCATCAATCCATTGCAGTGCAGTCTTACTCGGAACGCATGTTGAGTTCCACACAATGAAAAGTCTCCACCTTCGGCAAAGGCGAGAAAGCACCTCACACACGGGGAGAACATTTGAACTCTGTACAGAGCTTATTTCAACGGGACACTACGTCGCGTGAGTAAATAAGTTATCTGTTTCATTAACTTTACATTTAATACCTAAGAAAGAAAGAAAGCTCTCGATACCGTTAATATATATAACCTTTTATGTGCTTTCCCTGGCAGCAGTATCATTTTCCTTGTTATTGCGTCTTGTAAGAAATCAAGAATGAAACGAACTAAACCCACAACGTACCTCTCCTCCAATCTGATGAAACCTTGCCGACATGAGAATGCCTTTTCCTCGTTTCTTGTGCAGAAGGGCAGCTGCTCAATTAACTTCCAGATACACGGTTTGGTTGATAACTTACAAAAGTAAAAAATTCTGTTTCTCGTCGTGCTGCTTGTTATTTGAGACTTTTTGGTCTTGTATTCGGTCACCCTTACCAGTCACCATGTCCCAGCTACTGAGCTCTCTCGAAAGACAGCAGTACAACATGTCAGCATGGAAGTTCAGTTGACCTTCCAAATTATTGCCATGCTGGGGGCGGAGAAATAAGTAGAGGGAGGTACTACGTCAAGGCTGGTAAGGCAGCTCCCGAAATGTAGTGGCCTGCGAAACCTTTTTTTTTCAGAGGAACGACTGCACTTAAAAGTAATAGACAGCATGCACAAGACTTTCGCACAGGCTAAAACCCACCAGCCCATGGTCCAGGGGGCTACTGGAACCCCGTAATCAAGATGTATGAAAATATATACGTTTTTGTTTTTCAAAGAAATATTCTTGTCAAAGCAGCCTTCTTTATTGTGAGTCGCGTTGAATAAAGGCGACAGACGAATCTTCTTCTTTCGGTTGCTCCCGTAAATCTTTATCTCCTTTGCCGTTAACCTTGAGATAATTAGTCCACCGTTACCCACAAGCGCACGGTCGTTCCACGGTTTAGGTAGGGCAGCTGCAGCAGTAGAGCTAAATTCGGGTTGTCGGAATAAAAGCGTGTGGAAAAAAAACCGAATTAGTCAGTATTAATTGCTGATATCATATATCACACTTCTATGCTGAAACATACGAAGAATATGACATTACAGTAACGGTAAAATTCTGCCGCCACATACAGCGTGCTAGGCATCTTTCAAAACTGCTGTTTGCTGATTCCCTAACGCAAGAGATATCTATCAGATATAAATTATCTGTTAAAGAATTTCAGACTGTCCATAAGTGACAACAACTTTGATGTAATTGAGACACAGGCCAACAGACATACACTGGCAATTCGTCCGTCACCGCACATTCCACATCATAAGATACCAAAAACATTTTCAAAGCCCGCTTTTAATCCTGTTCAGGGTCGCCATGAAACCAACTTACGCAGTCAGTTATGACCATCTTCTGGCTTTCTCTGCATTTATTGTATATGGTTATTCAAAAGCATGACGTTGAAATATACTGATTAACTGAACTTTTACTTGAAACGCCTTATCGGCCATCCTGGATAACGAATTTGCATTTTGTTGACAACAACTTACGTATCATTTCATAGAAAAGTAAGAAATCCCTGTGGAAAACAAAATCATTCTCTAATGCTTTACATATGGAGCAGAATGTTGTTGTTAACAAATGGTTTGTAAGTCTTTTGATAATGAGCAACAGGTAAAGTTTATTGGCAGCTGGACAAAAGAGCCCAGAGACGAAATTATAAACCTCTTGATGTGTTTTAATTTTTAAAATTTCTTTTCTAGTTTTCCTTAACAGCTGAAACTACCTTATATTCTGAAAACAACTACCTTCTAAAATAATGTTTTTAAATGTTTCCCTCTCTTTCTCCTTCTCAAACTCTTTTTTTTTTCAAAACAGATTGCTGTGGTATCAAGCTGTCTTATTTTTTATTATTTGACATGGCATTCTGGGTTCTGATGGCTATCAAGTATAATGTAAGTTTTGGCATTGCATATCTCAGCCTCTCTCTGTCTTTATATCACTCATAATCTCATGCACTACTTGCTTTTCCTGTGTAGGGCATATTCAAGTTAAGGTGACTCCTAAACTTTGACATTACACAAATAACTTTTCTGTGGTTCTTTTAGAACATCTTGGTAGGGACCAAACAATGGTTCAAACCCAGGAGGCCCTTTGCTTCTAAAACCACCCCTGGCAGGAGTGCAGAAATGTCAAATGTACTACAGAGAAAAGCATCAAACAATAAGTGTATAATGCAATAATTGCAGTAGGTCTTTGTATAGTGCACACTACATAGTAATTATTGTAAAAATGTTATAAACAAAAGTTGAGGTCATTTTTTTATGTTCAACTGTTATGTGGTGGGTTTTACCATTCCTTCAGTGTTTAACACTTTGTTCAATTCTTTCCTGTATGTGGGGTCTCCTTTGTGGCGCATTGCTGTTTTTGTATCCTGCTGAAATGTATTATAGTGAATATAATAATATAATATAATATGAATATAGTATTATATTGTGAATTTCCCCTTGGTATTAATAAAGTATCTATCTATCTATAGTGTCCAGGTGTGGCTCTGACCTTCAGATTGTTACCATTAAGAATGGCACCAGATCATTATGCTAGTAGGTTCTGAAAATAAACTGATGTAATTTTCTCTGCAAAAATCATGTTAACTGTAAAATAAGTAATGAAGGAAATAATTTTTAAGTAAAATATTTTGGTTTTCCTATAAGTGGCAAGTACATTAAACCTTGTCTTTTTCATAAACACTTTCTGTAAAAACAGTAAGTTTGCAGGGGAGTGGAAGTCAGATTCTATCAGGGACCACCAGGTACACCGCAGAAAATAACCGTGAGTTGTTATACAGTATTGCAGGATACACACACAAATTCCACATTAATTTAAATTGGTCATTTAACGAAACACCCAAATCTGTAAGATGTGGAAGAAATTTGAAATAGCCAATGTACCAAATAACAAAAAAAAAAACCTATGCAAACATGAAAAGTTTTTGACATAATTTCCCTTTTTCTTGATTCATGTGGCTGGGTGAGCTCCATCTAATTGTCTACTGCTTTATTTTCCAAATCAGAGTTACAATTATCAGTTGGAAGTGGAGTTTGCTGGCAAGCACCTGATTACCAGATGACTCATGTAGCCCAGTCAGATTCACTCCACAGTTTCCATGTGGGCTTACAACCCATAAGGTGAAGGATGAGGATGTGGTGACAGGCAAGAGTGGGAAGGACCTAGGAATACTAGAACTTGGAAGTGGAACTTAGCTCCTTTGACAGGGAATGTTACTTCTCTTGTGGTGAAGGAGCTGGAGCTTATGCGAGAGGTTTAAAAATACCATCTAGATAAAGCTGAAATCATCTTTATGTGCAGCATTGGCTTAGAAATTAAATTTACAGATCACTGGTAGTCCCATCTACTCTGAAGTTACCCCATAGGAAACACCCTAGGTAGTGTGAGAATACTCACAAGAAACTGGTTGGATGCCATATATTTGGCATTTGTTCTGGTGGATCAGAGGGTCACTTCAATGTGGCACTGAATTGAGAGTGAAAAACTTTCTACTATTTTTGTACATACTGACCAAACAACTGTTCAGGGTATCTGGCCTTTTTAGAGACTCTGTGCTTGACAGGGTTCTTTCTATTGATAGTCCTTTTTTACTGGAAAAATTCAACACTCACTTAGAGAAGGACAGAAATACCTGCTGGAGCCTGAATGAAAGTAAATGTTTGCATGTCCTGAACCTGAGTGGTTAGTTATTTATTGAAATTTCAGCACCAATCATAGATTGTTTAAAACAAACACCATGTTTTTACATACATATACAATACTTATAAGTGTAACTTGTACCAAGGTATTTTGGGTCAAAGGCCAGTGATCAACTTTATATTTGTATCATCTCATCTGAGGCCATTTGTTCTGGGCACTCAGGTAGTGGATATAGGCAGAGACATCAAATAACCACCACTTAATGGAGAGGGAATTCTGGGAAGACCTGGAAAGTCCAAATGTGTGGTGTGGATTTTCTGGGAATGACTAAGAGATGCATGTATTTGTGATGCATTCAACTCTCACTTCTAGGACAGCTTCTCATTCTCCTTATGAGAGGACAAGGACATGGAGTCAGATTACTCTGTGTTCAAGACATCAGTAGTGGAGGCAGGTGCAATAAGTAGTGGCCAGAAGGTGGTTGGTTCCCTGTCATGGCAGCCACCTCATATAAAGAACAGGTAACCTGGAGATGGCCTGGCTCTTTAAGCAGGTGTTGGGAGCCAAATATATTTTATTAAATGTGACCATCTTTGTGCTGCCATTGATTTTTGTTTTTAATAAATGTTCTGAGCTAACTCTGCAAAGGGTTTGGTGTATACAGTATATGTTTATTTGTTTATTCAGTTTATCTTTTGGAGAGCGGCAAGTGAACTCTTTGTTCTACTATCCACTCTGACTAACACAAAGGGAGTCAGAGTTTTCATAGACCAGACTGAGACTGACAGCTAGCAAGTAGTAAATCTATATACACTGCTCCAAAAATTAAGGGAACACTTAATCACAGTCTAGCACCAAGTCAATTAAGTTTCAGGGATATCAATCTGTTAGGAAGCATAAGTGATTGTGAATCAACTTCACCTGCTTTGTTAAAATGAAAGTGACAACAGGTGCACTGGAGAGGCAACAGCAAGACAACCCCCAAAAAGGGAATGGTTTTACAGATTGTGACCAGAGACAATTGCTCTCTCCTTATCCTTCCTGACTGATTCTTCTCTAGTTTTGCAGGTGTCACTACTGGTAGCATGTGGCAGTACCTGAAGCCGATTCAGGTTGCACAGGTTGTCCAGCTCCTCCAGGATAGCACATCCATATGTGCCATCACAAGGAGGATTGTGTTTCATCAACATGGCATAGACACCAGGAGGTGGGCCATATACAAATATTGTACATAGATAGTAGTTCTGATATATATTATTTTAATCAATTGCACTATAACTGAGGCCTATTGACTTGTCTATATTATATATATATATATATATATATGTGTGTGTGTGTATACACACATACATACATACAAGTGCATCTCAATAAATTAGTTATTTAAAAAAAAGTGAAACTCATATATAGATTCATTACACACAGAGTGATATATTTCAGTCGTTTATTTCTTTTCATTTTGCTGATTATGGCTTATAGCTAATGAAAACCCAAAATTCAGTATCTCAGAAAATTAGAATCTTGTGAAAAAGTGCAATGTTGTAGACTCATGGTGTCACACTCCACTCAGTTAATTAACCCAAAACACCTGCAAAGGTGTCCTGAGCCTTTAAATGGTCTCCCAGTCTGGTTCAGTAGGCCACACAATCATGGGGAAGACCGCTGACTTGACAGTTGTCCAGAAGAGTGCTGTATCCAAGCATATTAATGGAAAGTTGAGTGGAAGGAAAAAATGTGTCAGAAAAAGATGCACAAGCAGCAGGGATAACTAGAGCCTTGAGAGGATTGTGAAACACAGCCCATTCAAGAATTTGGGGGAGATTCATAAGGAGTGGACTGTGGCTGAAGTCAGTGCTTCAAGAGCCACCACACACAGGGACATGGACTACAACTGACACATTCCTTGTGTCAAGCCACTCCTGAACCAGAGGCAACATCAGAGGTGTCTTACCTGGGCTAAGGAAAAAATGGACTGGACTGTTGCTCAGTGGTCCAAAGTCCTCTTTTCAAATGAAAGTAAATTTTGCATTTCATTTGGAATTCAAGGTCCCAGAGTCTGGAGGAAGAGTGGAGAGACACAGAATCCAAGTTGCTTGAGGTCCAGTATAGAAGTTTCCACAGTCAGTGATGATTTGGGGAGCCATGTCATCTGCTGCTGTTGGTCCACTATGTTTTATCAAGTCCCATGTCAGCGCACTTCATGCTTCCCTCTCCTGACAAGCTTTATGGAGATGCTGATTTCATTTTCCAGCAGGACTTGGTACCTGCCCACACTGCCAAAAGTACCAATACCTGGTTTAATAACCATGGTATCACTGTGCTTGATTGGCCATGAAACCCGTCTGACCTAAACCCCATAGAGAATCTATGGGATAGGGTATTGTCAAGAGGAAGATGAGAGATGCCAGACCCAACAATGAAGATGAGCTGAAGGCTGCTATCAAAGCATCCTGGGCTTCCATAACACCTCAGCAGTGCCACAGGCTGATTACCTCCATGCCTCGCTGGATTGATGCAGTAATTCATGCAAAAGGAGCCCCAACCAAATATTGAGTGCGAACGTGGATATACTTTTCAGTAGGCCCACATTTTTGTATTAAAAATAATTTTTTTATTGGTCTTATGTAATATTCAAATTTTCTGAGATACTCAATATTGAGTTTTCATTACCTGTAACCCATAGCAAAATTGAAAAGAAATAAATGCTTGAAATATATCACTGTGTGTAATGAATCCATATAATATGAGTTTTACTTTTTGAATCGAATTACTGAAATAAATTAACTTTTCGATGATATTGTAATTTATTGAGATGCACCTGTATATGTATATACATATATATACTTAGAGAGAGAGAAAGAAATAGAGAAAAATATGTAAAAATAATATCTTTCACAATACCCATCTTCGAAGTGCTCCTTGAATTTGCACTGCTTTTATTCTATTAGCCTTTCAAGAGATGTCTTATTAGGAAAACACATCACAAGTCTATACTCTTTAAAACTAACTGATCATAATTACTACATTTTATTTAATAAAATAGAATTTGATATCTTCAGATCTTTAGGAATTTCCCAAGTGTATGATGATTTTCTAAAGTATGGGTTTGATATATAGTGTTAATAAAATAATCAATTTATTTGATTTAAGGCTTTTTTAATTAATGTGCTACACATTTCTCTTTGTAATATTCACAGTGTTTAGCACTCCTTTAATATTCTCTGCATTGGCCAGAGTGGTTTTGGCTTCTTTCCAGTTGAAAAATTCAGACTAATATCATTATGAGCAATTGTTTATTTTTTCCTGTTCTGTGTATTTTATGTTCCCTTTACTGATATAAATTCACATTGCCTGTTCCTTGTACATTACTTTACAGCTAAATGAATGAAAGGTCCTCTTAAAGTTTACTTTTGCAGTACCAGCTGTATTTTGTAACTGCTTTTTGGCATTAATAATTTTATTTTCAACTATGACTGTCATTGGCTTATTAGCTCTCTTGATAGAGCTGCAATTTTTTTTCTTGTTTACACTATAAAGCTGCTTATCTTTTGCAAGTTTCTTTCTTAACGTCTTAAACATCTAGTCAGGCATTGTCTTATAGTTCTAGGTTTTGGAATAAATCTGTCCTATATTATCTGTAATATAAATTTAAATCTATGTTACTCCTCTTCAGCTGCCTTTATTCCAGCTTTGCCAAAGTTTGTTTTTAAGACCTTTCTTCATTTACACAAAATTTGTGTAACTAAAATTAAAATTAATAGTCTCGGTTAATGATTGGGGATTGAGTGGAGGGTGAAGAAACATTTCGACAAGTGAAGGATGTGCTGGATGAAGATCAGATAATTTTCTACTGGGTGTTTTTACTTTTGAAGTTGATTCATTTATTTAGTGGCACAAAAAATCTTGATGAGTCTTTCAATAGCAGGACACATTGACTCATATCAGATTTAGAGTTATTAATATATCTAATATGTATACATTTGGGATGTAACAGCAAAATTGGGAGTTCCCAGAGGAAATACTGGGAGAAGTGCAAATACCTCTGCAAATTCAAAAGACAGGTAATGAAAAAGAAAAAATTCTCATGTAAGTATTTTAGAATGGTGATGGTTTGTCAGTAAAGCAGAGTATAAAGTGTAAACCTTGACTAATGAAAAACAGCAAAGTTGACATTAGTGAATTATAATTATACAAAATCTGACTTTTCGAAAGTTGTTCTTATATGTTTCAAGGTGCTGCCTTTAATGCATGGGCATGCTAGGCAGTTGCCCGGGAGCCCATGAGCATAGGGGCCCCATGCTAATCTATATATGTTGTGACTTGCTGTCAATAAATAAATACCTCACGCACTACATAACGTGGAAGCATATATGCTAACGTCACTTCAACTCAATTCTCTGCAAATAAATTTTGCAAATGTTTGTGTGGAACACTTGATTAATAATAAATAATTCATAGTAATTTCATACTCTGCCATCTCTGTCTGTATAGTTTACCAATTGAGTATGATTTACATGTTGAAATTTTTGTGTTTTTAAAGGCTCATGTTATAATGTTCAAATGTTTGTGTCGATTAATCTTTGATGTACAGCATGTGTTTTAATGTTTAAATACTGATTTTGTTGGAAGTACCAAAATAAAATATATGTTTAATTTTATCGACTATTTACATTTTTATTCCTGTGAGTGGTTGTATAGGTAGGGGCCCCAGTGCACTTCTTTTCCCGGGGACCTATAATGCTGTTAAGACAGCACTGTATGTTTAGTGATATTTAACTTTTGACTAATACTAATTATTAATATGGTAATAATTTGCCATTACTGCTCTTGAATCCCAATATGTTCTCTGTTAGTGACCACAAGCCTTTATTTTTGGTAAATTGTATGAGGGACATTCAAAAAGTTTCTGCACTTTTTTTAAACTCTATTAAGAATTTCAAAAACAAATTACATCACTTTTCTACATAGTCAACTTCATTTAAGATGCAATTTTCAACTTTTTAATGCCCAATTACTACTCTTCTCGCCTTCACCCTTTCCAACGAAAATATAAAAGTACGTAAACTTTTTGAACGTCCCTCGTAATTCTTCTTTTTTGCCAAAGAAGCCATTAAAATAGCTTATGTTTCTAAATTGTCTTAGTTAATTTTATTGCTAAATGACTATTTTTAGTGTATATGGTAGATATTGTCAGAGTTGTAACTGTAGGTACACTCCAAGGGGGAACAATTCTAATGTAACACTGGAAACGGCAGAATCTAAACCTGCTGTTTTTGTCATTTAAGATGAAGAAAATTCAGAACACATCCAAAATGTGAAATCACCAAATTTCACTCTTTGCATTACTTAAATAAGACCACCACAAAAAAAGTATGGTTATAGCCTAATAATGCTAGTCCAAAAAAGGAATGTTAGAGCATGCAAACTAATGGCAAATGCTTGGATCTTTAAATGCATTCCAGGGTTCATGGTTGAATGAAACTAGGGGTCATCAGAGGGCACGTTGCCCTGACAACCTGGGATTTTTTTAGTGTGGCCAGGACTTGCCCTGGAAGATATTTCTGAGAGGGCTTAAAAGGAATGGAAGGAGTAGGGGGTTGTTGAACTTATAGCCAGAGGCAAAAGTAGGAACAATGTGGTGAAAGAAGCTAGAATTATTGTATTGGGACATAGGAAGCATTAGTTTTGACAGTATTTGCAGGTGGAAAGTGGAAATGCTGCCCCACCAATTACAGAACCCAGCACTTGCCAGGAAAAAGGGAATGTCATACGTTTTTCTTTTTATTTTGCATTGTCTATTTATTACTTGCATGTTTATTAAATTTCTACTTTTTTGTGTGGATTCTGTGATTTTTATACTGTATTTAGAATTATGGAGAGACATTTGAGTTATTTCTGTTTACTGTTTATATATTTTGTTATTATTTATTTGAAGTTCAACTTATTATTAACATTAAATATAAGTATTAATCACTCAGTGAAAAATGGTTAATACACGGATTTAAATGAATGGCTGAATGGCAATCTTTATGAAGCTCCAATGTACATATTAAGCTTGATTTCCAAATGGGATAGCAAACAGAATTTTTATTTTATATTACTTAAATAAAAAGAAAGAAAGACATGCAAAATATTGGTTGTTCAGCCTTGTAGTGCCTTTGTATAGCAAATACCATACCAAAACCCTTTGAAAGTAGAGAACTTTATACATTCAATAATTTCCTGCATCTGCTTACCCGTATTTCAAATCATGGTTGTGGTGTGATGGAGCCTATTGCAACAATATCTGTTGCAATGTAAGAACACAATCTGGACAAGAAGCCAGTACACTTCAGGCCACACTTTCACACATCTATACTCACTTATGTACATACTGAGTCACCAAATAACTTAACATGCAGATTTTTGATATATAAAACTGTACTACCTAGGAGAAAAAAAAGTGACTACACCAGAACCCAGTCTCCTGGAGCAGTTAAACAGTAATGCTAAACACCGTGCAACCACTCTACCCTATAAAAGAATAATTCAGCTTCTTAAATATTGTGACCAGTTGCCTGGACCTAGGGTAAAGACATGACAGAAGACAGATCTGGAATTTCCATAATGCAAAAAAAAAAACAAAACTCTACCATCCTGGATCCTATAGAGGTGTAAGAGTGGATAAGAGGCTACTGGGGGCAGAATGCCAAGTGTGGGTAAATGGTACCCTGAAGTATTTACTCCACTCAAACTGAAGCAAGGTCATAGAAGATTGACAAAAGGCAAATATCATTTCCCCAAAACCCTCAGACAATATCAGTGGGTTCCCATGTCAAAGCAGCCTCGTGATAAAAATTTAAAGGAGACAAACTGGAGCACTCCACTCGACTAGCAGGGAAGTAGTGTGACCGGAGAGTTGAAGAAGCATGAAATAGGGAGATTGGATGGTGAATGGGAAAGATTTATAGTGTGGGTCACTATATGATTTGGATGGTGGGTAAGTGGGAGAGGAACCCTACCTGACATTTGAGGTCCATACCCAGGTTTAATGAGGTCCAATTGAACAGCTAGGGTTATTTGCTTTGTTACTCTGTGTTCTTCTTTAGATCAAGCCTCCTTTGTATGGTAGTTGTACAACACAATCATTATTTTTGATATAAATCTGATCATTCAGGTTGTTTGTTCTGAGTTAGGCTTGTACACAGGGATACTGCCATCACAACAAATATTTTTACAGTATGAGCACAAGCAGACTAAAGTCGGTGTCACATTACACAACTTCTAGTTGTGGGGGAATGTCAGACTTGATGACTACAGTTGCTAATCTCAAGTCTAATTTACAGACTGTGTGCCAACTTTCCAGCTCAGTCTTGATCACCCATTGTGACAGCCAAAAGCATGCTGTTCAACAAGCCATGTATGAAGAGTTAATAGCTGCGGCGAGTTCAGCCACAATCTCCGACCTTTTTTTTTCTTTTTTCCATTTTGTCAATGTACCTAAAATATGATAGATCAGACAATCAAGAATCTCTTCTGTTTATGAGGTCCAGAACATGCACATTCCTTATTCCTTGTCACTACATTATAGGCATTGTGCTTCCGGATGAGCATTCATTGGTTGTCAGCACTCATGCACACAGAGCCCGCCCCTATGACCAGACATAAAAATCAAACATGAATGATTTTGTTGGAGCAAGTTGAGGACTAGCTGGACTGAGTCGCTCGGCACGTCACATTATGCAACAGGATTCATAGGAGCGCAACACCAACTACCTCTGAATCACTAAGATTATGTAAATGAAGGCTATGAATAAAAATTGCTAGAAAAGTCATGTAAGTGATTTAAGTGAAACTTTGGGGTCAAATAATGAATCATTTTTGACTTCACAATGTCTGTTCACAATGTCTGTACATGCATGCCACTTAAAATGACAGCATGAATGAGAATACATTTTAAGGTGGTTAACTAAGGATCTAACTTTAGATGAGTTTCACTTTTTAACTACCTTTAAAAATTATTGTCTAAAAAGGAAACATTTTCCTTTAATCATACTGACATATGATGTATTTATGTGGTCACTCCTGTATTTTAATGCTACATTACATTTCAGGGCTGTGTGTATATAGTCAGAAGCAGTAATACCACCACATTTCTTTTGTGTTTTATAGTTTTTAGGAAAATGTGTTTAACAAATATAAGGCTAATCAGAACTGATCCGCAAGGACCAAATAATTCTACACGTAAGTATGTTTGATAAGGAGCAGTAAAGTAATAGATTTGAAATCTTGCAGTCAAATATTTTTCTTCAAATTGAAATGAGTTTTTGTTAATTTTCTCCTTAATCTGTCTCTTAAACTTAGTCTGCAGTAATTTGCAAATCTGACAGTCAGAAGCAAACTATTTCTGAAGGAACCTATATGACATATGTAAAGTAAAAGACATTTTGGTAGTTGCTTGTATCTCCACAAGCAGAAGATTAATAGGGAAGGTGGCCTATAAAAAGTTAGAAGTGACTGTATAGATGGTGGGTGTAATTGACTGTAAAAGAGGATCCACTAGTTTCTCTCCCCTATGGACACACTTATTTTATAGTTTAGTATGACAAGGTACACTTCAAAACACAGATGAATACTTGCAATTTGCAAGATAGAAAACTGCAACACATGTTAAAGCACAGGGAAGTAACTACTAAAGAGAGTACAGAGGTAATATGTAAATTAAAATTTACAGATGTAGCTTGACAGAAACAAATAGCAGGAAGGTGTCAGCATTCGAAAAGCATGTACAGAAGAGTTCATTACATAATAAAAGAAATACAGATATAGCATAACATAAGTGTTAGATTTAAACTTTGCATGACTCAATTAGGCACATTAATAAATTATAGTAATTTAGAAGTGAAGTTAGCCTAAGCAACATTCCTAACTGACAAATTTCAGGGCGGCAGTGCGATTAAGGGGTTAAGGATCACCACCATTTGAATAATTGCTTATCAATATGGAAAAGTGAAGGAGAAGAAATAACATCTAGTAGAACTGTGCAACCATGATGTATGTCAAGAGTGTTTTGGAGGTGAAAAGAGTGTCAGGCAGAGTAATGATTATGAAGCTGGAAATTGGAGGTGTGATGATGAATGTTTTTCGTGCATGTGCACCGCAAGTTGGGTGTGCAATGGGTGAGAAAGAAGATTTTTGGAGTGAGTTGGATGAAGTGATGAACAGTGTACCCAAGGGACAGAAAGTGGTGATTGGAGCGGATTTCAATGGACATGTTGGTGAAGGGAACAGTGGAGATGAGGAGGTGATGGGTAGGTATGGTGTCAAGGAGAGGAATGAAGAAGGTCAGAGGATAGTGGATTTTGCCAAAAGGATGGACATAGCTGTGGTACGTATTTTAAGAAGAGGGAGGAACATAGGGTTACGTACAACAGTGGAGGAAGATGCACACAGGTAGATTACATCCTATGCAGAAGAGTTGATCTGAAGGAGATTGAAGACTGCAAAGTGGTGGCAGGGGAAAGTGTATTTAAGCAGCATAGGATGGTGGTCTGTAGGATGATGTTGCAGATCAAGAAGAGGAAGAGCATGAGGGCAGAGCCAAGGATCAAATGGTGGAAGTTGAAAAAGGAAGACTGCAAGGTTGAGTTTAGGGAAGAGGTGAGACAGGCACTGGGTGGCAGTGAAGAGTTACCAGACAGCTGGGAAACTACAGCAGATGTAGTAAGGGTGACAGCAAGAAGGGTGCTTGGTGTGACAGCTGGAAAGAGGAAGGAGGAAAAGGAAACCTGGTGGTGGAATGAGGAAATACAGGAGAGTATACAGAGGAAGAGGATGGCAAAGAAGAAGTGGGATAGTCAGAGAGATACAGAAAGTAGACAAGAGTACAAGGAGATAAGTCGCAAGGTGAAGAGAGTGGTGGCGAAGGCTAAAGAAAAGGCGTATGATGAGTTGTATGAGAGGTTGGACACTAAGGAGGGAGAAAAGGACCTGTACCAATTGGCTAGACAGAGGGACCAAGCTGGGAAAGATGTGCAGCAAGTTAGGGTGATAAAGGATAAAGATGGAAACGTACTCACAAGCAAGGAGAGTGTGTTGAGCAGATTGAAAGAGTACTTTGAGAGGCTAATGAACGAGAGAGAGAAGAGGTTGGATGATGTGGAGATAGTGAATCAGGAAGTGCAATGGATTAGCAAGGAGGAAGTAAGGACAGCTATGAAGAGGATGAAAAATGGAAAGGCCGTTGGTCCAAATGAAATACCTGTGGAAGCATGGAGGTGTTTTGGAGAGATGGGAGTGGAGTTTTTAACCAGATTGTTTAATGGAATCTTGGAAAGTGAGAGGATGCCTGAGGAGTGGAGAAAAAGTGTACTGGTGCCGATATTTAAGAATAAGGGGGATGTGCAGGACTGCAGTGACTACAAGGGAATAAAATTGATGAGTCACATCATGAAGTTATGGGAAAGAGTAGTGGAAACTAGGTTAAGAAGTGAGGTGATGATTACTGAGCTGCAGTATGTTTTCATGCCAAGAAAGAGCACCACAGGTGCAAAGTTTGCTCTGAGGATGTTGATGGAGAAGTTTAGAGAAGGCCAGAAGGAGTTGCATTACGTCTTTGTGGACCTGGAGAAAGCATATGACAGGGTGCCTCGAGAGGAGCTGTGGTATTGTATGAGGACATCGGGAGTGGCAGAGAAGTACGTAAGAGTTGTACAGGATATGTACGAGGGAAGTGTGACAGTGGTGAGGTCTGTGGTAGGAGTGACGGATAAATTCAGTGTGGAGGTGGGATTACATCAGGGATCGGCTCTGAGCCCTTTCTTATTTGCAATGGTGATGGACAGGTTGACAGACGAGATTAGGCAGGAGTCCTCGTGGACTATGATGTTTGCTGATGACATTGTGATCTGTAACGATAGTTGGGAACAGGTTGAGGAGACCCTGGAGAGGTGGAGATATGCTCTAGAGAGGAGAGGAATGAAGGTCAGTAGGAGCAAGACAGAATACATGTGTGTAATTGAGAGGGAGGTCAGTGGAATGGTGAGGATGCAAGGAGTGGAGTTGGCGAAGGTGGATTAGTTTAAATACTTGGGATCAACAGTACAGAGTAATGGGGATTGTGGAAGACAGGTGAAGAAGAGAGTGCTGGCAGGGTGGAATGGGTAGAGAAGAGTGTCAGGAGTAATTTGTGACAGAAGGGTATCAGCAAGAGTGAAAGGGAAGGTGTACAGGATGGTAGTGAGACCAGCTATGTTATATGGGTTGGAGACGGTGGCACTGACCAGAAAGCTGGAGACAGAGCTGGAGGTAGCAGAGCTAAAGATGCTAAGATTTGCAGTGGGTGTGATGAGGATGGATAGGATTAGAAATGAGTACATTAGAGGGTCAGCTCAAGTTGGACGGTTGGGAGACAAAGTCAGAGGGGCGAGATTGCATTGGTTTGGACATGTGCAGAGGAGAGATGCTGGGTATTTTGGGAGAAGGATGCTAAGGATAGAGCTGCCAGGGAAGAAGAAAAGAGGTAGGCCTAAGTGAAAGTTTATGGATGTGGTGAGAGAGGACATGCAGGTGATGGGTGTAACAGAACAAGATGCAGAGGACAGAAAGATATGGAAGAAGATGATCCGCTGTGGCAACCCCCTAACGGGAGCAGCCGAAAAAAGTAGAAGAAGAACTGTGCAACCATGAAAAACAGAATGATGAATAGCGGATATCTGGCATTAGGTGAACCTTGTCACTAGGTTTAAAAAAATACCTTTTCTGCAACAAGATTAAAGATAACAAAAATGCAAGAACAATTTTTGTGTGTGGATTAATGGATCTCTTCCAGAATAACTTCAAGAATGTCAGGCAAGGCTTCTAAAAGATTCAGTGGAAATATTGAGCATATAGTTTACAGTTAATTTTTAAGGCACATGACACAGCCATACATATTTACTGAAATGTGTATTATATGCATATTACAAAAACTGGCTGTGCATACTGCAACAAAGCTTATGGAAGTGGGTTAAATGCAATGCTGTTTTAATTTAATTTTTAATTTGTAGTTATTTTACTGCTTTTAAAAAAGATATTTAGTTTTAGTTTACTACTTTCTAGTTTTAGTTTTTATTTAGTTTTAGGCAACAAAACATGTCCACATGGACAATGTTTTGCCTGTCTAAAAATACATTTGTTTAGAGTTGCCATATTAAATATCATCATTGTATACCTGTCAACTTAATATGTACAATTTTACTGTTGGTGACAAAGCTCAATTTTCTCATGATGATATGACAGATCAAGGTAGACAGTATGCTTTGATGATATTTGTTACTTTAACCTGCAATAAATTTAAGAAAGTAGTTATTTAATTTCAAAAATACTTTCACTTTTAGGGGTGGAACGGTGGCGCAGTGGTAGTGCTGCTGCCTCGGGTCGTCTCTGTGTGGAATTTGCATGTTTTCCCCGGGTGCTCCGGTTTCCTCCCACAGTCCAAAGACATGCAGGTTAGGTGCATTGGTGATCCTAAATTGTCCCTAGTGTGTGCTTAGTGGGTGTGTGTGTGCCCTGCCGTGGGCTGACGCCCTGTCTGGGGAGTTGTTCCTGCCTTGCGCCCTGTGTTGCCTGGGATTGGCTCCAGCAGACCCCTGTGACCCTGTGTTAGGATATAGCGGGTTGGAAAATGACTGACTTTCACTTTTATTTGTGCGATTCCCACAGATATACTCTTTCTCTGTTTAATATATTTTTGATATTTACTGGTGCTGACTATGTCATCTATCCTTTTCCGTACTTCAAAACTATATTTTTTATCATGGAATTGTGCTAATAACAGAAATACAGATGAAAGTTTTTCCATGTATATACTGCATTTCTACAAGCATGTATACAACAAATATTGAACATCTGTTACAGTAACAAAATGTGAAACCTGGGTAGCTCCCTGTGGGCCTAAACTGAGTGGATGCAATTTAGTAACAATAAATATAGAAATAAACATATTTTGGCAATTGAGAGTACTTAATGATACAATTCTAACATTCATCTGTACACACACATGAGAAGAATGTACAAATTCCATACAGACGCTGTCCATGCTAGCAATCAAATTTGAGCTCACAGCACTGTGTGAGAGGAACACTAGCTGTGCATCACCACACTGCCTACATTGATACATCGGTACAAAATTGCCTAATTAAAACTAAATGTATACATGTAACTTTGACTTGGTTGATAGCATTGATTGCATACCACATGTCTGCTTAATCGTCACTATGATGATGTCACCATCAAGCAATTGATATTTTCGTGAAATAATGCATTTAATTTTTTTGTTTTTTGAGTGTCATGAATAATCATATGTAGCTAGCTACTAGGAAATTCTGGGGTCTTTATAATTTGATCAATTTACACTGATTTGATTACTGGATATTACTATGTAAAATAATAATAATAAACTTAAACAAAATCCAACTTCAAAACTTTTTTTTTGCAAAAAGAAGACCTAGTGAGCAAATATTGCCACGTTTTCATATAATAGAAACACAAATCATTGATGCCAGCTGCTGAACTTTATACCTTATTTGAAATATAAAGATAACAATACTGTATTTTTCCCATTTTAAATACTGATTGAATTTGAAGCCGGGGTGGCCACTTGAGCTGTATAAACCTAAATGAACAGGCTGCATATTATTGTGCCTTTTACTTGAAGTATGGTAAAACCTTCTACTCCATAAAAACTAGCAGGACATCCATGACTGATGGTCAACAATGGCCAATGAAATCCTCACAATAAGTCTCTAGCAAATAATGAGACTTCAGCATTCGCTCTAAGTTCTCACTGTTAGCTCAAAATGAACAAAGAAACCCCTAGAATACACCAGCTGATTGTGAGACTCTGACAGCTGCAGCGAGGGGCACTTGCATATGCGCACACCGTCCTTTCTAAAATGAAATTACTATCACAAGGTTTTAATAAATATGCTGTCAATTGGGCATGAAAATGAAAATTACAAAAACTAGTTTTGTTTTCATTCAGTTCTAATTTTTAGAGATTCGTTTATTTCTAATACACTTTTAGTGAATAGGAATTATTATGTTTTCATTAAGGACATGTTTTGTTTTAGTTTTCGCTAACAAGAAAAACACTGGAATTTCTTTAATATCTACAGACATTAACATAAAGGGATTCACGCAAATAAATCTGTACCGCAAGCGAACTATGATACTTAGCGCGATGAGAGAGGTCGTAAAATCAATCAGAATGTTCAGGCAAATTATAGAAAAATAACCGGATCTAAATCCGTTAAGTAGTTCTCTTGTGAAAAGCGGACAGACATACGGACAGACATTCAGACTCTGGATTTTATATAGAGAGAGATATATGGAGAACATTTTAGATGTTGTTTTGATGATTGCATTTAATATACTATATTCAATCCTGAGAGAGTGGTAACGTGTTGCATGGTTGAACGTGCATGTAGGAAATTTCGATATACGGTACTGTGTTGAAGAGATTACTATTCTACTACAATAACAAGATGACGTCAGCTTGTTACTGTTTTATGCTGCCACCTGTTGGCAAAAAGGGACAGGACAAGGCTGAAGTTCGCAACTTATTAGCAGCTCCTTTACTTTACTTTTGTAATACAGCAAGCTTTTTTAAAATGAGTGATGGATTTAAAATCCTGACAGCATCTGGTTCAAACCAGGAGCTAACATTTTAGGTAACATCGGTCCACTTACCCACATGCTGCACACCAATTAAACAAACGTTGTAACCTTAAGCGGTTTTATCAAGTAAACTTATTTGTGTTTTCTATTACATGAAATGATGTTGTCTGCTTTAGCAAGTTCTTTTTAATCATGGTGCCTGAGAACTTTGGTCAGACATGCTCTAAATTAACTGCAATCCTCAGAAGACGTAGTAATCACATAAAATCCCACGCAAAACGGAGAGAACGTGCAAACTCTCGAAACCTTGAACTGGTTTAAAGCAGGATGTGCATAACGAAAGTACTGTACGAGTTAATATGATGAACTTTCATTTAAACACACAACATAAATTGCTTTGGCAACGACGAGCAGTGGGATTTTTGTAAAACCAGTTTGGACTAGTGACAGTCTAGAATATCGTAACATCTTGAAACCCGCTAAAACAGTCCATGGTAGTAGTTGCTGGAGCTTATCGAGCGCAAGCAGATTTGTTCTTTCGCAAAAAAAGACAATATTAATCATCAGTATCACCAATTAACCTAACCGAGACAATTTGTGGAAGGAACATGGGGAGAATGTCCAAAGTGTAAACTGCACACAGGCAACAACCAATGGATCTCTGAAGCAACAGCACACTGCACCACGGTGTCGCCTCAATTTACAGAATAGGTCTTTCAGATTCTACGAATGTAGTGAAAAGTCAAGCAAAATGACACCTTTTATTGGCTAACTAAAAAGATTACAATATGCAAGCTTTCGAGGGAACTCAGGCACCTTCTTCAGGCAAGATGTAATCCTACTAATGTAATTCAGGGTCAAGGTGCGCAATCGCAATGCCCGCATTCACCAGTCAATTATCTAGCACGTCTCTCTGGACCTGATAGGACGGCCAGGGTACCCAGAGAATAATTTACACAAAGATGGCAAGAACGCACTGAAAAGCTTTTGTCGCCCCCATATGTATGAACTGCACTCGCTCTCAGTGGACGACTGAACTGGATAGCCGACATGTCGAAGACGACAGCGATCATCTGAGCTTCGGTGGACCGTGTGTCAGTTACCAGTCTCTAATTTTGGTGTATTCCCAACATTAATATATAGCATTAAATCCTATTATTACTATTTAGTATTTTTATTATATGTAATTTTTTATTTAATGTGATAGCCCATTTTTGTGGAAAGTGGTTCAGCGGCACCATTTTCAGTTTTGCACCATACGGTCCATGGTAAATTTATGTGGTGCCCAACCCCCATTCCCTTAATGCCCTTCTCTATAGCCGGATCTGTGAGAAAAAGTACTAACCTTCAGTGTCGTCCAAGTTACAGTTTAGACAAACGGAATTTGACAATACAGTTGGGGCCTTTCCAGAAATAACTAGAAGTTGAATGACGTGTTGTTGTTGTCCATGATAACCAAGACCGCTAAAGACGGTGTTAAATGTACATCAACTACATTATATGTAAGAGATCCATTTACGTACTCACCCACCTTAAAGTATGAAGTCAGTTTCTGTCATTCTCATTGTTCTTGATATTTATTTATTATACTCTTCTTTTAGGTTTTACGTTTCTTCACGGAAGTGTTATAGGCTGCAGTTGATATTCGCTTGCATGCTGCACTTATGCTTGAATATGTCGGACAAAATTAAATAAATACACAAATAAACAAAAATGATGTGAAATGTTACAATAAATAAAGAAACGAACACGAAATGTGAGCGTAAGTAAATAAATGTGTCCAATTCAAGTAATCGAAGCATTTAAAAAACGGCGCGAACAGCAACACTGCACCGACGGCAAGTATCTGCTTTACTGCGCAAGCGTAAACCAATAGGTGACCAAGAAATCGCCACAGCCATTGGCAGGGATTAAACTTCAACTAGGCGAATCGCGAAGTTTCACTTAGAAATCTTCGGCGAAAAAGGTACTGTAATCCAATTACAACAGGAAGCAGGTTTAACCCGTTTCCTGGTGAAAGATTAAAAGTGACAGGTACAGCTCGGTAATAGGTAAGTGTTGACGTTTCAGTGGGTCCACGTTTATTTGTTTTATCGCTGACCTTGAATTGCTGCTCAGTAAAGGCCAGGACCAATAGTCGAATAGTCTTGTTTCATTCTTTTCAAATCCTGGTAATATTTAGGTTAGGCGCTTTGACACCCTTAAATTTGTTGTGAGTAAGTAAACGTTTTTTGTATGCGCCATGTAATGGACTGGCTGCGTTACACAAAGGTTGGTCCCTGCCTTTTCGTTAATACTATTAAGACTGGGACTAGGTACTTGCAATTGCAACTCCATATTGTAATAAGTTGATCCAGACCTGGGACCTCAATTATAAACCTGGCGTTCGCATAAAAAAAGAGGCTTATAATGTACGTACGCGACTTCCCATGCAAATGTCTGGATTTAGGCAAGAAAACTTGACGTCAGTGTATTTACCGCAACATTGTTAAAAAACTGGGAAACGACGACTTGATATAGTTGGAAAATGCAGCCAAACCAGCTAAATGAAGACTCCTATGCATTATGGTAAATCTATTACAATAACGGCTCGGTGATACGAGTTAGTATATAAAAATAATTCAAAGGCTGCATACACAACATTTCAGACAAACTGGGAAACGAGGACATCTTTGATCAAGCAGAGAATTGCAGCCAATAATACAGTAATTCGTATCACCCAGACGTTATTATAACGTGTGTTAACGTGACAAACATTAAACTTCAAAAGTGTTTAATATGATGTACAGACTGTATTTCAGTTCCCTTATAAGAGGACCAATGTTACGTATTAGCACTGAAGAACGTTTTAGTTTTTTTGTCAGTTTATATCGGCTACCTGTTGTCTCATCTGAGGGTACTGGATGACAGGTTAGGAATAACCCAGCCAAGCTTCCCTCTCTTATGCCTGCTGTGCTGAAAAGCCATTCGCTTACCGAGAGGGCGCTACATCAGTTTTCGTATGGTGTGGATGTACATACTTAAAACACTGCATTTTTGCCAACATAAAGCAACCGGATACGGTTCTCCTAATGTAATTGGATCACTTTACTGCACTCATATTGTATAGGGACATTTAGCAACAATAAAGCTTCTTTTTTCAACCACAAACAGTTCTATTCCATTAATTTAAAAGTCATATGTGATTCCAGGATGAGACTGACAAAACATTATGACCCTGTATCCTGGGTCAACCCGTAATTCATTTATTTTGAGGCTCTGGCAGACGTGATGGTACTATATGTGGTGGCTGGCTTGCTGGTAAGGTAACTGGCAGAACCTTTACTTTTTCATATGTTCTATACTATTCATTGTATCAGCAATTGTGCCATTACACATGCCAGATATTAGCAGCTACCTGCTCAGACAATGGCATATCACACTTTTGCTGACCCCCAGAGAACAGAGGAGGGGCACTATAATGCCACGCATGATCTTGCATGCTTAGTAGCAGAGGTCAGGCAGTTGCTTTTAAGTGCAGGTGGCACTGTCTCGATGCGCAAGGAGGCAGGCTGCTCTACCAGCCAATGAATGTGTGTAGCATCGTGACTGCGTATGTGTGACTTTTTTAGTATTGAGGCGTGTTTATGAACACACATTTACAAGATGATTGTGATTTATAAAGGGTAAGATGCGTAGAAATGTGTGTATGCCAGGTTTTATAAATCAGATTTTTTTTTTTTTGGTGTATGCATTTTCCTGTTATTTTGGTGTGTGCATATTTTCATGCTTGATTCCATGCAAAGTTTTATAACTGAGATCTCAGGGACCTCATTTATAAAGCTTAGGTAAACACAAAAAGAGGCTTGAAATGTTTGTACACAAATTCCCATGCAAACATCAGGATTTATAAAAGAGCTTGATGGGGGTACGTGAGTATATTCATGGCAGTTCTGAGACATGCACAACATTTTGGATGAACTGTGAAATGAAGACACCATATCAAATGTTGAAACTGAAATATTTTAATTGTTTTTTCAAAAATATATGCTCATTTTAAATCTGATACCAGCAACATGTTTCAGAAAAGTTGGGATGGGGCATGTTTGCCATCGTGTTGCATCAACTCTTATTTTAACAACACTCTGTAAATGTTTGGGAGATGAGGAGACCAGCTGCTGTAATTTTGAAAGTGAAATTTGCCCCATTCTTGCTTGATATAAGATTTCAGCTGCTCCACACTTCAAGGTCTCCTTTGTTGTATTTTTTGTTTCATAATCTGCTAGGCCAGTTTAGCACCCAGACTCTTAATACGGAGCCATGCTGTTGTAATACATGCAGAATGCGATTTGGCATTGTCTTGCTGAAATAAGCAATGCCCTCCCTGAAAAAGACATTGTCTGGATGGCAATATATGTTGCCCCAAAACCTGTATATATCGTTCAGCATTAATGGTACCATCCTAGATATTCAAGCTACCCATGCCATGTGCTCTAATGTACTCTCTTGTGTTCTGATGCACTCCCATACCATCATGGATGCTGGCTTTTGAACTCTGCACTGATAGCAAGCTGGATGGCTTCTTCCCTGTTTAGCCTGGAAGACATGCTGTCCATGATTCCCAAACAGACCACAGGACAGTTTTCAACTTCGCCTCAGTCTATTTTAAATGAGCTTGGGCCCAGAGAAGGGTTTTTACTTGATCATGTTTATGTATAGTTTCTTATTCTCATGGTAGAGTTTTAACTTTCATTTGTGGATACAGCAACAAATGATGATTCCTAATTCCATGCAGTGATTTCCAATACAGAACCATCTGTTTTTAACGTAGTGCCACATGAATGCTCAAAGATCATGGCCATCCAGTACTGGCTTTTGGCCTTGTCCCTTGTGTACAGAGTTTTCTTTTTATTCTGTGAATCATTTAATGATATTATATATCACAGATAATGAAATCCACAAATCTTTTGAAATTTTATGTTGAGTACTGTTATTCTTAAATTGTTTCACTGTTTGCCCTCAAAATCTTTCACAGAGTGGTGAACTTAATACCATCTCTGCCTCTCTGGGATGCTCTTTTTATACCAAATTATGTTAACGACCTGTTGCAATTAACCTAATTATTTGTGAGATGTTTGACCAGGGGGGTATTTTTCGTACGTCGCTTAAACCATCCGAGATCAGGTGCCTCATCATGGATGAGTTAATGCCAGTGAAACTCATCCAGATAAGTCGGTTTTTCAAACACAGCTGTGTATTAGATTAGTGTAGCTGGATCTAATCATACGAGATGAATGCGCGCGCCCGTGCTGAGTGAAAAGCCCATATATATTGAGTCTAGAAAACATGATCAGCAAGTCTTTGATAGGCTGCAACAAAATGACGAAAGAACGGGCGCATTTTTTTTTCACACACGCGGCGCAAGACCTTTTATTCGAAGGACACGAAGAATTTCAAGATTTAATATACACAAGGGGTAACACTGCAAAAGCAGCCCAGACCAGAATAGACGGCTGGCAAAAAGTGGCCGAAAAAATTAAACCCTAAGTAGTGTACATTGTACTTACTGAATGCAGCGTTTCATTTCCTATGTGTCAGATTAATTATTATTTAATATGTCATAATTCCAGATCAAACGTGAGCACAAGGAGAACATGGGAACAGGTTAAAGTGAAGTACAAGAATATACTTCAAACTGGTAAATATTGGTATATAACTATTTAAAGAATTGTTGACATAAAGAATCATATATAATATAAAAAACATTAATTTTAAAGCTAATAAGGAGGCAGACAAGTAAAAAACAGGTGGAGGTCCATGCGGTCCAGACCTAACCCCTGCAGAAGAGTTGGCTCTCCAGCAAAATGCCCATCGCCCTGTTTCTGAGGGCATTCCAGGGGGAAGCTCCTCCTCAGAACCAGTGGCAGGATGCAGTGGTCATTTAATTTCAGGTAAAGGATGGTCATTGCACATTTGTCCTCCATGTGTGCTATAGGAATGTTCCATATAGCCCTCTTTTTTGTTGGGTCAGTTGCAGGGAATGTCATATCCCTTGAACCTGTGTCTGACCAACGAGATATTAACGAAGGTCAAATATTTGATGAAGACACTGTGTCTGATTATTCATCAGGAGTATTTTCCAAATAATGTTTGATCAAACTCCACTCTGATCAGTTCCATGTGCCCCAATCACATTTGGAAATCCTGGTAATGAGAATGTTAGGCTGATTGTGGGATTCTTTATGGAACTGTGGGTGTTTTAGCCTGTGTATTACCTACCTGCAATGGCATGAAACACCTCTTTTATTGTCTGCACACACAGGTGTCCAGGAAACACAATGAAAACCTGAAGGAAATGTTTCAGAGCCAAACAGACTTTACGAATTGCCTGGCAAACTGCACTTTTAGATAGATGTTCCACATCGCCTACAGTATATAAAAAAAGTGCCGCTTGCAGGAAACCTCAAAGCAATGCCTACTGTCTGTGTGGTTGTGAGAGCCCGACTTCGCCGAGTTTGACTTCGAATATACGGAGCTAATAAATCTTTGAGGTACAATATTCCCCCTCGGCTAAAGTGGTATCTTTCGTACAGAATTTCCTCCGGGGGCAATAAAGGATCTTGCCGATCGCGCAAAACCCTCTTTATATGAAATTCTCTTCGTATAATTTGCACACCAATATCAATTGGTCGCTCATTCATGAACGGCGAAGCCCTGACTGGATGACTTCCACGCACCGTCACTGATCACGTGTGTAAACTAATCCTTGTTTACGCAGAACAAACCTGCTCCAAGCAGGTTTGCGGATTTGGATGTGTTGCTATGACAACACTTCCAGCAAGAGTTTCAAAAAACCGACAGATCCAGGATCAGGCCAAATAGTCAACAATTACATCCGGCTAAGCGAGTAATCCACGTACGAAAAATCCCCCCCAGGTGTTTTTTAGCATTACACAGCTTCCCAGTCTTTTGTTGTCCCTGTCCCAACACTTTTTAAACATATTGCTGACATCAAATTAAAAATGAGCATATATTTTTCACAAAACAGTGAAATTTTTCTCAGTTTCAACATTTGATATGTTGATTTTCTTCTATTTTCAATTTAGTTTTTAAATGAATTATATCTAGAATACCTTTATCAGCTGTTGACTTATTTGCATGTTTGCACTATGATTTGTCATTTCTTTAAAATTTTAGAAACTGCAAAAGAAATTACCAAATTAATTGCTGTATATAAGCTCTAGTTGGACGACAATTTATGCTATCTTGGCTTCTCCTCTGCCCAACCTCCAGCACCATTCCACTTATGTGCTCTGCTGTAATTAGCTCAACCATCAGTTGGTATTAAATAATAGGGTGAGTACAGAGTAGTGAACCTGTCACATTTGTTATCAAGGTGTTCATACAGTTTATTTCAATTTTATTTCTGTGGTGGTTTAACCAACAGTTGATGTTTGTTTTAAATAAATTTTCTATAAATGGTTCTCAAATCCAGTGTCTGCCCATGTGGGCAGACAAAACTGCAGGGTCTACAGAAGTACCCAGTTTGTGAATTCTAACCACAGACTTGTTGCTACTCTGAAATTCCAGCTTAGGTCCAGTAGGCAACATCTACTAAAAAATGAGGCTAGACCTGGCCAGACACGACACCAAGAACAGGCTGTTTCTGATGAGTTTGCATGCAGTTTGTGTGAGGAACTTACAGACTTGTTTGTGACTGCCAGTCCTAATGTGATGTGGGAGACCTTCCTTGACAAGACCCAGAAGGTTGCTGAGGGTTGTATTGGTGTTACCACTATTCCCAGAAGGTGGTGTTTCATCTCGTAGGGCACTCTGGATATCATCGAGAGGAGTCGTAGCACATGGCTTGATGGCAACTCTGGTCAGTACTGGGAACTAAGAAGGATGACTGTGAGGGCTCTGAGGGCAGATAAGGAGGAGTTTGTTAGAGGAATCTGTAAGCAAGTGACACACCATCTATGGTCTAGTGACCCATGTCCTGCTTACAGAGGAATCAAAGCATTACACACATCCGAGTCTGTTCTTCAGAGGGTTACAATCAAGGCAGCTGATGGAACGGTGCTTACAGATGACACTGCAGTTGTGACCCACTGGGCTGGCTACTTTGAACAGCTGTTTAAAGCTGATCCTCCAGCTAGGACGTTGGATATCTCTGGGTCAACGGTTCTTAAGGCTGATCCTCCAATTAGCTGTGAACCACCAAATCTTACTGAGATTGCACATGTGGTGAACCAGCCAAGGTAGGGAAGGCTGCGGGGATCTGTGGTATCCAGGGTGAACTTCTCCAGGCTGGTGGTAAGGCTGTCCTCCTGGCATTGCAAACAACCTTTGCTTCCATTTGGGAGACAGGCGTCATCCCAACTGAATGGAAAATGGGACTTGTTGGCCCTATCTGGAAAGGGAAGGGTGATCGCCTTGATTGTGGCATCTATAGGTGTAAACAGTGCTCTCGGTGCAGGGTATGGTCCTTGCTAGGGTCATCCTCAATAGGATCTGTGCTCACTTACCAGCGACCGGAACAGTCTGGTGTTATACCTAAGAAGCTTACCATCGACCACATCCTGGCAATGACGGCTCTCATGGAGCGCAAACGCGATTATCGGCAGAGTTTCTTTGCAGCCTTTGTAGATTTGTATAAAGCGTTCTGCCTGAGACTTCACAGGATCCCCTCAAGGTTGCTGGATATCATGGCAGGCCTGTACACTGGTACTATGAGTGTTGTGCAGACAGGAGGCAGAACCTCTGCATTTTTCCCAGTTGATTCTGGGGTTTGTCAAGGGTGTGTTCTTGCTCCTAGTCTGTTCACTGTTGGCATGGACTGTGCGTTTGGCAAGGTAGTGGGGTTTAGCAGCTGTAGGGCATCTGTTGGTGAAGAAAAATTCACTGATCTTAACTTTGCTGACAATGCTGTGATCTTCACGGAGTCAATGGAGGCCCTGATGGGGGCTCTCAGAGACTGAACGAGGAGCCTGAGTGTCTGCGCTTCCAAGTGTCCTGGATAAAATCCAACATCCAGGCCTTTAATGACCACTTGGTCACAGCAATCGGCAGTGTATCTGTCTGCAGAGAGAATGTGGACCTCATTGAGAGGTTTACTTTTCTCAGCAGAGACATTCATTTCTCTGGTGACTGTTCCTATGAAGTCAGTAGACAGACTGGGAGAGCATGGTTCATGAGGTTGCTGGAAAGGGATATGTGGTGCTTTCAATATCTTTGCAAATGGACGAAGGTCCAAGTCTTTTGAGTACTGGTGCTTCCTTTTTTGCTATATGGTTGCGAGACATGTACAGTATGCAGTTACCTGAGATGATGACTGGACTCCTTTGGTACTGTGTCCTTGGGTACCGTTAGTTTGACTTTCTGCCGAATGAGCAATTGAATGAGGCACATTGCCTGCATTGCGAGGGAGCGTCAGTTATAGCACAACGTACATGTGGCACGATTTCCACTGGGTGATCCGGTTTGCAGGGTCTTCATTGTTGTGGATCCGAGTGGCTGGACCAGGCTAAGGGGACACCCCTGTAACACCTGGTAGTGACAGATAGATGGTCATTTCCGGAGGGTGGGACTGGACCACATGTTTGCCTGGGGGGTTGCTAACCAGGATCCTGAGCTGTTTCATCATGTGGTGGGTGTGTCAACGTGTTGTACCAGTGCATGCTCCCCAACCTGACTTGACCTGTTCTCAAATGGACATCTATCAAAAATATCTTGGATAGTGAAGTCAGCTAGATAAATTCTTAACTTGAGCTTTTGGCACATTGTGGCATTTTTCCTTTCTATTACTGTGGAAGTGGTTTGAAAATGTTGATAAAGATCCACAAACTTTCTAGTAGCCTGCTTCTGTAATCTACAGTAATTAATGAGACACATCTGAGCACAGCTGATATCATAAAAGTCAGAATATTTTCATCGGGTATCATTTTTCTAGTATGTAGAATTTTTTTTTACAAAGCATTAAGACACATTAATAGGGATGTTTGCCTCAGAGGTAAGTAATGATGCATCAGTCAGGTGAATCAAAAGCTCTGCTTAACAACTGGCTTCTCTTAGGAGGTCTACAAGAAAGAACCTGTTATTCAAAAAATTACATATTAAGTAGTGCTGGGCGGTGTGACCAAAATTCTATATTACGGTATTTTTCAAAATTATACCAGTTTCAAGGTATTCAACTGTATTTTTTTCCCATGCATGAGTGGATGTTAACCACATTTTCCACTGCAATTACTGCAGTAGACTGGCTACGAATAAGCTATTTCACTGTCATGATCATTGTACATTGTACAAAAAAACATTTTAATGTGCACACAAGTATTAATACAGGTTTGCATGGCGCCATAAAGTGATAGTTTTCAAGGGGGTGGCACTAATGGAGAGAAGGAATCACATTGCATGACAGACGCAGTCAAAATATAGAGCCTTTTTATTGAACAAAGTTTGCAAACAACTTAAACTAACATTTTGACAGCATATTTTCAACCATCCAAAGAGGCATTTAGACTTAGTAAAATATCCAGAGGTGCTTGTCAAAAGTTGTATTGTACTGAACATATCTTAGAAAAGGAATAAATAGTAAATATTTTTTGTAAACCAACTACACTTTCTGTTAATGTTAACAATTTCTGTCCACTGACACGTTAAAGTGACTTTTTAAACAACTTTACCATCATTAAACTGCATAATATTTAAACTAATAAATAATAACAATAAAATAAATAATAGTGTAACTTCCAGTAATAATACTATATTATTTCAAGACTTCAAGCCCAGGTGCATTATACAGTATTCACCAAATAAAAATAAAATAAAACAAGTGCAACTTGGTGATGACATCTTTACCAACTGAACCATCATTAAGGGAAACTGCATTAATATGGACCTTGCTTCAAGCTAAGCTATATACATAGATAATAAAACTGCAACTTGCATTTATAATGCTATTTGTGATATAGCCCTATGGAAGCGTATTAGGGCCACGGTGAAGAAAAAAAATACGGACACAGTGAAGAAAAGAAAACCATATGTTGATAATAAAGTCGTCATGTTGACTTTATTCTCAACATTTGCACTTTAATCTCGATGTTTATCTCGAGATTAAAGACATTTCCACTTTATTCTCATAGTTTATTTTGTAATTAAAGTAGAATGTCGTAAACTAAACTTCATCATAAAATCAATGTTTAATATACTAGATTTTCTCAAACCCCGTTATAAGTTAATGTGGCATATTAAATGCTTTGTGTTAAGTGTTCCCTGACCCAGTTGTTAATCACTACACTCTTCTTAAACTGACTTCCTCTGCACTAAGAGGAGACGCAGGCAGTGATTGCCGCACTGAATACATTCACTTCATGATATTCCTGCTCTCTAAAAATTTAGAATGCTAAGATAAATACTTGATATCATTTTCATGATGAAATGCATTAAAGCAGGTATTAAACATGCACGGTAGTGTGGCGGTACTGATGCTTCCTCACATTAAGGGTTCCCCAGGTGTACGTTCAGTGTAGTGAACTTTATGGCAGGTGTGACGAAGCTCCAAAAAACTGGATGTATGAATGGGTATCGCACGGGTTTAACTTAAATATTGCGTAAATGTTGGGTTTTTGATCTGGTGGTTGTAGACACAAACACAGAATTCAATGGATGTTCTACTGAGTGGGCTTTCTTTATTGCATGCGTTCTGTCTCAGTCTGATATACCAAACCCCCAGTTCCTATCCTTCCTTTTACTTTCTCCACATAACCATTCACCACACGATAAACGTCGTTGTGAAATTAAAACTAGTTATAAACTTAGACCACTGAGTGTTCAGAACTTTAAAAAAATCTTTGTTATACATGTTTAATTATGCTATCCATTCAGGGTTGCGCCGATCCCAGCAAGCATTGAGTGCGACGCAGGAGCAAATCCTGAACGGGGCGCCAGTACATCGCAGGGTGAATACGAGCAATACATACACTAGCAGGGTCAATATAGCATAACAAAACCCCACATCCTACATGACTTTGAAAGGAAACTGAGGCACGCGAGTAAACTCACCAGAAAAACATGCAAATTCAAGGCAGGGAACACCTGGGACCCCCTTGCTGCGAGGCAGCAGTGCAACCTCCACGCCAACATGCCCCCACATGATTAATACATGCTTTAATGCATTTCATCATGAAAATGATATCAAGTATTTATCTTAGCATTCTTAATGTTCAGGGAGCAGGAATATCATGAAATTAATGTATTATGTGTGGTGATTGCTGCCTGTGCCTCCTCTTAGTGCAAGAGGAAGTCAGTTTAAGAAGCACATAGCAATTAACATGGCTCGAGGGAACAGTTAACACAAAGCATTTAATGTGCTACATAACTTATGATGGGGTTTGAGAAAATCTAGTAAATTAAGTATTCATTTTTAGATTAAGTTTAGTTTACGATGTTCTACTTTAATGACAAATTACGAGAATAAAGTCAACATGTCGACTTTAATCTCGACATAAACGGCGAGAATAAAGTAGAAATGTTGAGAATAAAGTCAACATGTCATCACACTATTACACAGTACCCAGGTACATTACACAGTATTGAAAAAAAATAAAACAAGTGCAACTTGGCTTGCAGTATTATCCAGTAGTATAGAAACAATATTCACACATTTGAACATAATGGTCCACATCCAACCTTTTAAAACCAAAGTATCTCCAGACAACAGACACATCTCCTTTTTTCGGCAAAGGTTCTTATGTGTCATCATGTTCAACTTTATCGTCTGCTACAGCTTCAGTTTCAAAATGTTTTCTGTCCACTTTCACCGTTCAATGCCTCCACTAACGCATGTACTCCATTGCATGTGTGTCTAGCAGTGCAGCAGTGAAAAAGGTCCTCCCTTAAACAGTTTCCTGCCACTCCACGGTCCGAACGTTGTTTAGGCAATTTAAACCGGTGTTGCGGTATAAGATAAATCCATATTATAACAAAAATGAAAAATGGTTTTTGGTATGAACCGGTATACCGCCCAGCATTAATATTAAGGCATTTCAGTGATTTTTCAGAAGCACAACTCTGATCCAACTGAGTTCTGTGATCAGATAAGACCAAGGTTGAACTTTATTGCCATCCTTCAATGTTCCAACAGTGCCCATGCCCAATAAAATACTATCCCTATAGTGAAATAATGTGGTTGGAGCATAATGTTTGGTACCAAAGGAGAGCATGTTGAAGTGTGAAAATAAAATCTCAAACCTGGAAGAAGATTCGTCTTTAAACTACAAAATTATCAGAAGAACAAAGTCAAACGAACATTTACTAAAGCCATTGGAGAATTTTGCCTTCTCATACTTGAGCCATATCAAAGTTCCATCCTCAACTACACTAAGAATCGGTGGTACAATTTGAAAGTGGCTGCTCTCAAGCAATTTTGTAGAAATTTGAATGAGCTGGAAAAAAAATTTTCCAAGAGGAATGCACAAAGCTGGTAGATACTGACACAGAACATTTTATTGCTGTTTTTGAGGCAAAAAGAGGCTTAACTAAATGTTAAAGTAAAGGATCTAAATAATTCAGCAAGCACCCAATTTCAGTTATTGATTTTCTTTAACAGTATAGTGACAAATAGCTTATTTTACTTGTATTTTTTCTTCTTGTTTGGGTGAGTTTGTAATTTAATTATAGATTATAGCAAGATGTGTAAGTATTACTTAAAAGCCAGCAAAATTTTCCTTTGAGTAGTTTTGCAGAAGCAGGGCAGAAGGCTTATAGAGCACAGACACAATGGGAGACATGCACAGTGGGGTCCATACTTAAAAAAAGGAGAGCTTTGTTAAGTTCCAGTGTGGACAAACACCCACAGGGGTTTTATGAATTACTTTTTAAAGCAGTGCTGTAAAATTAGTTATTCTGAGGGAATCATAGTTTAAGAGAGCACTGATAAGATGTCAGAAGAATTCCCCAGAGAGCCAAGTGTCAGGAAATGTTTCCGTTTTTAAAAAGTAATGGAGTGATGTGCTACAACAGAGACCACCTTCCAAGGGCCTGTTTGTGTATTATATAATGTTTAGGAGTGTGGGGACACCAGAGGGAACTCCAGCCTAATATTATCAGAATTTTCAAAAGGTTTTCCTTGACCTTGAAGGTGATTCTAAAGAAAAAAGGCTTCACTGGCTGTGAAATTGTGTGGCCAGCGCAGAGAGAGAGAGAGAGATTTTTTGGGAAGTGAGCAGAGGAGTTGTGTGGTGTGTGTTTGTTTGGGGCCTGACCCTGTTTAGATAAGTCCTGTGTGAGATAGCTTGGCTTTGATTTTTTTATGCTTTCTAAACTAGACTGTGGAACTTTAAATGATTTGTGTTGCTACTAATTTAAGCAGATTAAGATTTTTTTATTATAGTTCATGATCATACAACATTTTTGTAATTAATACAGGTTTCTGTAATAAAATATTTATTTTTGATAAAAGTTTTGAACATTGACTCTTCTTATTCTGAATTGGGATGGCACACAATATATTTGTAGGCTTTTCTATTTAGGCCTTGATGGCTTGCTCTATCTCATGCCACACTTAAATGAACTGAATTTTTTTGTTTCAGGAAGCCACTGCATTAAGACAAATTCACTTTTGTCCTGTTCTTGTTCCATTCAGGAAACTTTCTAACCCTGTATTATGAAAACCATATGTGACAATAAGCGTTCATGAATGCATTAATAATTTGTTTATAGCTTTGATTTTATTTCAACTTTATATAAATATTTATTTTAATTTGTTAATAATTTTAGTGTTTCCTAGTGATGCTTTCAGGTCACCCTTTTGAGAGTGATTTTTTGCGTGGGTGCTTCCATTTTGTGTTGATTTCAGGGACATTCTGCATGACTACAATGCACATGCTACACATGCCATGAGCTTGATGATGTAATAGTAAATATGATATATTAGATGGCCACTTAAGTTAAGCAATATCCCAACCTTAAGCATTTAAATCAAAGACCTTACAGGGGCTAGGCCTCAAGTACTAATTCAGCTAGGACAAGATAATGGTTTTGAGTCTCGCTTGTTTTGACTTTGATAATGGTTTTGCCCTTTACACTTCAACTGTCAGTCCGGTGATTTAAGTGATTTCAACTTTAACAATACTTTTTGACTTTCCTTTTGGAAAAGCCCCTAAAGAAAGATCCTATTTGATCTCTGCACCTTTCTATTTATAAGTAAAGTATCCAATAGGGTGTGCAATACACCCTATTCCTGCACAAAAGAGGTGGAGTGTATAATATTTGGCAACAATGTTCAAGTACCCTTTAGCATTCAAACATTGCCCTACTTGTAACAAGGGAACCAATGTTTGTACACTTTTCATCTTCACACAAGTTCCACCTGCCTGCATGTTTATACACCTGTGAGGATGGACTCATGAACTTAACAGTTTTTTTTTGCATTATCTTGGCCCTTTTGTCAGCATCAGTCATCAAGGACCAGGATTTCTCAGGTCAAGTTATGTTTTCTCCAGTTCTCCAGCATGTGGTGTTTATCCTCCATACCTGTGTTTTTTTCCAAAAGATGTGGAACTCATTTGGGTCAACTGGTGCCATGTTCACTCCATAAAAAGGTATGATAAGTTGTATGTTTTGATATTTCTCCTACTGTGTTATTTTTCACTCAGCATTTATTTATTTATATATGTATTTTTTATTTTCAATGAACTAAATGCTTTTTTAATCATATTAATGAAAATTTTAATTAATAATAATAACCTTGAAGTGGACGCATATGTGATTTGTTTGCTATATTTACATAATTACAGTAAATGTACTGTAGATTTAGCTTGAATACAGTATATAAATAAAAGTATGAAATTTAGCAGAAAATGTAAGTGCTGCAAAACAACAACCTTTTCAAATGTAAACATTTACAGTGTAATAAGGGACACAAAACACAGAAAAAGGCTTGGGGGTACCACCTTGGTAGCCCGGTATGCTTGAAGTTTTGGCAAGCAAAAAACAGCACATCTTAACAGACATAAGTCCAATTCGGAACTGATGAATGGAAATTGAGTCCTGGCTTATAAGGTATGCTGGCAGGAAGAGTCGGGTCCAGGAGGGTGGAAACTGGAAATGACGTCAGAGATGGTAGGATTGTCAGTCAGCCGGTCTTCAGAGGGAGACAGACAAAAAGGATTAGAGCACAATGAATTATCACATTTACTCAAGTCCATAAGTGGTCTCCCATGTGCAAGCATGTGACAACACATAAACTTCAAAATATGATACAACAACATCAATTTTCGTTTGTACAAAATATTTGAATAAAGTGATAACAAGAATAACTAAGACACCTCCCTTGCTCACTTACCAAATGCTAATGTGCTGTCTTCGTAGCTGCTTGTTTCAAGAAGTAAATCAGCATTACAGGCTAAGGCAAGTGTATTTCAGTAATGTTTGACTGTTTTGTTTTCTAGTATGTGTTCCAATAGTTGTGAAGTGTGGTCTTAAGCTGACATTGTGCTGCAAGGTATAATGAAATATTTTTCGAACAGCAATATGTAGCCCATTCACCCTTCTATAATATAATCAGATAATATTCAAGAGCATAACTGCAGCACACCAAATATTTTTGGCATGTTTATGTCAAACATATAGTTCATTCGTGTACAGTAATGGATCTTGACCTGAGGTACAGACAAAGGCTTAGCTAATAGTTTAATGAAGGTGTGCTCAGTCCTTTTGCTGAAGTGTCATGGTGACTATAGGTGATCTCTTAGCCAATCTCTTAGTAAGTGGTAGACTTTGTCTTTTATTGTTTAATTCACTTCTTTATTATTAGATTTTGCACTTTTTACGTCAGGGGAGTCAGGCTTACTCTTGGCTGGCCATAGTGGTGTGGATTATAATTTCTGCTTGAATTAAACACTTTGTTCATTTACACTGCTAATTTCCTTTACACACGGTGTGTATGTAAAAACAAGTCACATTGGTTCAGGTTAAGTTGCAACAATAGCTTGTATCCACTCTAGCTCTTTTGGTTCAGGATTGAGTGCATTGTTCTGGGGGAAGGCCATTTATCCAGTTTCTAAACCTGCTTAACATTACTCTAGTACCTTTACTTCCAAGGCAGGAAGCAACTCTGAACAAAGAAAGCCAGAGCATGTGAAAAAACTTATGTAGACACAGAGGGAATGTGCAAACTTGATATGCAAAGAGACTGTGCCCAGATTTGAAAGTAGTCTCTTGGATAGCTGGTGTAGCAGCACTGTTCATAAAACTGATCACAAAACCACCATGTTATTATCTACTGGAAGTGTGCAGCATTATTTAAAAAAAATAAATTTACCAAAAATGTATGTATTTGAGGCTTATTGCTTATTGTATATTATTTTATTAAATTACAAAAGGTTGAGGTGTGTCATACAAGTTGAACTTAAGCAAGTGTCTGGACACTTTTTTAAGGGCTACATGAGGTACTAATTCTGCAAAGTTTTTGTGAGCTTCACCTAACTACAGGAATATGAGAATAGACCTGCCATTAAAAATGAAAATGTAATTAGCTAATCCCCTTGTCACTAAAAAAACTCTCCTATTGCTATTGTAGATATAGGAGCAAGGAATCAAACATTGTGAAAATGTTCTACCTAGAGACTGACAGAGAAAAAATTTGATTGGACCTTCAATTTAACCTTCACCAAGTGTATGTTTTAGTGAAGAAAATGGAACGATTTCGGTTAGAAATAGATTTCAGACTTAAAAACAAAGTTTTGATTTAATAAATTTCACATAATGTATTCATTTTTCATGACATTAACGTTTGACTGTCTGTTTGGCTTTGAGAGAGTCAGTTAACCTGCTTATATCCCAGTTGTAAAAATACAGAAGCATTGTGTAAGTAAGTATTTGTCATGTATCTTGTAAGTCATCTTGGCCTTCATGCAGGCATACTGGTTAGGACTGCTGCAGTGCAGCTGCACAGTTCAAGGTTTGAATCTCAGTCTGGTCGCTATCTGTGTAGAGTTTGCTCATTTCTCTCAGAGTTTGTGTGGGCTTTTCCCTGGGTATTCTGATTTTCTTCCAACATCCCAAAGATATGTGTCTGTTGGGTTAATTCTAAATTGGCTAGTATGAGCAAGTGTTACTGTATGCATGAGTCAGAACTGATTCTAGGGACTTTGGGAACCCTAGGGAAAATATAACATGGGGTCCTCAAACTGAACCCCCACCATCCTACTCCCCAAGTCCTGATATGTTGAAATTTATTACCATTATTTTAAGGCAAATTCTAAATTAATAAGATTGACAGGGAAAATTTAATTTAGTAAATACTAATCCTTTATTTTAATTTTAATTAAAACATTATATAAATAAATGCAACATTAATAATTGAATAAAGTAAATTCCAAAATCTAAATAACTAAAAAAAGCAAATTAAATGTAAGGGGCACATAGTAATAAAAATAAATACAAATTACATATTGTAATGTGCCTGACAGAAAACATTTAGAGCTGAGTTCATTGTTGTATAGTTGTTTTCAGTTCCTTCTATGCCCTTTCAGTTTAGAAGGTTTGCTGCAAAACATTTTTTTTCAAACTTTCACCTCCAGACAATTGATTTCAGGCCATTGGGCTTTCTTTCTAGTCATATGCCAACTTTTGTTCCAACCATAATTTTTGTTTTACTTCTTCTTTTGGCTACTCTAATTAAGGGCTTGCCACAGCGGATCATCTTGTTCCATATCTTCCTGTCCTCTACATCTTGCTCTATCACACCCATCACCTGCATGTCCTCTCTCTTTCCACATCCATAAACTTTCTTTTAGGCCTTCCTCTTTTCCTCTTTCCTGGCAACTCTATCTTTAACATCCTTATCCCAATATGCCCAGCATCTCTCCTCTGCACATGTTCAAACCAACGCAATCTCGCCTCTCTTGTCTCCCAACCGTCTAACCTGAGCCGACCCTCTAATGTACTCAATCCTGTCCATCCTCGTCACACTCAGTGCAAATCTTAGCATCTTTAACTCTGCCACCTCCAGCTCTGTCTCCTGGTTTCTGGTCAGTGCTACCGTCTCCAACCCATATAACATAGCTGGTCTCACTACCGTCCTGTAGACCTTCCCTTTCACTCCTGCTGACACCCATCTGTCACAAACTACTGCTGACACTCTTCTCCACCCATTCCCCTGACTGCACTCTGTTTTTCACCTCTCTTCCACAATCACCGTTACTCTGTACTGTTGATCCCAAGTATTTAAACTCATCCACCTTTACCAGCTCTACTTCCTGCATCCTCACAATTTCACTGACCATCCTCTCATTCACAGACATGTATTCTGTCTTGTTTCTACTGACCTTCATTCCTCTCCTCTCTAGAGCATATCTCCACCTCTCCAGGGTCTCCTCAACCTGCTCCCTACTCTTGCTACAGATCACAATGTCATCAGCAAACATCATTGTCCAAGTGGACTCCTGTCTAATCTCATCTGTCAACCTGTCCATCACCACTGCAAATAAGAAAGGGCTCAGAGCCGATCCCTGATGTGACCTTACCACTGTCACACTTCCCTCGTACATATCCTGTACAACTCTTACATACTTCTCTGCCACTCCCGACTTCCTCGTACAATAACACAACTCCTCTCGAGGCACCCAGTCATATGCTTTCTCCAGGTTCACAAAGACACAATGCAACTCCTTCTGGCCTTCCCTATACTTCTCCATCAACATCCTCAGAGCAAACATTGCATCTGTGGTGCTCTTTCTTGGCATGAAACCATACTGCTGCTCACTAATCATCACCTCCTTTCTTAACCTAGCTTCCATTACACTTTTCCATAACTTCATGCAGTGGCTCATCAATTTTATCCTCCTGTAGTTACTACAGCACTGCACATCCCCCTTATTCCTAAAAATTGGTTCCAGGGTTCACTGTTGCCCCTGAAACCCAACAGACAGAAACGCAGGACACTTCTATAAACCGTGCCCTTAAGCACCACAAGCATAAATAACAGGCAAATAATCAAAATAGCACACAATAACAATTCTCTTCTCCTCCACACCTCCCAGCAAGCTTCGTCCACCTCCACCTGACTCTGGCTCACCTGCAGGGTGTTCCGCAGTCCTTTATATAATTCTTGACCCGGAAGTGCTTCTGCTCTTCCGTCCATGTGACCTGCCAGCACTTCCAGGTCAAACAGAAAATTAAAGTTTTTAATCAGCCCGGAAGTACTTCGGAGTTTCCGTCCTCATGATCCGCTAGTACTTCTAGGTGAGAACTTAGTCTCCCACGATCTTCCCACAGCTTTCCTTAATGGCACCCACGGTAGCCAGCAGGGTTGCCGAACTCCATATCCCATAGTGTCCTGTGGGAATTCAGGGCACTGCTGAAGTCCAGGGAAGCTGCCATCTGGCATCTTGGGGAAAGCAGTGTTCTAAAAAAAGCTGCCTTCCCCCATCCTTCCATAATAGGGGTGTCCCGGCCGGGACTCAACCAATCCGGTATGGAAATTTGTATTGTTGTCCGCATGTTGATCTGGCAAAATTTTACACCGGATCCCCTTCCTGACCTAATCCTCCCCATTTATCTGGGCTTTGCACCAGCATGAAGAAACACACTGGTTTGTGCATCCCCTGTGGCTGGGTTATAATTTTTGTTTTACTGATGGAAGTAATTACTTTTTTACTCCATATAAATTATCAGCTATTCACCTCAACTGCCGTAGAACACTCTGTCCATTTGTGTGTGAGACACTCCTATGTGTCTGAAGTTCATTTCCAACACCCTTCAATTAAATATGCCCAGGTTAATATAAACATACTTAACTGAGTCAACATTACAGATTCTGTTACTTACCACTGTTATGCTTCTTCTTTTCCTCCTGTTGTTTTTTTCAGCTTTTTGCTTCTTCACGTTTAAATCCTCTTCATGATTTAGGAAATATGGTGCTGATTACATTTAAAGTTGCTAAAAAAGTAATGCTTATCGCAAACACTCTGGCAACAGTCATTTCGCCCCTTCTTTTGGGATTTCCTACTGTGTCATTGTAGTCAGATGATAGTATGCTTCAGTGGGGTTCCCACAGATTCGTCGTTATAATTAGAAACATTGTAAACGGACACTCTTGTGTCCCCTCCCAATTCAGGATCTTAGGCAACTGCTTGACTTGCTTGACTTGCTTGTCTTGTCTCTACTCCTCCTCTACTCCTCTAGCCTGAGTGTGCCCTGCTATGGACTGGCACCCTGTACAAGGTTGGTTTCCACTTTCATTACAATGCTACTATTATAATTACCATCTTCTTGAAAGCCTGAATTGGATAAGAAGGTTAAAAATGGATAGATGGATGGATGGATAGATAGATAGATAGATAGATAAATAGAAAGATATATGAATGGCTTGATGTCTGTGAATGTGGGTGTGTGTATGAATGTGGTCTATGATGGACTGCAGGGAAAGGATCTATCCCATACAAGCTTAAACTGAGTTAGGCAAGTATTCTTATAGATGAATTATTTGTTAACATAAAATTGTAACTCTTTTGTGTAACTAAAACTGCATTGTCTATCCTACTTCCTAGAAACATTTCTATGTTAATTAGTGTTCTCTTATTTTAATTCTTATTTTGTCTTTTTTTTCTCATTCTTCATCATGTAAAGCACTTTGAGATACATTATTTGTATGAAAATGTACTATATAAACAAATGTTGTTGTTGTATAATTTTCCATCTCAGCCAGTCAGTCAGTCAATCAATGTCCAACCCGCTATATCCTAACTACACGGTCACAGGGGGTCTGCTGGAGCCAATCCCAGCCAACACAGGGCACAAGGCAGGAAACAAACCACGGGCAGGGTGCCAGCCCACCACAGGGCACACACACACACCCACACACCAAGCACACACTAGAGACAATTTAGGATCGCCAGTGCACCTAACCTGCATGTCTTTGGACTGTGGGAGGAAACCGGAACACCTGGAGAAAACCCACGCAGACACGGGGAGAACATGCAAACTCCACGCAGGGAGGACCCGGGAAGCGAACCCGGGTAATTTTCCAACTCTTGCATTTTATTTCCTTATTGGCCATTCTGTTAACTGGTTAACTTTCTCTTTTTAGTTGTTCATCTACTACATTTCATATATCCCATCCTTTTGCTCACAGACTTAGATTAGTTTTTCTTTATCTTATCCATGTGCTGTCCACCAGAATGCCGTATTTAGCAGTACAATTAACAATTCTTTGCTGTGTTCAACCCCCAGAGGAGCTAGTTACATAGTTATGTGGCACTTTTAGGAATGGATTTATGCATAAAAGTTTGTTCAAACATGATTCCAGCTGGAACCACACTTAACATTTTCTCACTGATAATAGGAGATCTCTACCAGATGCAAACAAGCAATTTAATGCAATTAAAAGGTATTAATAAAAGAATGCTTTCTGTAACGTTGTCAGTATGTCCCTGTCCTTGTGGATGTCACAGCAACACAGCAAATAAAAAGGAATATAACAGGCACATCACTTTCAGAACTTGCTTCTTCATGCACAGTGTCACAGATCACAAGACAAAGCTGGGTACAAGGCTGGGGTCAACTCTTGACAGATCATTAGTCCATCACAGGGCAATCACACAAACACACTTACTTACATTGAGTTACTGTTCAGCTTTAACTATGCACAATTGGACATGCTGATTGTGATGTCCCTAAGCCTACCCCTTGACACTGATAATTGTGTAGTCTTTCTTAAAGCTCTAAAAATAATACTGGACTAAAAGGGCCTGATACTACTGGATATGTCTAACCTTTGGGCTCTGTGCAGTCAGTTGTCTTTCAAAGCCCAGTACCTTGCAAACGTCCTCATGGGGTACCAATCTATGTTCTGAAGTTGGTCCACTTCTTTACATCATCTACATGAATGATGAGCGCCAGCTGTTTAAGAGAATCACTTATGTGATGGAAAAGCTGTTTTCCTGCTTAAATCACCACAATGCATCAAGTCCTGCAGATTTCATCTAAAAACATTCCAAACTCAATTACTTTACACTTGATCAACAAGGAGGTAGCATGGTGGTGCCATGGCTAGTACTACTGTATTACAGAATTCCAGCCAGATTCTGCGGGTGTTGGTTTTGCATGTTCCAACAGTAATTTTTGTATAGGGTTTTCTTCAGTTATTCTGGTTTTCCTCCCACATTCTAAAGACATGTGACATTTTGGGTGAGAGTGGGTTTTGAAATGGAGTGCCATGCCATTCAAGGCTTGTTCAGCATACCACCTAGTGCTGCAAAGATAGACTTTTAGAAATGAAATGGATGAAAGGGATTGCTTGGACAGCTCAAGTACGTTTATCTCCTTTTCACTGATCCTTACAAAATTATCCCATCATCTTCTGTCTCCAGCTTTGGATTGATATTTGACCGCAGGCTGAGCTCTGAATCTCATATCTTTCAGTCAAGATTTGTGTAGTCATATATAAACATCAAATTTTAACTTTATTTCTCAAGATCAGTCTCTGTAGTACACTGCTATGCTTTTATGATTGCTATCGTAGATTCCTGCATTTCTGATTTTAATTGCATCAGTTACATCAGTAGTAAGTGCTGCCTTACAATTCCAAATTTTTCCATTCAGACTCAGGTCCCTGGAATGGTTAGAAATCATTACTAACCAGTGTGCCTCTATGCCGTACTTATCACAAATTTAAAAAGGCAACATTTAAATAATTTAAATAAATAAATATAAATAATAGAATATAAATAGTGGATATTTCATTTATGAAGAACAATAAATAGATTACAGTACAACCACAGAGATGCACATAACTTATTCTGTGGCTGGGTAATTTTTTCATGGAGTTTGCATGTGCTCCCCATGTTCAATGAAAACTACTTCTACAGTTCAAAGATCAGCTGTCAGTGTAAATGGTTGCTTGCATGAGTGTGCTCTGTAATTGTTCTGTGGGTACTATGAAGTCTCCCCACATCCCAAAAACATAAATGTAACATTACTTGCTCAATCTGACTGGCTGTACAAAAATTCATTCCTTGTGCTCCGACTGTACATCGCACAGTACTGAAACTATCAGGACTGAAAAACAGATAAATGGACTTCATAAATATTGGCTCTAGGGGAGAGCAGCGGGATGAGAAATATTTCTTAGACAAGGCCACAATTTAGCATACCTGATACTTTAAAGAAACCACAATTATATAAAGACTTTTGATAGTTGACACCATTTCTAAACACTTTATAGATGCAATATTGAATCAGCCAATCAGGCTGGTCGAGTGATTCAGTAAAGGTCACAGATTGAGTTAGTGGAGGGGATTGAACTGAGTTTCATGTGGTTTAAATTCCATATCCTAGAGCCATTAGTTGCTACAGGCATTGTAAACGGGGGGCTGGGCTTGCTCAGTCTTGACAGGGCAAAATGGAAAAATACATATAATTTTGCTAATACCGTATTTTTGTTCTCTGGGTATCTAATGTGATACTCCTCTTCATTCACGGTCTATTTTGTTCACTCACTTCATGTTAGGTTTGTTTTTGCAAATTTAGGAGGTCTTTAAATACACTATGAGTCACAGGTATACAAGAGTACACTTTATGATATCCTTGTCACTCTATAAAGTCAGGATTCTAACATACACAGGAAGACAGAGAATTCAGTTCTTATATTCCTAGGTCAGCTTGAATTACAAGGCCCATGAGGGACAGTCTTCTTTTAAAAGAAACAGTGGATGTATTCAAGTGCTTCCAGCTCCGCTCATGCTCGTGACCCATCAGACACATGATGTAATATTGCTCATTTCCCAGCTGTTGAATCCTGGCGACTTTCATTCCGCTCAGTCTTTGTTTTACAACTTCCTACGACTGTAAACACCTTGCCAAACATCAATTATATTTCAAAGGGAAATGATACCTTTTAGAAAAACAAACTCACTTTGTGAATGTCGAGGACTGTTTGGTTTTCAAGGGCACAATTAACTGGGGGTTTTGTTGTTTTATATTATAGCCTATTGATGTTAGTGCCCTTTTGCTAAGAAAACACACCAAGTAAATATGTCAGTAAACGGTGATACTGCAGTGTCCCGCCTAGTGCAATATTCCAAAGGTTGTATTTTTTGGGTTGAAGCTTGGAGGTGGAAATTGAGCCAGCAACCTTGTTGTCTGGAGTCCAGTTCCTTAACCACTATGTGATATTGTGTGCCTATGTAACCCCATAATGAAATGAGACAGTACAGAAAATTAAAGGATGGTTAACTTGAATGATGACTTGTAAAAAGAAAACCCTGTAAAATATTTCACCACTACCTACTGTATAGTTTATTGTAACTCTGTTTTAATTATGTATCCAGCACTCAATACCTAGAAGAAAGTCTTTCAGGTACAATCTCTGTTTTGTCACTAGATGGCAGTAAAGTACATTTCTGCATATTACCTTTTAGAGACTTGATTAGAAAAATAGTTTTTCATTTGTATAAAATTACATGTGTAGATACATACAGTCCATACATACAACAGTCCATACATACAGAAACATGTTTACACCACAGTTCATTAAAAATATGTAGCAGTGACAGCGTGCACATTTTATTCATAAGGAATTGAACATTTGGGGGCCTTATGCTTCTGACTGGGTTGCACCTGAGAAGCTGCTCTAAAAGCTAAGAAAAGAAAAATCCAAAAAGAGCAACTTGAGCCAATTCCTATAATGAGGCCTGAATATCCAGGGAGAATGTGCAGACTTCACACAGTGACCAGGTAATGATTTGTACCAAGGTCTATAAAGTTGATAGGCAGTAATGCAAACCAGGGTTCCTCCCATTGTTGTTTGGATTGGCTTTGATACCACATGGGTGTTTACAGGTAGCTTATGTTCCTGGCAGTGAGTTTTGATCATATGGATTGTACATTTTCAGCACCCTAGTTGTGTTTAAAAAATATTAAAATTAACTAGTCCATTTATTTTTGGCCATCTGTCTGTTATTAGCCCAGCAATATAGTAGTGTTTAATGCAGTACTGGTTCTTTCTTTGCACTTTTTGGTTTCATAAAATGGATGATCCATTATGACATGTGGATTTCACCACTTTACAAAAGTTAATTGAATTCAAAGTGTTGCAACAGAATATGTCAGAAAATTGCATAACTTACTTTTAACTAGCTTTGCATGAAAGTGAAGCAAAGAAATCAAAAATGGAATGCTGCTCTAATGAGTCATGATCAAAATGCTGTGACTCCGCCCATCACCTGATGACCACCCAATAAGGACACTGTTGCTGTGGGCTGTGGCCTCATGGAAGAAGAAGCTATCCAATATGTGTTTGCTGAGAAGCCACAGGCTTTCCGTTACCCTTCAACTGACATATTTTTGAATTGGTGGACTTCTCAAACTGTACGCAAAGCTTTCATGAAGTTCATTAGACCTCCTTCTGGTAAACACTCGCCTTTGAAGCTATCTGAATGTTAGTCTCACAACATTTGGGTCATTTCTTTTGTTGGATCTCACTGAGCTGTTGCTTTTGGAATGTTATTGGAATTAAATGGCTTGTTGGAAATACCCTTCACTGATGTAATAGCCAGCCAGTGTTACCAGATTGAAGGGAGGTGGGCATGGCTTCCTTTTGCCGGAGGCTCGACACAAAAGTGCAGGTCAGCTCCTAGAATAAACAATTACTCAAAATGCCACTCCCTCTGATATCCTTATAATGCTTGGGACATATTTTTTCCCTTTGACTTAAAAAAGAAATTACCTTAAAGATCATCAGTACAGCATTTTTGAATGCATTGACTATTTGCTTGCTTTTTCCTATAACAGACAGACCCATAGAACTTTATTTGTCCCCAAGGGGAAATTTAGTTTTTTAGAGATGCTTAATTATTAAATAGAGATATAGACAAACACACAAACTATGTTCTGAACACACACCAGAATGACTAAAAAAGAAACATAAATGCAAAAAAAAAAAGTTTGACATGGCAGTTACAGTCATAGTGAGGCATTATGCAGGTGTTTTACTGTTGGTGTAATGGAGCCCCAGTAGCATTTTTTGACATACTTCTGCTGAATAATCCATTGGTTGAATGTCCTCAGTGTAAGTGTGTTAGAGAGAAGATGTGCAACATAGTTCATATTTGCATTCAGTTTTGTTTTAATTTTCTCCTTCGCTACTGCCTCCAAAGTTTCCAGAGTGTATCCTATAACCAGGCCTGCTCTTTTAGTTTGTTAATTTGATGGGTCTCTCTTGAAGTGATATCCAGCATAACACAGTGTAGAAAACTGCACTGGCCATCATAGTTATTATAGAAGATGTGAAGGTTGCCATTACCCATATTAAAGGAACACAGCCTCCTAAGAAAAAAAGCCTGCTGTGACCTTTTTTACATAGTATTTCTGTGTTATGAGACCAGTCTAATCTGTCATTAATGTAGACCCCCAAGTACTTGTAGGAGATGACCACCTCTGCATCCACACTCTGAGTGGTGATAAGGCTATTAAATTATGAATAGTAATAATAATAAGGCTTCCCAAAGGATGAATCATGGTGTGTGTGTGTGTGTGTGTGTTTTATTGGGTGGGGTTTTTTTTGTCTCATTTATTTACATCTATCTCATGCAGTTCTAACCTATTTATTCTATTTAAGGTTGCAGGTTACTGGTGTGTACCTTAACAGTACTGTATGCAAGATGAAAGCCATATCTGGATGGGGTGCAAGCTCATGAATAGGCACTTTCACTCACACACTGTCTGAAGAAATCCTATACAAACACTCCTCAAAAGTAGAGCCCAGAAATTTGAACCTAAGACTCTAGAGCTGTAAGGCATCCCTTACTGGTTGTATTTTCAGAGTTAGGAATATGAGTGCCTATCTGCTTGACTCTGCATCTGAACATTTGTGGAGTTTTCTGTGAAAGGTGTTATATAAAACACAGACTTACACAGTTAGGCAAAAATCACACACTACCACGTGTATATGAAGTTTACAGACAAATTTAGTATATTAAGGAACAAGATGCATATATTATATTAAGGAACATTGCATATATATATATAATATATATATATATATGGTTGAAATAGTTTACTGTCAAATATATTTCAACCATTCTATGATCTGCTCTTCACAAACTGAGGGCACCGTGGCGGATGTTAGCAGATTGCTGGCCAACCACAAAGCGTTACCTGGTAGGTAACCACCCACACTATCAGATTGTGACACAGACTTCGAATGCCGTGAATATGTATATATATATATATAAATAATTGTGGGCGGCACGGTGGCGCAGTGGGTAGCGCTGCTGCCTCGCAGTTGGGACACCTGGGGACCTGGGTTCGATTCCCGGGTCCTCCCTGCGTGGAGTTTGCATGTTCTCCCCGTGTCTGCGTGGGTTTCCTCCGGGCACTCCGGTTTCCTCCCACAGTCCAAAGACATGCAGGTTAGGTGGATTGGTGATTCTAAATTGGCCCTAGTGTGTGCTTGGTGTGTGGGTGTGTTTGTGTGTGTCCTGCGGTGGGTTGGCACCCTGCCCAGGATTGGTTCCCTGCCTTGTGCCCTGTGTTGGCTGGGATTGGCTCCAGCAGACCCCCGTGACCCTGTGTTCGGATTCAGCGGGTTGGAAAATAGATGGATGGATGGATATATAATTGTGTGATTGTTCTGAGGGGTGCAGTCCTTGTTTGACAGTTTGCTGGTGTGAATTTTTAAGGATGTATACAATTTTTTAAGTTTTTGTGGTGCACATCACAACTTGGATCTCACTGAAAACTCATTATGTATCCCATCAAATACAGAAGTGTTTCTCTTTCAAGATTTTAGGAGAAAGGTGGGTAATAATTTTTTTATTGTGTAGTGTGTCTTAATTTAATATTCATATCGATTGTGTAGTTTTGTGGCAGTTAGTTTTAATGCTGTTAAATGTCATTTTTACTAAACTGTGGGATATTAATGAAACTGTTTAGTATTAAATTTATGTGCTATGGCACAACTTAATTACAAGTCACGGGGAAAACCACTATTACATCGACATCATATACGTTTATGGATTATGGGCTGAAGGTCAGAAAGCACATCTTTGGTATTGTCAAGAGAAAGCTTCCATTCACAAAGGAAAGTCCCAGAGACTGATTTAAGACATTGGGTGCTGTCATTGTATACTGTGTCTCAGGCCAGGGTAGTGTGTTCCTTGATAACTAGCTTTAATGGACTGTTTTGCAGTTAAGAAGGTTTAGGAGGAAACCTTGATACTTGTCCACTTGTTGTGGCACCAACATGGGTTCAGGTTCAGTGGTTCCATTCTATGTGTATTTCAGTAGGGAGTCGGCATACTGCCTGACAGAACAACAGCAGACAGTCCAGGATCAGTTCTGACTTCCCTGGTCTTTAAATAATTTAACTGAGGATCAGATTTAAATTTTACTATATGTACACACAAGTGCTAAGGTTACCCCAAAAAGAAGGCATCCACTTCTTATCATTTTTTTATTTATCCGTCTAGTTATTACTTTGTATTTAATCTCTGTTTTTCAGTGTTCTAAGAGTTTTATGAAACTACTTTTTATACTTACAATGTTTCTAACAGCGGCACGGTGGCGCAGTGGGTAGCGCTGCTGCCTCGCAGTTGGGTGACCTGGGGACCCGGGTTCGCTTCCCGGGTCCTCCCTGTGTGGAGTTTGCATGTTCTCCCCGTGTCTGCGTGGGTTTCCTCCGGGCGCTCCGGTTTCCTCCCACAGTCCAAAGACATGCAGGTTAGGTGGATTGGCGATTCTAAATTGGCCCTAGTGTGTGCTTGGTGTGTGGGTGTATTTGTGTGTGTCCTGCGGTGGGTTGGCACCCTGCCCAGGATTGGTTCCTGCCTTGTGCCCTGTGTTGGCTGGGATTGGCTCCAGCAGACCCCCGTGACCCTGTGTTCGGATTCAGCGGGTTGGAAAATGGATGGATGGATGGATGTTTCTAACATTAATACAAAACAATCTTCATTTTTGTGTATTATGGGATTTGATTAACTAGGAGGTGTTCTTGAGTTGATCCCAAACTCAAAATATGCCAAAAGGCCTAGAATATTTACAAATAATAGGATTTAATGTAGGAAAAATGCAATAATAAGACATAGAAAGGAGCAATCTAATAAACAGTCACTAAAAGGCACTGTGAAATATTAATCTTATACTTTTTTGAGCTTCAGTAAACAATAGGTCCCCTTGCCTCCTACAGGATGTGTGGCCCACATTCTTATTTTCATTTTTCTCCTGCTCGCTCCATCTGAGCTTTTTTTGGTTCTTTAAACCCACCAGGGCATCCTGCTGCCTAACTCATGTCTTTTATCACATGTTTTATTATCTTTTGCAGTTTCATTCCCTACAAGTTTCTCCTTTACAATTGGCAGCATGCTTTATGTTGTGTTTTTTGTTATGTGTTGCATTACAGAGCAAATGACAAGATCTTTATACAGCAGGAAAGTACAATACCACAACAACAAGTGAACTCCACAAGAAGGAAAAGGAATGGGCAGCCAAGGGCTAATCTTGTATCATTTTTTCCTTCTAAAATCTTGCTGCCTTTTGCTCTTTGCTCTTAACTCTTATTCATTCTCTTTACTGTATTTCATTTCCCTTTTCATTCCCTTCTCATTTCACATTGCCATCATTTTGTTTACCTCTCTTAACTTCATCTTGCCTTAACCACATATAACTGAAAAGAGACTGGCATCAAAGTTCATTTATGAGTTGAAATTCGAAAGCTTTCTTTTTCTTTTTACTATAACCTATGCGGATAACTTCTCTGTTCACTGCCATTTTTTACTCTGTCACACACCAGGTTGGTTGCATCTGTGTACTGCACGTCAAAGAAAACTACCTTGATCTTCTTTCCCCCAAATAAACTGGAAAGTGTCCCAGCTATTTATTCTCCGAAATATAGTGGCTCCAGGTTACGGGGCCAAGAATCTTGAAAGCTACTCAAAAATTCCATGATGACCAATGTCAAAATTAACTTTATGTTTTTCTAAAATATGGTTGTGAGCTGCATTGCTTGAAATTTCATATGTGCTATTAATAAAAATTTATTTTTTTGACAAAATGGATTTAAATTTACAGACATACATTAACTTGTGAATAATACTATGGATAGAAAGCTTGAAAATTGGGGAGCAAAGATTACAAGATGTATTTTATTGTTATTAAATACTGTTCATACTCCAGTTTCTACTGGACAAATACCATGTGCTTTCTGTTCACTGTCACCCTTCACTGGTGAAAAATAGTGTCTCTGACCTGAGAACAAAACAAATGTCCCTGAGGAAATCTATATACAGTAACACAGGGAAAACATGCACTGTTCACACAGAAGGCATCCATTTGAGAAATCCACCTGGTGTCCAAGAACTGTGAGGTGACAAAAGCGATTTGCAAAAAAATAAAAAGTTGAAGCACAAAGTTGTTAGTTCAGTTCCTGTGTCTGACTTACTGTGTGACACTGAGGAGAAAAATTAACCTGTCTGTGCACCAACTGTAAAAAATATCTGTGAAGAATAGTACTGTATCATGATCTTATAAATCACCCTGTATATACGCAAAAACCAAAGACACAATAGTAATAATATTTTTTTACAAATAATAAAAGCTTTAATGGTGAGCAATGATATGGTCATCAACGTATGTTATTAATAGCAACACGCTGTATGAAAAGCTGCAAGGGGAAGTAGTGTAGGTGTTGTAGGAGGCGGGCTGTCCTAACCAGTTTTGGGTGTGTGAGTTTTTCTTTTTAAAATATAATCTTTTCAGACTTCATTTAAACCCTTAGGCCAAATACAAATATTCTGTGTTGTCTGTCACTATCTATTTCTGCACATCACATAACATATAGTCCTTTTGATATTATTTTTTTATTAATAGCCACTATGTATAAACTGAAGTCCTCAGGGATTTTTTTCTGTGTGGCAAATTAGGACAACTGACAAAATTGCCGTCATGGGCTGCTTATACCTGAATTCAGTTCTTAGCTGGCTGATTTTTGTGGAAACTGTGCATATCTTGTATATGTTTTCATGGTTTACTTTCAGTTTCTCCAGATTCTGCATACAAAAGACACCAAATACAGCAAGTCTATATTGATGTAAGTGAGTGATTCTGGCTTGCAGTTAAAGGGTAGTTCCTGCTTTGTGGTCCTTTCTGCTAAGAAGTGGTCCATCTTTTAGAGACCCTATACTAGAAAAAGCAAATTCAGAAAAAGGATGGCTAGATGCTTCCTGTACTTTATTTGGATTTATTATATGATAACTCTTGCTTAATTAGCTCTCTTCAGTTTAATTAGCTAACATGGTATGGTTGCTCCAGCATCTGTCTTCTTGCACTCATGTACTATAAATTGTTTTGAATAAAAGAGTAACTGAATAAATAAATGAAATGGTAAGAGACTGTAATCACGAGAAATTACTACCCATTCTCACTTTGTGACTTTAAAACATGCATAAAGAAGAGATAAACCATAATCTTTTTTTTTGGGCAGCATTTCATCCTAGAGTCATTTTAACATGGCTGAAAATTAGCTTGTTTACTTTAAGGTAAGAAATTAACTGACTCAGTGCACAGTGATGATCCAGCCTTTTTTTTTTTTTTTTTGGTGGCACAAAGCATATAATTATACAATGCTGTGAAGCCTAACTGAGGTTTATGCTGAGAAAAAAATTAACATGTGCCTCTGTGTGTGTGTGTGTGTGTATTTGCAAATGAAAGAAACAAAAAAGTGATGTGGCGCTTGTCTCTTTCCGTTTAGCTGTGGGAGGAGGAATTTGAAGCTGATTGTGACATTGCAGTTTGAACCGGTGCTTGAAAAAAAAAAATCCCCATCTTAGTCAGCAGATAGACTACTGAATCTTCCTTTACAGCAACGGCCGTGTTTCAGTTTTCAAAAACAAATCAGGAGAAAGAAAGAAAAAGAAACAAGCCATGACGCTGAAGGAAACAAGCAGAGCTGGACTGGATTACAGAGTTGTTGGCCTTTAGGAGATGGTGACACTGTAGAAGATAGTGGTATGTACAAGTTTAAACTGCAGCTTGTCAGTAATGAATGAACATGCTCTGAATGAAAAAATGAATTAAAAACGCCAAAGAGAAACCGGTGGCATTTCTTGAAATTATTTTTCTTTAGTTTATTGGGTGATTTTTTTTTTAGGTTGCTTTTCTCTGCATTCATTTCCTGGTTTTAGCTGAAGACTTGCAGGTACTTTTTTATTCAATTGTTCACAGTTTAGTATTATCTTAGTAGAAATTATTTTAAATTATCTGAAAGAGATAAAGTCTCCTTCCTTATTTTTCTTATTCAAAAAAGAGATGCTTAAATAATAATAAAAAAAAACTTGAATATAACAGCAGGCACTTAAAAAGATATGGGGCGTTTCCAGACCTCTTTTTGGGGTGTCTACAACCAATAAGAATATGTGCTCCTGGTTCGTCGGCACCTGGTGTGGCCGCCGATTGGCCAAGACGTAATATATTTCTCTTTTTTCTCCATTTTCAAGCATTTTTAGCCGTTTTTTCCCCTTAACTAACACCCTGCCCCCTCACGTCACCCCCCCCGGCCTTCATTGTCAGTATAAATTGGCCATACTTTCTGTTTTTGCCGCATTTTCCGAAATCGGGATAATGGATTTGGATGAAAGCGCTTCGTTTTTACTGTTTTCGGAAGATATAAATGATTTTAATTTGTTGGATGAAGGCATGGATTATCCAGTCTCATGTTGCTGCAGGTGGGTGAGTCCATTTTAAGGCTAGAGGAAACATGAAAACTACAGAGAAAGGTCTCTTTTCATTATTAGCACATGGATAATTTTTTGTTACAATGTTTTATGCAAAAATTATCAAAAATAACTATAACATACTTTCCAGAAAAAAAAAATTCAAATATGTAAAGTTTTTCAGGTTTAATTGTACAACTGGTAAAATAACAACTATGTTTTTTACCCTCTACCCTCATTGGATTGCGAGATATTGAAACACATAAAAAAGCTTTTATTCATTTAAACAAACAATAATTAAAGTAAAAAAAAATCTGTCACAATCATTACTGTACATACACGATTACTGTCATCATAACTTATAATCTAAATTAAAGAACTAGTATAGTTACAATTTTTATAAAGAAACTTATGCACAAACCTTTCATAGAACAAATCTTTGTTATTAAATCTAGAAATTAATATATTCAGAGTTGGCCTCTCTAATTAAAAATGGGCAGGAGACTCAAGAAGAAAAGTGCTGGCCCAACCAAACTATTTTAAACTGAACAAATCTAAAACAACATTTTGGTATCCCCAAAAAAGATATATTTAACAGTGTCCTGTTCGGCAAAGGTCTGGCCTCTTTTACAAATACAACATTTTATTTCTGAACACTGCAGTATATTCTACATACTGGATTTTAGTATGCAGCACTTTTCTCCAACTACATTGAATTTCTTATGATAACAAAGTGTGCCAAAATCAAGGAATCTAAACTAACTGGATCGGCGCCATTTTAAATTTATAACAAAGCCGTTTAATTCTTACATTTTAGAACACCAATATTTGTTTTTTTCAGGATTTACAGTACTTTGCAGTATTCTGTAGTTAGATGCATTACATTGCGAGGAAAAAACTCAAATACACATTTATATAATACACTTAATCACATATTCTCTCTTTTTATATATTCATATATAAATGCTTGCTTTTTATTTATGCATTCAATCATATATACTGTATGTATGCATGTGTATGTATATATATATATATATATATATATATATATATATATATATATATATAAATGCTGAATATATTCATGTATATACAATTTACAGTTCATTGGTACATACAGTACATGTATCCAGATGGTTATAATGCTATGGGTATATACCATTTAACTGTGTACAGTATACACAATATAGGTGTATACATATGCATATGTGTATTATAATATGTAGTTTATATTGCACGAACACCTACGTTTTCATCCTTTTACAATGTTTAAAGATACATTTAAACATCAACACTTTTTATACTGCATAGTCATTTCATTCTTATTAATTGTATCTCCATATAAATGTTCAGTGCTCTTTCAAATATTTTAAATATAGTCTAAAAGAAATACAATGTAAAACAAAAAATAATTTTGAAGCATAAAATGAGAAACACCATATACAGTAATGCATGACAAGAAATATTCATACTGTATATGCAGAGATTTTTTTTATTTAAGATTCATAATATCCAGATTTCTGCATTTTGAAATGTATCACTTTCCTATATATATATATATATATATATATATATATATATATATATAGGAATATAATATATATATATATATATATATATATATATATATATATATATATATATATATATAGGAATATAATATATATATAAATGTGTGTGTGTGTATATAATCTGCACTCACCTGCTGGCCTGAAATTATAATTTTCAGCACCATAAACTGAACAAATGGATTCATTTGCATAGTTATTGCTAGAAACAATATATATGCAAATACTACGTATAGTACAATTTATATAACGTCTCTGTAGGTAAATGCATTTTTTTATGCATGTGTGTGTGAGTCTGAAATGTATTATATTTAAAACACAGTGTTAAAAATATAGACACCTACTATTTCATGTATTCCTATATTCAAATATAAATATATACAAGTTCATTAATTATGTAATACTGTATATGGTTTTTTTTTTTGTTTTTGTGCATACTGTATACAGCTTGGGCGGCACGGTGGCGCAGTGGGTAGCGCTGCTGCCTCGCAGTTAGGAGACCTGGGTTCGCTTCCCGGGTCCTCCTTGCGTTGAGTTTGCATGTTCTCCCCGTGTCTGCATGTGTTTCCTCCGGGTACTCCGGTTTCCTCCCACAGTCCAAAGATATGCAGGTTAGGTGCATTGGTGATTCTAAATTGTCCCTAGTGTGTGTGACTGCGGTGGGCTGGCGCCCTGCCCAGGGTTTGTTTCCTGCCTTGCACCCTGTGTTGGCTGGGATTGGCTCCAGCAGAACCCTGCGACCCTGTAATTAGGATATAGCGGGTTGGATAATGGATGGATGGATATATACAGCTTACTAAAAATTATTGTAATATTTACTAAATCTGTTGTGCACATGTTTTAAATATACATATTTATTCTTAAATATATATAGTATATATGTTTGTGTGTATGTGTGGTGCATGTGTATTTGTCTGGTATGCAGATCCATAGTTTTAAACCTACAGCATATCGACCAGATTTTGAACAAATTCTCCATTTGTACAGGGAAGAATGTATGCAATGTTTTGTAGCTGGTGCCCCCACCCAGGCACTTATGGTATTATTTTTAAATAAATGTATATACACATATAAATATAATTATAAATGATGTGTAGTGTGACATGTAGAGTATAGTTTACTAAAAGTATGATTAAATAACTTAGCAGAAAATTAATTGTTTCTGTGATTCCCCTTTGATAAAGGCATATACTAGATAATAATAATAATAAACGCACCCACATAATCTTACTCTCATTTGTCCAAACCATTTTTCTATGCACAGAATCCAACTACATAAGCATATTTGTGTGTAATATACATGCACACACACTGCCCCACACACACATTCTATGTATGTATGTGTATTTTATGATTGTGTATATGTTCAAAGTATGTATATATTTTTATATATAAAACAGTTACTTACAATGTACATAACACTTTTATATCTGAGAGCATTTCATATTACAATTTGTTATATTATAATTTGAAGATATTCATATTTACCCATTCAAAGCTTTACAATACAGAAAAAGCAACATGTCCATCTATTTATTTTCTTTAAAGAAGTGTTAAAAATTGAAAATGCAAACTGTTCACATATTTTTTTAAATTTTTGTGCTTATTTAGAGTTGAACATATCAATGCATTTATAGACGCCTCCTTTATAAGTAACTACAAAAACATTAACTACATTATGAAAGAAATACTTGAATAATTAGCCACCTGGTTTTGATTTATGTATATTGTTATATTTGTATAACTTTTTTTTTATTTTAACTCTATGAATGAATATACTTTTCTCATTTTCAGTATTCAGTATAAAATTCTGTATTTTCTAAATCACTCATTTTTCTTTCATTCTGAATTGCTGTGAAAAGCAAAGTTCAATTTCATGCCTAGTGTCTACAGATAGTAAATAAATGTCAGCATTTTATGAAGTACAGTATTTTTGGCATTGTATAATTTTAATCCTTTATCATAAATTATTTAGATCATCATTAAATGATATGTTATGAATAACAAATAATAAAATTCTACACCTAAAATTTTACTGAACTTTAAAAAGAGGTATGCCTTGGATATTGCTGTAGAAAGAAAAATGTGTAGGTCTTCAAGGGACTGTGCTTACATGTTAAAGTTATTTTAAAATAGTTTATGTGCTGCATAATTTTTCTATTTCAAAATCATCATTAAGTCATTTATTTCACCACAGTTGTGCTCGTGTCCATACTGTGAATGTGTTTATGATGTTCATGTTTATTAGGTCAGCATTTTACTTTTTAGGGCTGCTATTAAAAAATAGTCAAGAGGTATGGGCTTCATGACTACTCTAAACCTAAGTTCTAGAAATAACAGCAAATTTTCAATTGTGCACACATATTTTAATTATATGCATAATGTGGCCTAGAAAATATTTAAAAGCACTTGAAAACTTCCAGGCTAAATTATTTTATGACAAAATGCACAACATCTAACATGTTTTCAGTAAAAAATGAAAAAAATAATATATGTCCTCAAAGTCTCAAATGCTCCTCCAGCATGATTAATTTGATTCTGTCATTATTCCCTTACTATATATTTACATTCTTATTAGTTTTCATAAAAAAAATTGCATTTATTTGGTGTTCACTCCTGGTCTGAGAATATAAACACATTTACATTGCATACATTTAGATTTGTGTACTGTGTAATTTTAAACAGAGCTTGTTACATAGTTTATAATACGAAATGAGAATGCTATTCATCTCACAGCTAGTTCAGCATTTTGCAGGAATATAAAAACTTTTATAAGACTTGTGTCTGATAACCATATACAGTATCTCATTTTTATTTAAACCCAGTATAGTTTGTTTAATAGGACTTGGTGTTACCATCCCTGACAATTCAGCACAGCACTTGCCTTGAGTTGAATTGGGAAATGGCTTCATTATTGGGATGACATTGATGGTGACCACTTGGTGTTGTTTCCACCATCACAGCACATCATCAGTTGTGTATCCTCTCCTCATAGGGTGTTTTGGCCTTTGCCACAAGACACCTTCAGCCGAGGCAGGCCCACCACAGGCTGATCAGACCTGGGTGTGTGTCACACGGTTACTAAATGGTTATTAGGCAGCCCATACTGACTCCTTTCACTTCAGCCACAGCCAGTGACTGCATCTGGCAAGTTCCTTAATTGCCTTCCTCTAGGCCTGCCCTCCAATGCCCAATTCTTTCAGCAGTCTTGTAGTGGAGCAGCCTACAAAGCACCTGCAGCCCATCTCCACTGGGTGTACCCTTACATTCCAGCTTCGTATGATAATGCATACTAGGACAAAAATTCTCACAAGTCAACATGGGGAATGCCAGATGAATAACCTAATTTGTAGCAATGCTTGATCCCCTTATATATACTCACACTTCCAGGATTTGTCAAAGGCATTGTGAATATTCTTTAGCTGAATAAAATAAAATCTAGAACTCAAAAGTGTACTTTCTTGAGGTTTGACACAGTCATTCATTATTTTCTATATGATATTAAAATTAGGATTTTTTTAGATTTAGGTCCTGATTAATATGATAATAAAAACATGAAACATCAAGGGGGAAAAAGAACTTGATTTTTTGTACTGTATAACCAAAGAAAATGTACATACATATGTTTGATTTTGAAGTTAGTAAATGCTTAATTATGAAAACATATTTAGATTAGATTAGATAATTTTATTAATCCCTAGGGGAAATTCACATGCATACAGCAGCAGAAACATAAAAACAAGGATACAGACTCACATGACAAATAATACAGCAATATCAATCAATAGATATGTATAAATAAATGAATGAATGACTATGGGCGGCACGGTGGCGCAGTGGGTAGCGCTGCTGCCTCGCAGTTACGAGATCTGGGGACCTGGGTTCGATTCCTGGGTCCTCCCTGCGTGGAGTTTGCATGTTCTCCCCGTGTCTGCGTGGGTTTCCTCTGGGCGCTCCGGTTTCCTCCCACATTCCAAAGCCATGCAGGTTAGGTGGATTGGCGATTCTAAATTGGCCCTAGTGTGTGCTTGGTGTGTGGGTGTGTTTGTGTGTGTCCTGCGGTGGGTTGGCACCCTGCCTGGGATTGTTTCCTGCCTTGTGCCCTGTGTTGGCTGGGATTGGCTCCAGCAGACCCCCGTGACCCTGTGTTCGGATTCAACGGGTTGGAAAATGGATGGATGGATGGATGAATGACTATTGTACAGGTATTTCAAAATAAACTTACTGAATGCCCTGGGAGGAAGCATTGAAATGCCTGATAGCAGTGGGCAGAAAAGACCCCCAGTGGCACTTCTTAGCATGTTTTGGGCTGAAAAGTACCTTCATTAATACTATCACAGCTTGGCCACACAGTGTACACATTTAATCCTGAAATGTGTTCAAGTAAGTGAAATAAATGGGTTTTCTTCATGTTAAACGTCACTTTTGACCAACAGACTATGTTTACACCAGTAATTAAACTCCAAACAAAATTTAAACATATTATTAAAATAGTTAAATCTGAGGTTTCTTTTTTGCAGGGTGGAATATGTATTATTAGCAGACACCATTTTCCCAGTTGACTTAGAGATCAAAGTATTTTGTAATTTTAAATATACTTAAAATTCATTTTGGAGCCTTCGGTTGTGGCTTATAGAAGCCTAAGCAGATTAAGGTACTTGGTCATGGCCATAAAGTGACTTAGAGTAGAACACTGAACCTGCCACCTGCTGGCTTAAACTTGAACGCCCAAGACCCCAGGCCACAATGCAGTAACCATGACACACGGTAACTCATTATTCTTTTTTTCATCTGTAAAGCCTGTCCTTTTTTCTTTTCAATAGTGGCTGTCATTTTTAAATTATGTTGACATTTTTTGCATTTTTCTATTTACTTATGATTGACAAATAAAATATATAATAAATGGTCTTTGACCTGTTATAATTCTGTCATACTCATACTATAAAATCTAGGACTGATTTTCCATTGCAACATTTTTTCACACTTTGAAAATTTTGGAGTACATGTGAAGATTTGAAAAATTCATCATTATTGATTTTATTCATTATTGATTGGTCAAACCCCGGGTTAACAACGACCACTACCAGTACTGTTAGCCAACAGTAGGTGGAAATTGGGCTACTGTTGGCCGAAGAAGGAGAAGAAGAGGGGGGAGACGTGTCCGGAGTCAGGAGGAGAGGAGGAAAGTAAAGAGAGTGGAACTGAAGGTAGGGACTTTGAATGTTGGCAGTATGACTGGTAAGGGGAGAGAGTTAGCTAGAAAAGAGACTAAATGGAAGGGGAGTAAGGCCAGGTGGATTGAAGGTGGATTCAAATTGTTCTATCATGGTGTGGATGGGAGGAGAAATGGGGTAGGAGTTATTCTGAAGGAACAGTATGTCAAGAGTGTTTTGGAGGTGAAAAGAGTGTCAGGCAGAGTAATGATTATGAAGCTGGAAACTGGAGGTGTGATGATGAACATTGTTAGTGCATATGCACCGCAAGTTGGGTGTGCAATGGGTGAGAAAGAAGATTTTTGGAGTGAGTTGGATGAAGTGATGAACACTGTACCCAAGGGACAGAAAGTGGTGATTGGAGCAGATTTCAATGGGCATGTTGGTGATGTGAACAGTGGAGATGAGGAGGTGATGGGTAGGTTTGGTGTCAAGGAGAGGAATGAAGAAGGTGAGAGGATAGTGGATTTTGCCAAAAGGATGGACATGGCTGTGGTGAATACGAATTTTAAGAAGAGGGAGGAACATAGGGTTAAGTACAACAGTGGAGGAAGATGCACACAGGTAGATTACATTCTATGCAGAAGAGTTGATCTGAAGGAGATTGAAGACTGCAAAGTGGTGGCAGGGGAAAGTGTAGTTAAGCAGCATAGGATGGTGGTCTGTAGGATGACATTGGAGATCAAGAAGAGGAAGAGAGTGAGGGCAGAGCCAAGGATCAAATGGTGGAAGTTGATAAAGGAAGACTGCAAGGTTGAGTTTAGGGAGGAGGTGAGACAGGCACTGGGTGGTAGTGAAGAGTTACCGGACAGCTGGGAAACTACAGCAGATGTAGTAAGGGTGATAGCAAGAAGGGTGCTTATCGTGACTTCTGGAAAGAGGAAGGAGGAAAAGGAAACCTGGTGGTGGAATGAGGAAATACAGTAGAGTATATAGAGGAAGAGGATGGCAAAGAAGAAGTGGGATAGTCAGAGAGATGTAGAAAGTAGACAAGAGTATAAGGAGATAAGGAGCAAGGTGAAGAATGAGGTGGGGAAGGCTAAAGAAAAGGCATATGATGAGTGTATGAGAGGTTGGACACTAAGGAGGGAGAAAAGGACCTGTACCGATTGGCTAGACAGAAGGACTGAGCTGGAAAAGATGTGCAGCAGGTTAGGGTGATGAAGGATAAAGATGGAAAAGTACTCGCAAGCGAGGAGAGTGTTTCGAGCAGATGGAAAGTGTACTTTGAGAGGCTGATGAATGAATTTTTTAGAATGAGAGAGAGAAGAGGTTGGATGATGCGGAGATAGTGAATCAGGAAGAGCAACAGATTAGCAAGGAGTAAGTAAGGACAGCTATGAAGAGGATGAAAAATGAAAAGGCTGTTGGTCTAGATGAGATACTTATGGAAGCATGGAGGTGTTTAGGAGAGATGGCAGTGGAGTTTTTAACCAGATTGTTTAATGGAATCTTGGAAAGTGAGAGGATGCCTGAGGAGTGGATAAGAAGTGTACTGGTGCCGATATTTAAGAATAAGTGCAGGACTGCAGTAACTACAGGGGAATAAAGAGTTTTACAGGATACTGTATGAACGAGAGAAGTGTAACAGTGGTGAGGTCTGCGGTAGGAGTGACGGATGCATTTAACATGGAGGTGGGATTACATTAGGGATCGGCTCTGAGCCCTTTCTTATTTGCAATGGTGATGGACAGGTTGACAGACGAGATTAGACAGGAGTCCCCGTGAATGGTGTTTGCTGATGACATTGTTATATGTAGCGAGAGTAGGGAGCAGGTTGAGGACACCATGGAGAAGTGGAGATATGCTCCAGAGAGGAGAGGAATGAAGGTCAGTAGGAACAAGACAGAATATATGTGTGTCAATGGGGGGAAGACCAGTGGAATGGTGAGGATGCAGGGAATAGAGTTGGCGAAGGTGGATGAGTTTAAATATTTGGGATCAACAGTACAGAGTAACAGGGATTGTGGAAGAGAGGTGAAAAAGAGAGTGCAGGCAGGGTGGAATGGGTGGAGAAGAGTGTCAGGAGTGATTTGTGACAGACAGTTATCAGCAGGAGTGAAAGGGAAGGTATCCAGGACAGTAGTGAGGCCAGCTTTGTTATATGGGTTGGAGACGGTGGCACTGACCAGAAAGCAGGAGACAGAGCTGGAGGTGGCAGAGTTAAAGATGCTAAGATTTGCATTGGGTGTGACGAGGATGGATAGGATTAGAAATGAGTACATTAGAGAGTTGGCTCAGATTGGAAATTTGGGAGACAAAGTCAAAGCGGTGAGATTGTGTTGGTTTGGACATGTACAGAGGAGAGATGCTGGGTATATTGGGAGAAGGATGCTAAGGATGGAGCTGCCAGGGAAGAGGAAAAGATGAAGGCATAAGAGAAGGTTTATGGATGTGGTGAGAGAAGACATGCAAGTGACGGGTGTGACAGAGCAAGATGTAGAGAACAGGAAGATATGGAAGAAGATGATCTTCTGTGGCAACTCCTAACAGGAGTAGCCAAAAGAAGAAGAAGAAGAAGTTTTAGTCGTTTCCATAGGAAACACTCCCTAAACTCTTTGGGATACACTAATTTGTGATGTCATCAGGGAGACAATTTAAAGTTGCCACAGACAGGTACAATGCATCCGAATTTGATGGATAAACCTTTGAATTGCTGTGCAAAAGACCTCATTTTATTATTTTTTCTCTTTTTAATTTTCCTGGTTAAATCTCTGCTGCGGTGGGTTGGCACCCTGCCCAGGATTGGTTCCTGCCTTGTGCCCTGTGTTGGCTGGGATTGGCTCCAGCAGACCCCCGTGACCCTGTGTTTGGATTCAGCGGGTTGGAAAATGGATGGATGGATGGACAAATCTCTGCCTGTTTTTTGACTCTGGATATTGGATTGCATTTTGGTTTTGGTGGAAGACCCTCTGTATTAGACCTTGGCCCATTTTGACCTACACATGTTCTACTGGTTGGTTTAGTTGAAAATCAACTATTACAACACTGCAGCACCATTTTGAAGACCATTTGCTATTATGTGATGGAGGGTAGCTACGGGCCGTGTCCTGGAAGTTGCATCCCATGATGTCATTGGTACTTCTAGAAACTCTCGTTAGTGTTGTTTCTTTACTTCTCTAGCTACTGACAGTACTTCTTTATTTCTGTCTTTTGATTCTGAATTTTGATTTGTCTCAGGTGTATGGTTGATTGTCTTTTTTGCCTGATCCCTGTTTTGTTTAATGATAACATTTCATCGAATGATCCTTACTTTTTTTGCAATCTGTTTCAGTACACTAGCAAGTTACATTTTACTGCTCAGGGTCAAATGAGGTATTTGACAATCATGTATGTGGACCATCCATGTGCAATGTCCCAAGCAACACTCCTCACCTAGCTGACCATAGATCAATGCCATACTTTACAAATGGAAATATTGGATTTACTCTTTCACACTTTTTTTCTTTGCTTAGTTCAGTTGTGGCTTAAAATTATGACATGTGAAGGATTTGCAGTAACAATGAAAAACCACAGTTTGTCCTTTCTGGTGAGTTTAACTTTTGTTATGGGCTATGATTTTCTGTCTCCATGTACACATAATATTATGTTGTTGTTGACATAATACGGGTTTACTCAAAGTATATCTAGTTTAATTAATTTCTATTAGAAATGCTTTCTCCAGCTCCACTATTTCCTTAAGATCTTACTGACAGGTATGCTGCTTACTTCCTACAAGCTCTTACATTTTAAAAGGGAATTAAAAATTCTTTGCTAGTGATGATGACATTCCTCAAAGTTCTCAAACAGACATGCAAAGAAATAGAAGGAGAATTTAAGTGGACCTGCCTATAGCCTGTATCTCTGTGATTACTATGCTGACATAATCCATGTTTCCAGCAGCGGATTTGCTGTGTTCTTGGTTGGTAAAATTGGGTTTTGATTTATATTGTTAGGTATTGAATTAATTTAACTCTAATCAGATTACTTGGTTACTTCTTGTAACACTAAATTATGGTTAAATTATTTAAGGCTTGGGAAGGTTTGTAGCTTTGCAGGGTTATGGATAACTGTATCTAATCTGATGCATTTGCTTACATCATTACTTTAAAAAGACATTAATCTTCTTCCAGACTTGCAGATAGATCTGCATGACTAATCTAGTCATAGTAAAGGTGTCTCTTTGAAAGTATTAAGTGTAGTTTTGGACCCTTCTACTCCCAGTATAGTACTTCCATCCATCCATCCATTGTCCAACCCACTGAATCCGAACACAGGGTCACGGGGGTCCGCTGGAGCCAATCCCAGCCAACACAGGGCACAAGGCAGGAACCAATCCCGGGCAGGGTGCCAACCCACCGCAGGACACACACAAACACAACCACACACCAAGCACACACTAGGGCCAATTTAGAATTGCCAATCCACCTAACCAGCATGTCTTTGGACTGTGGGAGGAAACCGGAGCGCCCGGAGGAAACCCACGCAGACACGGGGAGAACATGCAAACTCCACGCAGGGAGGAACCGGGAAGCGAACCCAGGTCTCCTAACTGCGAGGCAGCAGCACTACCACTGCGCCACCGTGCTGCCCGTATAGTACTTATGTTGGTTATTTTTATTTAGTGCTCCTGTATTTATAGAGACAAAAGTTTTATTTACTTTTATGCCTATGAAAAATTGTTTTGTATTAAACATTACAAACATAATTTAATGGGTACTGGATCAACATTTAGTATTTCAGTTGTTTTGACTGGGTCAGAGTGAATGTTTGGGATATAACAAATCAAAACTTCTTATCCTGCAGGCAAATCTGTTTATTTCTCTAACAGAATATTGTCATTATTCAAAGCAAACAAAAGGCTGATTTATTTCATATTTTGCAAAATGATCACAGAATTGTCATTTTGAAAATATTGCTGAGTTAATTTTCTTTCTGGTCTTTGTAATCATGTTGTGTTTTAGTCATATGTGAAACAAAGTGACTAAAATTGCTCACAAGAACTCTAATATGTAATTGGTGTAATGTTTGTGCACAAATGTAAAAATACACTCAAATAGTGACTTTCAAAAACAAATGAATGCAATATGTCCACTTACACTGTATAAATAATAAGCTTTATTATTATTGGATAGCACATTTTTAACAATACTGGTATGTCTCCAATGCTTTTAGTAAATAACAAAGACCCAGAAATAAGCACAGAGTGGCATGCCTCCACAATCCATCAGTACGTATTTGAATTTGTGTAGTGGAATATGTATATGTTAATTTTCATTTATGCAGTAAAATCTTCCATTTTCTAGTTGTATTCTGAGGCAAGCATTTGCAATCATTTCCATGTATCCATGCATTCAGTTTTTGTATTTTCCTTTTATTTTAATAGGGCCAAGGGCGGTTGGAGCACATCCGAGTATATTTTGGTGTAACACAACAACTTGTCAATCTATCACAGGACACACTTGTGCACACAGTCATCATCCCTTATATCAGGTGTCACAAACTCGACAGAAACCCCAGAAAGGTTTGGGGCAGCCACCTGTATATTATTTCCTGGCTGCAAAATTGGTTGAATTATTGTACTGATGTGTACAGATTGGAGTCCAGAACAGGACTGATTAGAGATGGTCAAAATGGCGGTTTTAAAGGCAAACAGAGGAAATGACATCATCAATGGGGCAGAACCAGAAGTGGTGTCATCTGGCCCAGGACTGGCAGTTGCATCATCAGTGGGGCTGGGTAAAAATGGAAGTGACGCCTTTAGGGCCGGAAGCAGAAGTGATGTCATCAGGGCCAGGTGGAATTTCCCGTAACTGGTCTGCAGAGAAGTGAGACAAAAAGTCAGTGTACTCCGCCACCCCCTGGTCTGGCGTGGAATTACTCTCATTCAGGCCCTTTAGCTGCTTCCCATGCGCACATGTGTGACACAGGTCAATTCAAAGTCATCACTTTAGATAACCAGCACATTTTGGGAAACTATAAGCACATAGGAAGAACCTGCACAATATACATTAACAGTGATTGTGTCCTTTTGTCACCAGTTTTTGAGTCAGTAGTACTAAAACATTTTTATTACAATACCACATTTTCATAATAAATATTCTCAGTTTTATTGTAGTCCCATGGAAAGAAGTAGTCCTAATCCAGGGCTACAGCTGTATGATGATTTTGTTTCAATAAAGAAACAAGTATTAACAAATATAAAAGAGTTAATACTCATGAGTACCCAGGAATAACATAGGAGTTGTAAGCAAAATCTCGAAATCAAGAAAAACAAAACAACAACTAGAGGTAAAGTTAGTCATGACTGTTGAAATGGAAACTACATATCCCATCATCTTCCTATGTTTTTGATATATAGGAGGTGATAACGTTTTTTAGTCTGATTGTATTAAGAGAAACACCAATGAAACCGAACAATTGTTAATTTCTACATCATGCCCATTAATACTAATACACTTGCTATAGTGTTCACAGTGCATTTCTATGACACTCAAGAAAACTTTCTGATGTGCTTGTGTAACAGCTGTTTTGTAGATGACATGTTTATCATTGCTGTAATCTGTACCACTGTGGTAGAACTTCAAACTGGAGAATAGGTGGTGTTCATATGGAGCCAGGTCTGGAGAAATAGGTGGGCATGGCATCTTTTTCTAATTATACTTTCACAGAGCAGTCTTTGCACGTGTGTCGTGTTAGTGATGGTATTGTAATGAAGCATAAGGTGGAAGATCAAGAGCATTCCTCACTGGTTTTCTCTACTGACACTTTTATATTCTCTGTTAAGATTTGATACACTGTGCCAGCGTTCTTCTGTTGTTGATGTCAAAGAGTGACCAGACCTTGAGCCAACTTTGAGAGACGTTCTTCCATGAATTATTTATTTAGTCTTTCTTCTCACTGCATAAGAGGATCTGGTCTTTAAACATTGACTAAGTGAGAATGAATCACTGAAGGTGTATTGTTGGCTAATGTCAGAAATTCATTAGTGGCATGATATTTGATATTGCAGTTTTTGACATGATGTTGACATGGTTCTGAAACAAGAAAAATACAATATAAACCACAAATGGTACAAACTTTTCATGCACATAGTTTAGTACCCAAAACCTAATGTTCAACTACTTACAACATCAGCACCAAGGAATACCTATTTTATAATTAGACTCAACTTTTGATCACCTCTCATATGTGAATAGTTTACTTCTCACTGTATAGAATTAAAAATGATTCCAAGGCAAGGTGGTTACCTAGTTTTACTGTCACCTCATATCTCATAATAACTAAATTTGGTTACTGATCCTTCACATGCTGTGTGAAATTTTCATGTTCTTCCTATATGAGAGTGGGTCTTACTCAGTAACTCTGGTTCCCTCACATATCCAAAGGACATACTACATTAATTGTTGAATCAAAGTTAGCCCTGTTTGTTCTACAGTTGACTGATAACTGATAGCATAAGGTTGGTTCTTGCTTTGTACCTAGTGCTCCAGGGATATATCTTTGCTGTCTGTGCCCTTGTAGTAGAACATGCAGATGAAGAAAATGAATATGTGTGTAAGATAATGAACAAAATCAAAAATTGACATCAATAGGAAGATACAATTAAAATATGACTTACAATTTATCTTCAAAAGATATTATTAGAAGCAACTATACTGTACTGTGTTAAGTCAATAGAATGTGAAAATGCCTTCATCTTGAAAAGAGTTCTATCAAAACAATAGTTGTTGCTGTCTTACCTTCTAGTAACATGTGAGTCATGTTTCAGGTGCACTTTCAGCAGAATAATATTAACATTGTTATCTCCCATGTGCTTCTGGCAAGCTCTAGCTGAGATAATACTAATAATGCATTTTATTTATAGGGCACTTTACATTAGCAGTAAATCTCCAAGTGCAACATAAAAAGTTTAAACAAAGGTAAAGCAAGATAAAAACAGAGATAAAACAACAATAATTATAGCATTCTTGTTAATAAGCTTTCCTAAATAGAAAAGTCTTTAGCTGTTTTTTAGAACAGCCCACAATCGTGTTGTGTTCTTAGGCTCTCTGGTAGGGCATTCCAGAGCCGTGGAGCAGCGACTGCAAAGGCTAGGTCACCGATTGTATGAAGTTTGGTCACAGGGGGGCGAAGGCGGTAGGTATTTGCAAAACGGAGGTTTCTTGCAGTGGATTGTAGTATAAGGAGTTCCTTGAGATATTGTGGAGCATTTCCATGGATACACTGGTGAGTAAACAAACAGAATTTGTATTCGATACGGAGATGGATAGGGAGCCAATGAAGTGACTGAAGGATTTGTGAAATGTGTTCATATTTCCGCACCCTCATCAGAATTCTTGCAGCACTATTTTGAATTTGTTGTAGCTTTTGAAGGCTCTTGTTGGGTATCCCGATGAGGAGTGCATTGCAATAGTCCAGTCTGGATGAGACAAAGGCATGAACCAGCTTTTCAGCATCACAGAGGGAGAGGTAGGGACGGAGTTTGGCTATGTTTCGGAGATGAAGGAATGCAATTTTACAAAGGTGATGGACATGTGCATCAAATGACAGATGGGAGTCTAACTTGACACCCAGATTTGTAACAGAAGGGGGGGAGAGGGTAATGGTACGGTCAGAAAAGGAAATACAATTTACAGAGGAACTAAGTTGATGGGGGGTGCCAACTAAAAGAGCTTCAGTTTTGGTGCTGTTCAGCTTGAGGAAGATGTCATGTGTATTGTTTCATAGTGGTTTTCTCTTTGACACTCTCCCATAAAGCTGTGACTGTTCAACCACCTGGGCAACAATTGTTGTCAGCAGTCTATCCAGTCTCATCCACTGTAGCTTAAAACTTCTATAGAGCTCTTTTAAGTTTCTTAGTGGCCTCCCTCACTAGTGTTTTTTTCTTGCACAATCACTCATTTGTAGTTAGTCTGCTCTAGGCAGATTTACAGCAGTGTCATATTCTTTCCATTTTATATTGATTGACACCAAAGGATATACAGGTATTCACTGACTTGGCTATTTTCTAGTCTCCATCCCCTGAGTTGTGCTTTTCAATCACCTTTTCATTGAGTTGCTCGGAGTGTTCTTTTGTCTTCATTGTGTAGTTTAGGCCACTATACTGACTCACCACATTTTGGACCTTACAGATACAAGAGTATTTATTCAGCAATCAATTGAAACCCCTTTGACTTAGAAAAGGTGAGCTCTATTTAATTAAATACGTGATTTCTAAAACAGATTTGCTGCACCATTGATGATTTATACAGTATGTGTTCATATTAAAGAAAAAAATACTTAATGCAATCAATTATGTTTTTTTATATTTGTAATTAATGCAGACCACTTTGCACAGATCTGTTTTCACTTTGACATTAAAGAGTCTTTTTTCTGTTGGTCAAAAAGTCAAATTAAATCCACTGCTATTGTGAACGTCCAAGGGGGCAAATAATTTTTTTAGACATTGTAAAATATATCTCTTCATTCTGACCCTCCTCCATTGAGGGTTGGTTTATTAGTTACACTGCTTTTCAGCATTGGAATAAACCTCCTTTTCATATTTGGCCTTTAAATTCCATTTCACTCTTAGAAAACATCTCCAAACTTGCTTCTTAAAATTTCCAACTCTCCATCAATAATTTTCTTTTAACCCTTTAAGATTTTTCTTATTTTTAATTATCCCATTTAATTTTTATTCTGTTTACAGTTATTGTTATATCAGATGGATAGCCGAAAGATGTAAAAACATTGTGTAAGACAATGGACAAACACAGATTAAAGCACAGATCAGGCTGAATGAAAGCTAATGGAGCAGACGAAGTTGCCAAAATTGTAAGGTTTAAGTTGAAGGTTTTTCAAAATTAATAAACATGAAACAAGAGACCAGCATGAGACTAGGACATACTGATTAAATACACAAATGTTTCATGAGTGCTTCAAGCATGTACTGAAGCAAACAGACAAAGGAACTTTCACTAATGCCTGAGTAGGTGGCATATGTAACTAGTTAATGGTATGATGGTGGTGATGCCAACAGCCAGGTAGAATGCAAACCTATATGTGGTAAAAGCATGTCAGCAGCCAAGGAAAATAGAGACTATTTGAATCTATTAAGTCAGTGTCATCCATTGGCCTAAATTAAATGCATGACTGTACCATGTATTATTCTTTTATATTTACCAGTATGCTGGCAGGTTACAAGTTAAAGTCTCTCATGTACTTTTCCCTTGTCTTTACTACATGGGGAGGAGGTTCCAGCATAATTTTTTGTATATATAATTAATAATACTTTCTTGCACAAAATATTTCAATTCATATTTCCCAGCTAGTCTCCAAAATCATAGAGAACTTTTTAACAGTTATGAAAGTAGATGGTTGATGAAGGGATTCATTAAATATCAGTTTATAATTGCATATGAAGGGACTGCATGTAATACAAGTAAAGATTAGCTTTTTGGACTAAGTTGTTTGTCTCACTCTGGAATGGTAAAGGAACCACTTTGAAAGCAGAAGCATTAAGCAGAAAGTCTAATAATATAGTAAATCTCTCAGACGTCCTCCATGTTTAAAAAAAATGGGTAAAGCTAGAACCATTTCTTCACATAAAAATACTGTTGCTGGAACAGATACCATCACAACTTTTGAGAACCATTTGGACAAACAACTGATACACTTTTATTTGGGAATCCCACTTGAAAAATCCAAAGAGCTATCAAATTAATTGAAATAAAAACATAAGGAAAGTCTTCATGAAAACAATTCACTTAGCCTAACTCTGCTTGTCAGTCCCTAACCAATATAGCTTTTGCAACATAACATTAAAATGAAATTTGAAGATTCTCAAAGTACTGATATCTATTATAGTGCTTTTATTTTATGAATATTTTGTTCTCTGTGTAAAGAAGAACATACTACCACTTGTAGGAAATTTACATTTAAACAACTTCAGTTTGTGTCCTTGTGTTCTACCTTGTGGCATCTACCTTCTACAATTATTGTGGATGTTGTTCACTGAATCTTTTGTAGCACTGTTATTTCCCTTGTACTTTTAGGTCCTCATTAAGAAGAAAACTTTATTAATTTATTTTCTGAACATACTGTAAATATTCAATTAAAGAGTCACATAAAAGCTGGAGTCTTACTATGTCAGAATCATGGACAAATGTATAATGTGCCAGTTATCTTTATAGTCTTTGAAAATGGGGATAAAAGATATGCTGTTATTCATCCTTCCTTATATTTTTGAACACATTTTTCATTATTGGGTCATGGGAAATTGAACCTATTTCAGCAGGACCAAGCATAAAACAGGACCTAACCTGGACAGGCTACCATAACACTGAATAGCACCACCTATTAATTTATTTTTCTTCATAATGGTGCAGTTAGTAGGAACTGGCCAGTGGTTTTATACAGCATTTTATTTTTATAATTTTAAAAAGATGAAAGAAAATAAACTCCTAAATTTTACCATAATTCATAGTTCAACAGTACTTGCATTGTGCTCTGGTAAAACTGTAGCTGGGAAAATGGATTAGAGCTTGGCAGAAGGCATTTTACATCTGAGTGGGAATGCTTGAAGCCACAAGATTCAAGGGATGACTGAAGGAGATGCCAAGAATTATGATTATAGTACACCTGAATAGTAACATAAATAGACCTTCCAGAAATAATTTAACTTGTATCATTTGATATAGCGGCGGCATGGTGGCGCAGTGGGTAGCGCTGCTGCCTCGCAGTTGGGAGACCTGGGGACCCGGGTTCACTTCCCGGGTCCTCCCTGCGTGGAGTTTGCATGTTCTCCCCGTGTCTGCGTGGGTTTCCTCCGGGCGCTCCGGTTTCCTCCCAAAGACATGCAGGTTAGGTGGATTGGCGATTCTAAATTGGCCCTAGTGTGTGCTTGGTGTGTGTGTGTGTGTTTGTGTGAGTCCTGCGGTGGGTTGGCACCCTGCCCAGGATTGGTTCCTGCCTAGTGCCCTGTGTTAGCTGGGATTGGCTCCAGCAGACCCCCGTGACCCTGTGTTCGGATTCAGCGGGTTGGAAAATGGATGGATGGATGGATTTGATATAGCAAAGTCATGCATCTGTGATGGACTGGCATCCTTTCCAGTGTTGTTTCCTGCTTTGTGCCCAGTGCTGCTGGGATAGGTTCCATGCCCTTGAAGTTGGATTATGTATGTCTGATAATGCATGTGTTTAAGTTCTTCATGCAGTGACTTCATGGTAACATTCATTTATCTATTACTGAACCTTTTCAAATCATTTCTTCAGTCCGATTGAGTTTTATTTGAGTACTGCAGTGACTTGCTGCTTCTCAAAGATTGTTTCCAAGGTGGTCCATGTCTAATCAGCAGACATCTACTGCATGGTTTCTTTTTATGTTACATCCAAGGGTGAAAGATTGATAGATGGGAATATATTGTTACATTTTGGTAAAAGAATGTTATTAGAGGAAAACTTTTTAGACTTATTGTGTTTTCCACATTACCAGTCTTAAAAGCCAATAACAAGCATTATGAAATCCAATTTAATAAGGAGAATACTGTAATGGTATGTGTATGGTTCTATTTAGCATTCACTATGAAGGATAAATAATATAATCACTTGATAGTCCAATATAACAGCTTCACCTAATGCAGCTCTATTAGACACCCTTGTTAGCCTAACGAGCACTTAGCAGGCCTAATGTACCAAATTTCTGTTGGGGAAAAAGAAACTCTATATAAAAATGATAAATGTGTAAGCTATTTGAGGAGACGATCAGTAAAACTTAAGAGAAAGGATTTCATGATACCTGAACCACAAAACATAGCAGCTTTGTTTGTTTTTTCAAAATGACTTTGATTTTCTGTTCAAATGAAATGCGTGTGTTCTTTCATATTTACTGCTCTGCAGAAATTTGTTATCTGCAGGAATTTCTGTTTACTTTTTTAGGTAATAAAATGAGTGTCTCTGTCCTATATTTGTAAGCAAAACAATGAAACAACTGAAGCAGCAGCAGCAGAAGAGACCATTTAGAGAAATTTAGACCTAAACTAAATTAGCAGAAGATTAGTGCCGAGATATTGTAAAATGGCTGTGGTGGAAATCATACATGTGGCATCTTCCTTTCAAGAATCAGTTCAGCTTGCTTTTTGTTGTTAGGCCCCTTCCTCTGCCATCTGCATCTTAGGGAAAGCATTACTCTTTTTGGCACAAGAGTGTAGATGCTGAAGTTCCCTTCTTGAAGTGATGGCTGCTTCTCAGCCTTCAGACTGGATAACTGTTTAGCTTGGCAAACTGGATCTCATCTGTCAAGTTATCAAAGATAAAGAGTTTATTGGGTACAGCTCTTGAAGAGATAGATTGGCTTATAGCTTTTTCATTGGATTATTTTGCATATTTCTCCATCTCTGAGAGAATCCCAGAGAAGGTGCTCTGAAAGAATTCCCATGGAGTTCAATGAGTGTCTAGCGAATATGTCAGAGAGAGAGAGAGAGAGAGAGAGCTTCTTCAGGATGGCATGGAGAGTTTTAAAGAAAGGTTGAACCTTCTGATTGGATTGAAGTCACTTCCAGTTACAAAACCAGTGCCTTCTAGTAGGTGGGTACTTCTATCCATCTTAGTTGTGATTCCTTGAATTACAGGTCCTTGTACTTGCTTGAATCCATTTCACGCATTCTGGCTCAAGAGGAGCTTCTGGAGTGATGTCAGGTCACCCCTGATGTACACCTTCGTTATCAGATGAAGTCCAGGCATATCTTAGTACAAGATGTAGTTCAGTCACTTAGTTTGGAATGCAAGTGGGGGTTTTGGGCAGTTGGATGCCTGCACCCCTGTTAAATCTGCTTTCTTAACAGGTCTGGTGTGTCATGAAAGCCTAGCAGAATGGGCAATGCCAATTTTGTTCTACACCCTGGTTGTTACCTAACAAAGACAAGCTGGGTAACCAGAGGATTTCATTAAGAGAGGAACTATGCAAGTGCAGAAAAAAGAAACTATTCATATCAATCTTGCTAAGAAGCTGCAATATGCTCACTGTTTCCAAGTAAGTTTTTAGAAGTCCTTGTTGGATGACATGGCTAAGAAGAAGCATAGAATAAATGCTTTCATTAAAATAATGTTTGGTATTTTTCAAATGTGCATCTCAGTCACAAACGTTGTAGCTCTATAATGCATGCTGCAGTCACTAGCAGAAATGTACTTAAAATATACTGTCATGTTTTGGAGCATTCATTAAATATACAGATCTGCTTTTTCCAGTACAATATAACTAAAGCTGTGCCAACAACAAAATGTTGCAAGCGGTGGGTGTCACCGCCACATCCATGCACATTTTTGAACATACCTGATTTTATTAACACCCACCTTTAAACTCAAACAATAAGCAGAGCACTATCATTTGTGGTATGTTGAAAAAAAGATATTATACTGTTTTGGGGTACAACCTTTTTTTGTTTTGTCTTTTCTAGTCTTCTCACAGTCCATTTACTGTGTCCTGTTTGTTTATGAAGCTGACAGTCTTGGTTGCCATAACCTTTTTTTCTTGCCTTGTCTACATAAATATCCTGTTCTCAACCAGAAGGTGATTGCCCTAAATCCTGTTTGTCTGTGAAGCTGTGTAATTCAATCCAGTATCTGTTGCCCTTTTTCTTTCAGTCCACCTGCTTCTTCTCTGACAGTGACCTCTGAATGTTAAAGCAGCTAGCCAAATGAGACTGGCTGAGGATGTGTCATTTTGTTTACTGTCTCCCCGCTCTTCCTTGTGGGCGGCAATAACTTGTCTGTGCAAGTTTGCAGTGCTAATCATGTACAGTAGCTGCACAATAAACAGGTTTGATTTCTGCTTCTCACCCTGTCAAGTTCCTCAGTCAGTCTGTTTTCCCTCACTGAATTAACTTTGGGTGCAAAGCCAAACAATGCCCTTCCTAGTTAGCCAGCAGAGCAAGCTGCATTGGTGGTGCAAACCAGGATAAGGAATTTTAGAGCCTTGTTAAGAACAAAAATATATCTTTATTAATGTCTACATTGCAAAGCGATTTATTCAAAAACAGTTAAGAGATCAAAACACAAAAAGCAGGCAAATAATACAGACATTGAAGTCAAAACACAAAAAATACTAAACTTAATCACAGATGCTAATTTGGCACAATGTTGAAGACGTGAAGAAAGTGCTGTCCCTTTCATCATGCACATAACTTGTGTGACCAGACAACGGTGTGAGATGGACAGAACCAAGGACAAAAGCATGTGAGAGGAGGAGCCAGTAGCATAACCAAAGCACCTTTGTAGCACATGAATTGTTCATGTAGCAGAATTAATCCTTTTTTTTCTCTAAAAGTGCTTTCTCATTCTCCTTTTGAAAAATGTAGTCATACATGTACTGCACTCTGGTTTGACCATTTCCCTTGTATTTTTAGCTATTATTTTGTCTACTGTTTAGGTGTATGGATTCTGCTATACACAGATAACACCTCTCAGTTCTTATAATAAAGGGAGTTTAGCTTGTTTGTCTCTTGGGTTTAACTAATAGGAATTGTTTCTGTTTTTACTATTTCTTTACTTTGTGTTTGTGTTAATGTATTTGTTGTGAAGGTATTTACTATATTATTTATGTCATCTATTTGTAAATGTGTCTAAGAGCACTGAACATTGAACTCAGCAAACAGTGTTACCCAAGAATAAAGCAAACTTAATTTACCTTATATAAGACAACAAGGTATCTACTAGGCTTAAAGGAATAAAATACTGTTTTAGCTTTTTTCTCACCAACCTGGATTGTGACATATTTGCAGTATGAATGAAGTGGCATAGGTTCATTCTTTGATTAAACAGGTATTTCAGCATTTTCTTTTAAAGTTATGAGATTTTGGAAAGGGGAGCCTGCTTTTTACAAAGACATCTCTGTGCAAGTGTACACAATATGATAATTGTGAAGCATGATATATTAATGTAATGTGAGCATACCACGCTCTGTATTGCAAATCCTTCCCAAATAAAACATAAATGCTCTTTGAAAACCTTTTTGATCTAAACATCCACAGCAGGTGTTTCTTCACGTTAAAGATAACCACATAAGCTAAAAGGATTTAATTATTGGATACAATAACAACAATTTTTTTTTATATATATATTCATACAGACAGTGTAGCTCAAAGTGCTTTACAAGACGTCAAAGAGAAAGTTACATGAAAAAAAAATTAAGAATAGGCAATAATATTAAAAAATAAGTAACAAAAGAAAAAAGGTAAGATCAGATGGCCAGGAGGACAGAAAAACAAAAAACAAAAAAAAAAACTCCAGTTAAGCTGGAGAAAAAAAACAGGGGTTCTAAGGCCAAAAGACCACCCAGTCCCCATTCCTGCTTCATTGACATAACTGTTTTTACTCACAAAATAGTCATGTGAAGCATCACATAGAAGTACTCAAACTACTGATTTTTTTTTACTAAATGCATTCATTATTCTTAGAATCAATAAATAGATATCATATATAGTACCTTTGACATCACACATTCTTATAGACACTGTAATGTCAAAGACCTAAAGTGTTTTATCTAATACAGTCTAGTATCTGCTTAATACACGGATTAAAATGTGGTGGGGAAAAAAGCATGGCCAAGTAACTTTCAAAGCAGAGCAGTAAAGCCAGGCTACCTGGAAAAATATGTGCCTGGTCAAGCATTTGAGATATGTGCACAATACTCTGTCCAGAAATATATATTTTATATGTTAATCTATGTAGTTTGTAGAGATAACGGAGAAAAAAAACTTGTCATTGCTGGACAACAGCAAACAATATCAAAAAAAGTTCAAAAAAATCTCATGTTACTTGATTTGCATAAGCCCCCTGTCAAGTTGTAATATTGTATGCTCACAACTTCCCAAACACAATTATTTTTACTAAAGTATTGTTAAATAAACCTCTTCTGGGAAATACTCTCATGAGTGAAAATGGAACACACTCAGACGTGAATGAGCATATAAATTGTAGAGCTGCCACCCATTGTTATACTTATATTCATAGCAGTGAGCCACAACTGAAGTATCTCAGGATTACTACCAAGCGCCTTGAGCATGGGAAAGGCGCTATATAAATAAAATGTATTATTATTATTATTATTAATCAGCAGCAGGCTGTGATACTGCACTTGTAAATAAACCTTTTCCTTGTTGAAGCATCACTGATATGCACAACATCAAAGCATGTTTTTTTACAGATAGTATTTTCACTTGCTTTTCTTTAACTTTTAATCCTTATTTTTACATGTCTCTCACTATACACTTTTTGTTGGTATCACTTGAAGCGCATCGCTAGCCAATGAATAAGCTGTTATTGAGTTGTACTTCTTACCAGTGAATGTTACAGGGGTAGGTCTACAGTTCAAATGATCAAGCACCTCTGAGCATGTTCCATGAAATCATTTTCTGTAAGTGGTGAATTTAACAATATTTTAATAAAAATAAATGTGTTTGGGACATTGTGAGCACACAACCGGATGACTTTACATGTGGATAATATGGCACAAGTAATGTGAAATATTTTAATGGACTATATCCTTCTACATATGTGTACATTTTTGCTGGGTACTCAAGTATTCAATCACATGTAACCTGTCTGAAAAGATTAGGTGAACTGGTAATTCTGAAATGGCTTGGTGTCTTGTGATGGACCAGAATTCCATTGACAACTGGTTCCCTTGCCAAAAACACTTATTTAAATATGAAGGTGCAATAACTTTGGCTGTAAACAGATTATTCAGCCATGGTATTTCTAATTTAAGCAGGTCACGTACACAGCTCAAGTATTTCTCATTCATGGTATCTAAAGGTTTTTGGTACCCTAGGATTACTAAAACCTACATGTTCTTATAATGACCACTGGCCAGCAATGAGGTGCTGGTTATACCAAAACTGGAGACAGTGACATCCTATGTCAAAGCAGCATGCAGTCTATAATGTGTAACTAATTATTTAATTATTTAAGTACCCTATCAAACCTCCTACAAATATTATCTGCTTTGCACACAATATTTTATTTTTTACATAGTGTTTTACCCTCCATGGCTACCATATGGCTCTAAATTGACTGGTTGACTATAAATAAACACTGTTTTGTATTCTGTGAGATCATTTATCAGATAAATAAGGGTGACATCTCTAAACTTCAGGGTGGTCTTTTGCTCTTTATGTCACTGCTTTGTCCAGACTTCAGTAGTGAATTCAGTACCACCCAGTGGTTGATGGACTTTGCTCCACACAAGTGGTTGGTTTACCAATATATAATGAATCTTGGTATTTTTATACACAGTGACAAACTTGTCTAACCCATGTATAAGCTTTTATGCTGTAGGCTACTTTAATTTGTTTTGGAGTCAGTGGTTGTTAATCTAATAGAGGGCCTTGAAGAGAAGACAGGCCTCAGTGTCCACCAATTTTAAATCGCCTTTCTGCATTTGGCCCATAACAGCAGCATGTTTTGAAATGATAAAAGACATCACCCAGCTCAAATGCTATTTGTCTGGAGTTCTTCTTTTATCAGGATAGGCTCTTCTCTGGGTACTTAAAGCTTTCCTCCCACATCTCTAAAGTATATGGGATGGCTTAACTGATGACTCTAAATTGATCTTGTAAGAGTGAACATAGTTGTATACAGTCAAGTGTCCTTTGATGGTCTAGCTCCCTGTTCAGAGATGGTTCCTTTCTTGTATTTTATCCTTTTGGAATAGTCCCCTTGATGTTAATTACTTTGGCATATTTCAGGAACCCTATTGGTATCATGTCCTATCAGAATAGTCTTTAGCTCTCCATGATACAGAACTAGATTGCATGGGTTTTACAAAATTGAAAACTGGATTTCTTGTGTTTTGGCATGGTGACAAGGTTGTTAGCAATGCTACTTCACAGCTCACATTCAGTTTATACTTTTATTTTTTGTCTTTGTATTTCATCATCTCTAGAATTTACATATTCATTGTTAACTGTATAGACTATCTGGGAATGTGTGAGTGAAGCCTATGATAAACTGGTGTCTAATCCAGGTTGGCCCTGGCTTGTGTCCAAACCACAATGGAAAAAGCAGGTTTTGAAAATGAAACTATGCATATATACTGCAAAACAAATTTTGATTCATTTGTTTTAAACTACGAGAACTCCATGCACCTGATAATGTGGGGAAAGCTCTGGCTTCCCATGATTCTGTAACAGAAAAGGTAGATGTTGAAAAAAAATCAATGAAGTAAAACTAAACAGGTGCTAGAGGTCACCGGTCAACAAGACATAGTGCTCTTGTGGATAAACTGTCATCGGTTTAACTGCCATTTTCTGGGCCAAAAAAATCTGCAACCACTGACATTCATCACACCAAGTATAATAAGGGTTGTGTGATGCAGGATTTACGTATTGTTTGTCTATCCATCCATCCATTATCCTACCCGCTATATCCTAACTACAGGGTCACGGGGTCTGCTGGAGCCAAACCCAGCCAACACAGGGTGCAAGGCAGAAAACAAACCCCAGGCAGGGTGCTAGCCCACCGCAGTATATTGTATGTGGCATAGGTTAATACTGAAAATGCTGGTGGAGCGCCATCGCTGATTTACAGTATCCCTCTCAAAGTAAGCTTTTTAATGCTGACTAGCTCTATATTATTTGCACATAACTATACCTGCTAATTTCCATTTCCACTGTATGGCGGCCGCTCTGGGAGTTTCGCTCCACATCTGTATGGAAATAACGTAAAAATTAACGTCCTGCAATTAGGTTAGGTGGACATCCTCCTTTCGTAGATGTGGCCTTGAAGTAGAGCTTCCGTTTTCGTTTGAAAATCGTTGCACGTTAAGCTTCTAGTCGCAAATTTAGTGTTATACAGTTTGAGTAACGAAGTGAAACGCCCCTTTAAATCATCCATCCATTATCCAACTCGCTGAATCCGAACACAGGGTCAAGGGGGTCTGCTGGAGCCAATCCCAGCCAACACAGGGCACAAGGCAGGAACCAATCCTGGGCAGGGTGCCAACCCACCGCAGGACACACACAAACACCCCCCCACACCAAGCACACACTAGGGCCAATTTAGAATCGCCAATCCACCTAACCAGCATGTCTGGACTGTGGGAGGAAACAGGAAGAAACCCACGCAGACACGGGGAGAACATGCAAACTCCACGCAGGGAGGACCCGGGAAGTGAACCCAGGTCTCCCAACTGCGAGGCAACAGCGCTACCCACTGCGCCACCGTGCCACCCCCCTTTAAATCACCAAAGTTAAATTATCTTGTGTCTTTGTTGTGGTCACCCCAACGCATGACATCTAAAGGGCATCTAAGGAGAATAACAGAGTCTCTGTGGATATACTACGCTTTTAGATGTCACGTTAGCAACATGGATTCGAAAGAGACGGTCTGCTAACAGAAATAAAAAAACTGACGGATTGGAAACCTGATATAGTGCCCTAAGGCTGGTCTGTCACGGAGCATTTAAAAAAATGCCAGGTCGATAACAGGGTAAGGAACCATGTTAAACGCCGCGTCAACTTGAAACGATAACAGACTAGAATGGGAAGCAGGCTCTCGGGTCTCGACAAAAGGCAGACCTCAGTGAGTTTTAGATACTAATAAGGGGGCTGTGTCATTTCCGCAATGAGTGTCGGGTTCCGGAATGATGTCTCTTCCATCCTGTGGTGACTGTAATTGGTACAGAAACTGCCTCATTGTTCTCGAAGATCGTTTGAACTCGGGTTTCTGTGGGTTATAGATTTTGTGCCACAGAATCCTGTCGTTCTTTTTTTCAGGTAGACTTCTTGTTTTGGCTTGTTTTAAAGTTCATGGATTCTCGCTCCTTGCACCATCGTATTGCGTAAGCCGGTAGAATAATTACTGACGCCGGCCCCTTGTGTAAGCATCAGTGCATTGCGAGTCTTGCTGCTCCTCAACAAATTGCTTGTATGCGGTTCGTTCGAGATATCTTGGTAGAGCTCCATCCAGAAGCCTCAAAACATAATTTATAAATTGCAGGCTTAAACTGCAACGAAGTTTCCAACGCATACCAACATGACGAATTTGCCAAAAGACTGAAAATATAGGATCGATGACGCAGACTGACTAAAATTTCAAGGCGTCAGTTACAAAGAGTGTACCCGAGTAATTATTATTATTGTGACAGTGGCACATGTGTTTATCAATTAGTTTTTGTACCCAACTCATGGCTTCTAGTAATTGCTTTGGGTTTGTACCGTAAACATAAGGCACAAGTCCGGAACCAAACCTTGGCAGGTCAAGAGATCCTACCAGGGCAACATTTCCTTCATATAAACGCCTTCTCACTTAAACGGGACCAATTTAGAGTTTACAGTCGTTTTTTATTACTAAATGCGGCGAAAAAATGCACATTTAGCAGGGAATGGAATGTGATTTGAACTCAGGATTCTGGCGATCTGAGGCAAACTATGTGATCATGTACGGAATACGTCGAAGAAAACAATAATGTGGAATGTGGAGCCAATCCCGACAGTACCGGGTGCAAGGTAGGCAGAAATTAAAACGTGGCAGTGTCCATTAAAACACACTCGAAGCCAAACCGTAACGTATTTCTGGTTGTAGTGAGGAAACATATGCATAAGCACGGGGCGCAGGGTCCGTAAGGAGGTAGCGCTTTAGTCTGTGCTACTATGTAGTTTATTCCTCGTGAAGTATAACGAGGAATTCGTGTTCGATCAGTTACACATTTTTAAGTGTACCAACAAAGACAGTGTAAAAAGAGAGATCATGTGCACTTTTAATTTGTAACAAAAAATCATCATTTGTGTAAAATGAATTAAGGGTACATCTCGACAGCACCGACACCTCGTTGCATTGAAGGGTTTTTGTGTATTTGTCGAAGCAGACCATAATATAAAAACTTTTTTTCACGAGAAATGACCACAGATAGTGTTGGTAACGGGAAATACGCAAACCATCAGACAATTCAGACTGTTTTTGCTTTAAAAGTATTGTTTTAGCATTGAGATAGAAGTGGAACGAGTAACGGAAGCCCAGTCGCAAAGGTACCATTAGCAGCGACTGCAAAAACAGAAAATAACCGCTTACATTGTAACCATATATAATCTAGGCACGTTCACTGCCTTTAAAAACATTAAGCGCTCAGTTGCACGTGATGACGAATTACTGACTGCTTATGCAAGTAAGTAACGCGTTCTTACTGAAACAGAATGCTGTTCAAAATGTTTTCGATTGTTCATACTCATCCTATAAACTGCACGGGTGTCGAACTCCAGTCCTGGAGAGCCGCAGTGGCTGCGGGTTTCATTCTAACCATCTTCTTCCTTAATGACCAGTTTTTGCTGCTAATTAACTTCTTTTGCCTTCATTTTAATTAACTTAACTCAGGCCCCTTAGTTGTCTCATTTTCCTTAGTTAGCAGCCAAACAATAATGAGACACAAAAGAAAACGCCACATGAGCAGCTCACCTGTGCCCATCACACAATATCTGAAAATTAAGAAAAGTAATGGTCTCGGTAAGGTTGATTTCCCAGGTCACCAAAACATTTTGATGGTGTTCTTAGAAAAAACAGAAAAATCAACAGTTTTGGAAATGTTTGCTGTGGCAGAATGAGCGCAACAACGAGCCATAGAATTAAATAACAGGTTTAATTAACAGCAAGAATCAGCTTCTCATTAATGAACATGTTGGGGTGAAATTGGTTGGAGTTTGAAGTCCCAGTTTAGCTAGTCATCTGTTGGCTCGTTTCACATCTCATTTCTGTTTGGCTGCCATTTAATGAAGAAAAGAATCAACTCAGAAGACTGAATCCTTAAAAAGAGGGCTATAAAAATGAAGGGAAAAGACGTTAATTAGCAGTGAAAACTGGTTACTGATTAGGAAAAGGGTTAGAATGAAAACCTGCAGCCACTGCGGCCCTCCAGGACCGGAGTTCGACACCCCTGCAGGGATACACGCTTTTTGGAGGTGGTTTAACGTCACATTTAAGTTTCGAAATGCAGGGCTATGCTTCCCCCAGCGTGGAGTAAGTACATCGAGCAAAAAAACAAAAAAGGAGCTTTAAGTTGCATACTTACTAAATCAGAGAGACACCATTGCACTTGTGGTTAAAAAAAACATTAAATGTCAAGGTCTGATCTTTTCTCATGTACCCACTGCTTGGCCAGGCTTTCAAGAATTTGGCATATGGATGTCCAATCCCGAATTCTAAAGGGTTACAGTGGCAGCAGGTTTTCATTCTGACCATTTTCTTAATTAGTGAGTTATTGCTGTTAATTCGTTTATTTAGCTTTAATGTTAGTTGACTTGCTATTTAACACTCAGAATCCATAAATGTTTCTTTTTCCTTAATTAGCTGACAACCAATAACGACATACAAATGAACCATGTGTTCATCCTATCATATCTAAAAATAAAGAAAGGTGAAGGTCTCAGTAATGTTGATCTGCTCAGGTCCACAAAACATTTTAATGGTGCTTTTAGAAAAAAAGAAAATTAACAGTTTTGGAAATAACTGCTCTATCACAATGAAAGCACCAACCAGTTATGGAATTAAATAACAGATTTACTTAACAGGAATCAGCTTCAAATTATGAAGCTGGTTGAAGTGAAATCAGTTGGAGTTTGAGGCCCCTGCTTAGCTAAACATCTATTGGCTCACTTTACATCTTATTTTTGTTGGCCTGTCATTTAAGGAAAAAAGAAGCAATTCAGGGGACAGGGTCTTTAAAAAGCATTAAAAAATGAAATGAAAAGAAATTAATTAGCACCAGAAATTGTTCACTGATTAAGAAAGTGATGTAAAGAAAACCTGCAGCCACTGAGCCCCCTCAGGATCAGATTGGATTTGTTGAGGGGATGTCACTAGCATCTGAAGTGGAGTGGTGTCGGACAATATGAAGACTGGAGGAAGCCAAATAACTGAACTTTACTAGTGCCTTATTTTAATGTTAACTGGAGCAATTAATTTTTATGGATCCTGTGCAGTTTCAGTTATTCTTAACTTGAAAGCTACCTGGTGTTTCCTTTGAGCCATGTACAGTAATTCAGTTTCTTGACTTAGTGAGCTACCTCAGGGTAGGCATCACAAGTAGAATCTTGGTCCAACATACAATATTTATTGTTTGCATACAAACCCTCACAGATTTAGTGCTCTGAGTTGAAATCTCACACCAGTTAGTATTCGTGTAGAGTGTTCATGTTCAACCTCATGTGTGTGTATAGGTTTTCTTCCAGTTACTCCAGTTTTCATCACATATCCACAAATACATGTTGCAGGATATATTAGCTGGTGATTCCAAACTGGCCCCAGTGTGAGTGTGGGGGTATACATGAGTAGGTCCTGTAATAGACTGGTGCCCTGTCTAGGGATCTTTCCTGCCTTGCTACAAGTGCTGGTAGGATAGACTCTGACTTCCTGCAACACTGAATTGGTTTAAGCAGGTTTAAGTATATTATGTATACACATTTAATGTTGCAATTTTCTTTCTGTACCTTTTGTAGAGTTTACCCATTGACACGTTATTTCCAATAGTTTAGTTGGCATTGAAGTTTCACAGAATAAGAGGGATGAAGTAGATCTAGAAGCTGCCTTGGAGGTTTGCTTCTTTAAAGGCTACTAAGGTTTTCAGGGATACCAGGAGTCCACTGTAAGTCTAAAGCAAAGGGCTATTCTTGGCTCTCAAGTTTACTCTGGGAGTTGACCTAGAATGGGCATAGAAGCAACCTTTCACCCGTAAAATCAAGAAGCTTACTGACATGGTAAAAGAGGGGCCAGAGAACACAAGAAAATAGACTGATTGTGCAGTACTGCAGGGAGAAGAAAGTGAGGAGACCAAAGAAGCTTGTTTCTTTAGACCCAGTGGAAATGCAAGATTTACTTTACTATTGTGTTTATTCTTTTTCAAGGTGTGAAGAGATACAAGGAGGGATGCACTCCTTTTATAGCTTACAGTATATCAGCACCCTTCAAGCCCCCAATGTCCCATCTCAAATATTAGTTCCATGCAAAGGTAGCAAACCTTCAAACACTGAAGCTATGAACATAGAAAATGCCTGAAGTTATACCATCACTTGGATATACCTTCTTGAGTGAAAACAAATTGAGAATGTCTATATACAGAGAATGAGTGTGCCATCTTGAAGCTTTGTGTTATGCACCTTAGCTGTATTACTGCAGATAGGATACTATTGAATGTTACCACATTTTACTCCATCAACATTGTATTTGATGTGGCTTTCTCTGTGACTCCCATACTCATAGTGTGTTCACCTATGACTTTTAAAGTGTAGGTTTTCAATACTGCACCATTTTGCTATCTCTGCCACCTAATTTCTACATTCATTCACAGTCATTTTGTTTAACAGCCACACTTCTGGCTAAACTACAGAATCACTTTTCGCGTCTGTTTAGCTTTCATATTGTTCCAGAAATACTTGGTGAGAGGACTCCATCTAGTGGCCGTTTGTGGCCCTACAACCCAGAGCATTTACATACAATACATCCATCTATCCAGCCATTATCCAACCCACTATATCCTAACCAATACAATACAATTTATTTTTATATAGCCCAAAATCACACAAGAAGTAATGCAATGGGCTTTAACAGGCCCTGTCTTTTGACAGCCACCCCCCCAGCCTTGACTCCCTAAGAAGACAAGGAAAAACTCCCAAAAAAAGCCTTGTAGGGAAAGAAAATGGAAGAAACCTTGGGAAAGGTAGTTCAAAAAAGAGACCCCTTTCCAGGTAGATTGAGCATGCAGTGGGTGTCAAAAAGAAGGGGGTCAATAAAATGCAATACAATACACAAAACACAAGTAATCCTCAATACAATAGTCCAGCAGAAATAGTACAAGTACAGAGCATTTAGTTACAAGTTCGAGGTCTCATGCCCAGTGCAGTAGTGTGAGATTAACATTTATAAGGTGATATATTTCAATGCTTAACTCTATTTTATCATTTTCTTTTTTTATTCATGTTCCCTGAGGAGTATGCTGTTTTAACAGTATTTAACTAATGACAATTCATGGTGGACAGAGCAGACACTAGCGAAAAAGATCATAGCCAATTCAACTACTTCACTGTTCCCACTTGGGTACTTGTTAGTAAATAATAGCTTAAATAATTAGAACATTAAAAAAGAACAACATATTTCAAAGCAAAAGAATGAATTCTTACTTTTCCAACACAAATTTTTGCTTCATTCTGTGAATGTTTAGCATATCCTGTTTGTAATTTTTGGATTAATTCCAAAAACAAAGATGTAAACTGGAAACTAAAATTTCGCTAAATTAAGGTAGGAATCCCAATTAAAAAATGAAATTGGTTGGAGTGGAAACTTGCAGCCAGTGGGCGCCCCCAGGGTTGAACTTGAGAACCACTGTATTAGAGCATGGATGTCAAATGCAGATCGTAAAGAGCCACCTGGTGTAGTAAAATGAGAGCAGACATAAGAGGTAAATAACAGGTTTCAAAAACAGACAGTAATAGCTTTTAAATTAAGAAATTTGTTGGAGCAGAAATGGTGGCCCACCAGAAACTGATTTTGAGAACCCCGAGTTGGCCAGCCATCTGTTGGCTCACCTTGCATCTTATTATTATTTGGCTGCTAGTAAGGACAAAAGAAACAATTACCTGTTGAGACTCTTAAAAAACAAAAGAAGTCTGCTCCAGTAACAGCATTAATATATCTTTCATACACTAATAAGTGTAATTTCAATGCCGAGTTTGCCTACTTACACACAATCAGAGTTCAAGATACTGTGTTATCTAAAAACCACCCAGAAAAGCACCAGAGTGTGAACTGCATTAATATAATTAATTTAATCAATAAAGTAAAAGTACACTGCAAGACTTTTTTGACATCTGCACACCATCTACCAGTGGCTTTAAAAATTGCAGCTTGTAATATGTTGGCTACAGAACAAACCAAGAAGGAGGCACCAGATTTTCACAGGGGGCTAATGCATGATTACAATGTCACATTATTTTTGATTCACAACAAATATGTCTGAGAGAGCATAAGCAACAGATTATAGCAAACAAAACATCCAGCACAGTGTCATGTAGCAGGATCACACTGTGACAAGCCAAGCACTGGTTTTATCAATCAAATATACGTAAGTTGGCAGCAGTAGTTTTTACTTTCCATTTGCTTTTTCAGTATTTGTTGTGAGTTCATTTATAGTTTTGTTCCCTGTATTGAATGGGTTCCTAACTAGCACAACCAGTAGAAAATAGATACTGTGATACTGAAGAGGTTGTGTTTCTCTCACCAAGTTTACAATAGTGGGTTACTAATTAAGAACGTGGATGGGAAAAAAAAAACCTCCAGCAACTGCAGCCCTTTAGGATTTCAGCTTAACATCCCTCCCAAAGGATCCCACATGTTCTCTTCTCTAAGAGTCAGGCCATGTTACCATGTCTAACATTCTGTCTCTATAGCCTCACTCTTTCTTTCTTTTAAATTAACATCAAGCACTCCAATAAAATGCAAATGCCAGGACAGATCATCTCTTTAACATTTTACACAAGGCCAGAAAGAAGACTGGTACACCTAGGTGTCTAGCAGGCACTAACAGCAATACTGATTTGGATAATAGGCTTGTTTATTTTTCAATAACTTGGGAACAATAAAAATCCTTTATGAAAATATTGAATATTAAAAACAACCACATTAAAGGTTCATTAGTGAAATTCCAGCTTTACAGTATATGTACATAACATTATTGGAAAGACAAATTTATTCAGATACACCTGTTTAAAATATTCCACTCAAATGCCATCAATCCTTCTACAGTAATACACATTGGGACAAACCAGATTTCGTAAATAACATGTAATCAATTATGTGTATTTGCTCAGTCTGTTTCAGAGTTACTGAAGCTGGAGCTTATATGGGTGCAAGATGGCACCCCAGGCTGTTTTCTAAGTTCATAGCTATAACATAAATGTTATCTCAAACAATATTAACAAAGACCTTCTTATGTCTCATTTGGAATTACACTAGCAATTTAAAACCCCAAATCCCGAACCCACAAAAGTTCTCCAGAGCAAGTCGGCTTTTACATCGTCATATTCGTCTTTTCACCCTAAATCAGAAGAACTCATTTGAAAAAAATAATAATTTAGATTTCGCTGTGTGAGAGCATTTGCTCCACAGTTGATAGTGCCCCGTCCAGGTCTGGTTCTTGTCTAGCGTCTGATGCTGCACTTACATTGACTCCCCATCTGGTTTAGTATTCAGTAAATAGGCGAACAGATAGCTGGGTGTCCCCAGTTACTTTATGTTTCACTAGCACTGTAACGCACGGTGTAGTTCCCTTTTTCCACCTGGAATTTTTTAATTTAAAATTATATTTCACTAACCTGTTTCATAACCCTCAACTAGAATAAGAAGGTACCATAATGGACGGATGGGTTTTACTCTTGACTAAGCTGTAAGTAGATCCACTGGTTATGCGACGTTAGAAAAAAATGTGTAATAAAAATTTATGACGTGCTTCATAAACAGATAAATAATTAAAGTCACCAGCCACGGATTGCTGTTTACGCATTTTCTATAATCGTTCATCTTTGGATCCATTTTTGTCTAATTATTTAAGAAACCGAACGATAAGACTTACACAAATGTCGGGCTCAGGGTTAAATATTAACACTGCACGTTTTCTCCTTTCTAAGATGTGGTAAAGTGCCATTTTTATGTTTACTGTTATTTCTTATGCTAAAGAGTTCAATCCACTGGTTTATCCTCATTGATCTACATAGGAAAGTGGAATAAACTACTGAACTGACACTCACCCGCAGTGGGTGATTAAACATTACGCAAAGTGCAAATTCTTCGAGGTGGACTGCTAACCAGCGCCTTATGTTTACCTGTAAAGTGCATTACTCTGCGCTCGTGATGCTAAGATAACAATAACGGCGTGGGATCGCGTACATTCACTTCGCTTAAATGTCCGAGGTACCGCTATCATCATTGGAAATTGGTTAAACGGCATTTGTGCTTATTTGATGTTTTTGCTTCCGTGTCATGCAAACAAACCAATGTCATCAAAAATTTTTTATATACAGATCCCTTCTTAATGAGTTCAACCATACTTTATTATCCGTGTTTTTAAATCGCCGATTTCTGTGGAAGCTGCAACATTGTCAGAAGTACAGTGAAAGGCGTGTAAAGACGATGCCAGTCCATTAGGGCACAGCAGCTCACATAGCCACCCGCATGCTCTATATGCCAGTTTTCAATTGCTGTTCAAACATATCCTACGATTTGGAAACAAACACGTTGAAAGAAACCTCGTGTGCAAGATCTTCACAGTACACTTCAGCGGTCTGGTAAACTCGGACAAAAGGAACACAGCAAAATCAACGGTGTTAATATATATATATATATATATATATATATATATATATATATATATATATATATATATATATATATATTATTTTTCTGTATATACAAATTTAATGTCTGTTTTAACATTGTAAGAGTTTGTTTAATACTGCCAAATTTTCAGTAGTGTCCGCATGGGTTTACTTCGGGTGCTCCGGTGTCTTTTCACAGTACAAAAACAAGCATATTTGTGTTATTGGCGTGTCTAAATTGACCTGATGCGTGTCAGTGTGCTTACCCTGCGAAGGACTGGCGCCCGATACTTGTTGGGATATGCTCAAGCGGCCCCGCGATCCCGCTTCAGTTTGGATGATTGATGGTCAGGTTTTCCAGTGCAGTGGCACAGAGCCATGAATGAACTTTAAGGAAATTTAAGGAAACCTCTTTAATTTAATCACAAACAACATATGCTCCATCGAGTAATGTATATCAAATACGTAGACCGGCACAAAAAGTATGAAAAAAATGACAAAATCTAAGAACCCATTGTAATCAATGAAGTGAAGAGCTCGACTGAACGTTTCCCTGTCACTGTCATTTTAAAAGTACACGCGTATAAACCATATTATTAGCGACCATTTAAATGTTCTTCTTGTTGTTTCTTTTTCTTTGAAAGAGCTGCGTTAAAGTATTAGCCCATTTTAACCTTTATTCTTCTTCAGATAGATAGGTATTAAGTCCATTTTTACACTACATCTTTACCAAGAAAGTTTCAGTGTTTCGACCATCATACATCAATAATGATTTTTTTTTTCTGCACCTCACTGGCTCCATAACTTTAATCATATTAAATTTATTGACATCACCAGACTTCAATAATTGAACGGTGAAAATTACAAATGTATAACAGTTTGAAGAACATTAGTATCATCACTGACTAAAATGAACCAACGGAACAATGCCCCCTTCCCGCCCCTCCCAAAAAAGGCAACATATTTTACAAATGAAATAGCTAGAATATAAAAACTAATGCAGATTTCACTATAATAAGACAACGATAGTTTGCAATGAGGCGTGCTTATTGCAATGTGGCCTAGTTTCTTATGCATTGAACGGTTAGTTCAAGTTCTACATTTTAGTATATTTCTTTGTTAACAGCTATGGTTGGTATTGGCTATACAGAATAAAAGTTGAAAAAGTATATCTCAGTCCCGTTTACCCTACCACTCGAAGGGATATCCTAAAGCAGACCACTGGAGGAACTCTGTCTCGCTGTCTCACGGCTAGTCCAAGAGTACCTGGGAATTTCCCAAGATAAACTGGAACATTTGACAGGCGCAGCGGGGAAGCCTAGTCTGACCAGCTCAACTTATAACCACCGCAACCTACTGCACATCAGGATTTAATTATGTATGCGCGTCGAAAGTCTATTTTTCAACGATATTGAAAAAGACGCTAAATGGATGACTGCAAACTAAACGCTTTGTGAGAAGCAACATTTAAGACGCCCTTCCGTGCTACTTGTGCTGTCCAATGTATCATTTATATCTTATGTGATTCCACCAGTAAACTGGATAGTAAGTATTTGACTGTATAATTAACGTTTTACTCTATAATCAACGTTTTTCCAAATTAATTTTTAATTACAGATGTACTGATTAATTTATTTTCTTGTTGAATAGCAGACTGCTGCCACCTTCAATACTAAGCAAGTGATTACATATCGAGCTACATTTTTTGTCGAGGTCGGGAAGTTCAAGTCTGAGTAAGTGAAAAAAGTGGAAGTGCCCGCTTCTCCGATATTTTTTATTGACCTAATGCAATGGCACCATACTGGGACTCGAGAAGTGGGATCATTATCATGATGATAGTGGAGCCATAAATAGACAGATAACAATGACCATATAATTAAAAAACAATTGTTTTCTTTCAAGCATTTATCTAACATGAATATTACTATAAGAAAAAAGTGGGTAGCACACGTATTGTTAGAAATAATTTATAAAATATTGGGAACATATTCCTGAGGCATATAACTGCCAGTGTAACTGCTTAGTGCAATCTTTAGTTGAAGCAGAGAGATACTGTATTCCTTTTTGGGGTGCAACGTAAGAATGTGATGATTTTTTAACGGATAATATGAATGGTCACTTAACTTAGCCACGTGACTTATGGCGCCTAGTAACCATTCAAAATATAAATCGATGCAGTTTATTTACCTTGTGTTAAAAGATATTTTTTGTTAAATAACGTTTTTCAAATGGACTGTACCGTTAGTATAACAATGTTTTCCTAAAAGAGTACGCATAAACATCATAACCCGGTTTTTATTTAATAACTGAATAAACACTGACTGACTGAATAAACTGAGTAAAAGTAGCTATATTAGTCCTAAAAAATAAATGAATGCACTATATGATGAATAATTCGGCGAACAATCCAGTTTAAAATGTTAATGTTATCCGACATGGCGCTAAATGTCTAGTTTGTCTTTGGATATTTTTGATGTTCTTACATCTCTCAATGGTCCCATCATGTCCTTCACACTTTCATTAGACTGAAATTTATCGAACCACTTTAAAGTAGTGTTAAGAGAAGGAATTCTTCATCGACGAAGATACGTTAAATTTAATGCACTATCTTCTCTAACCCTTTGTTAAAAAATTAGATTCAGTGGGTGCCGTAACCGCGAAAACGAGACGAAACATCGACCAGTTTTCCATGGCCATCCTATTCACTCGCACATCATAACACCGTCGCATTCTTGTGGCGCATCCACCATTCTCTCGTCTTATACATCTTTGCTTGTCAGTCATGTCAGTTTGATTGTTTTAATAGTTGTGAGACGGGAGATGCAGGGCCGGTGCCACAATTAAAGCGAATTAGGCATTCGCCAAGGGCGCAGATCATGGACGGTAAAACCCAGCCGCACGGTTAGCTACCGAACAGTCGGTTGGCGCAATAATAAGCTTCGACTAGGGCGCAAAATAAACTAGCACCGGCACTGGGAAGATGGTATCGTGTATAATATTTATTGTATGTTTGTACCATAGAAACGAAAACTTTCTGTGATAACGTCAACGGGCAATTAATACGCTAAACTGAGGGCGGTGCATCACATTTCACAGAATTCAGGTAATTTTACTACACAATCGTGTGGCGACCTATAGTTTAGGAAACATTGACCTAATGCAATTCTTATTTAAATTATTCACTTTATGGACCTGATCCATTTCTCTTTTGGAATATAACACATAGGCAGATCACTGAAGTCACCCTGAAAATGGAATATCCTGCCGAGAAAACTGCAGAAGTAACAGTTATTAATATTGTCAGACATACAGAGTATAGTGAAATTCTAACATGTTGCATGTCTCTGTTCTACAGCGATAGTATAAACAATAATATATTCAAATACAAATGTTAATTTTAGGAGAAAACACAAATCAGTTTACCTAATGTACTTTAACATTTCCAAACGGGCCTTTTTCCATGATGCTTCTCAGATGGATATGGAATCCCAGCAGCCATGTTAATTTTAGCATTAACAATCATTACATTTACAAAAACACAGTTTCGGATGTCTGTTGAGTGTTCCTTTGAAGAAGAGTTTGAAACCTTCTATTATAATGGACAGGTATTTTCAGGCTTGTATACAACAATTTAAACATATAGACTTGTAAATTCAACAAAAAGCTTTTACGTGATTTTTTTTTAAATTAATGATAAGGATGCAACATGAACAGCATTTGCAGTTATTTGGAACTGTTCGAATGTTTGCGCTACACTATTTTCACGGCACACCTGGGTAGTTCTCATGGTGCACCATGTAATGCGGCACACTGGTTGAAAAACAGTGTGCTAGAGCATTTGGATTGTAAAGGAACTTGTACGGCTTGTAAACTTAAGTTCAGTATTTAACACCATTTAACAACTGTTGTTAACTAAATGTTTACAAACTGAACTGAATGCTTCCATCCCTAAATGAATTTACAGTTTTTGACAAACAGGAAAGTGTATGCTCAGATGGGCTCCCACGAGGCTGTGTACTACTCTAATCACTGTACACCAATGACAGTATAGGTCCACTGACACTTCAGTAAAAATCATTGTTTGCCAATGAAACCACCATCATTGAACCAATTACTAATGTAAATGAAACAAATGAGTTGATTCGTCTTTTGTCTTAGTGTGCTATAAATAACCTGGTATTAAATACCACCAGAACGGTGGAAATGGTAACCGATTTACAACTTCTTCCTCCAGAAATTAATGATTCCGAAGTAACCTTAGTGGAATCCTTCGAATTTCTAGGCACGCTGTCAGCTGGGACACTAACACCACTTCCAGAAGGCAGAGCAGATGATGTACTTTTTACACTAACTAAAGAAATTAAATATTTTCACGTCCATAGTACAATTCTACAAAGCCATAATTAAAAGTGTGATCACTATCTCCATTTTTGTCTGGTTTAGTTCAACAACGGTCCACTCTAAAAATAAATTACAGTGTGTTGTGAGGTCTGTTGAGAAAATAATTGGCTGTGCTATTCCATCTGTCAAAGACCTGTATGTCACAAACCGTGTAAAAAAATCACCACGGACTCATGTCACCCAAGTCATCACTTGTTCTAAAAACTTCACTCTGCTAAATGCTTTAGGTCAATTAAAAGTAAAACAAATAGACACTTAAAAAGCCTATTTCCCAGAACCATAACCCTTGCAAATAAGTAATTTCAGCCCGACTTTCTTTCGTACTCGTGTGTTCTTGCACGTATTGTATGAAGGTGTACATGTATGTACAGTATGTGTGCATCAATATACACACACGCGCTTTCATTTAAGGTGGGTCTAACTTCAGTCCGCAAAGATGTAGGTCACGCAAAGCCCACAACGTCAGTCATAACGTAACGGTGGGGTATTACATGACTGACGTCATACAGAGGAATTTTGGGCTGCAATTACACTCGTTTTCATTTGCAGATCTCCTTTATAATTGCAATTATCTGCTACTGTTTATAATGTATGTTGTTTAAATTATGTTATTTATATTAAGCTGCCAAAGTTAGATTCCAGTACACAACATATATAGTATGTACTGGAAAATAAAAGTGATTGTTTTCTGATTAAAGGCCTCATTTTAAAACTACACATTTTATGATGTCATATTTCCCATTGTCTTAAAATATATGAAACTATATAAGAAGATAAAACCAGCTACTGTAAAAAATAAAAAGCACAGCAAAACCATTGTTTTAACTCATAAGGAAGATTACAACTAAACAACCACATTTTTAAAAGCGCTATTAAAATGTATTTTACAAAACAACTGCATTATCTACCAAATAAAGCAGCTGTGTATACAACAATATATTTTCTTGTGTGCTTAAACAAATTCGTGCCTTTATGAGTACTAAGTTAGTACAATTTACACTTGTATTTTTCCTTAGAGCCTGTCGGGGCGATTTGTGCCTGCACGCAAAGGGCGCAATACAAAAATAAACTTAACTGAATTGTACAAAATTACAAGCGTCAAGAATATATATTGAAACGATGTTTTCGTATATGCATTAGAAGTTATTTTAACAGTGGAGATTAGGAAGCGCCGAAATGAACACATTTGCAGCATGTGCAACCTTAGATAGAGACAACTCGATAGTCTCAGGCGAACAAAGGGAAACGGACGAATGGTAGCAGCACGTATAAATAATGAATGTTATCAGAGGTACGTTTTATTATGTATCCCAAACAATGATACTCGGCAGTTGTATTAATCAATTATTTAGGCGGCATTACTTACTCCATAAGGTACCTGCAGTTCTGAGATATGCAAAATATAAAGTGCAATATAAATAAAATTTATTATTATTATTATTATTATATGCAATAACTATTCGCACCAAATTTCAAATGGTGCGGTTTTGATATCACGTGATAGGGTAATTGCTGCTTTTACCCGACCGGTTTCAGTCATGTGACCGACACAGCTCTCTCTCGCTTGCAGTTTGGCCCTGCCTCCTTTAAGCTGCAGGGGATTCCCCAAAACGTGGTGCCCTGTATTTGGGAGTTTAAAAGGCCAAGAAAAGAAAAAAAAGAAGAGAAGGGGGAAATCGTTGCTGGGTGATTCATTCCGTACAAGGGGTAAGACGCAGAATGACTCATTTTGGTGTCGTTTGATTTAGACAGAAGCAAAATGATTTATTTTTCATTTCTTTAATGTTCGTCCTGTCATTACAAAGTCACAACTGTTAATTTTTCATTGTAAAAAGTTCGGGTGCAAATTTCTTGTTTTTGCCTTTTTCAGAATGTTAAAATATGGAAGGAACACGATCCGCTATTCCATTCATAAAATATTTCTTAATTCCCTTTATGGTGCTGTAATTGGTAAACTTTAGTCGCGAAAATAAGAATGGAAAACCAAAACAAAAAGGTTACGATTGTTATTAAACAATGGTGATGTCCCACTGTCGCAGTGATTGCTGTCCGAGTAATGTCTGTTTCGTTTGGCAGTGAATGGACATTTCCTGTGTTGTTGTTGCAATTAGAAAATTTACTTTTTTGTCGTGTTAGGCTTTGTAATTATAATGCATTTCAGTCTTGTAGTTCTATTTGGAGCTGCGAGTCGTGTTAACGTCGAAACCTGGTTGAAGGTTGAATCGATTATTATATATATATATATATATATATATATATATATATATATATATATATTTACTTTTAGGATTTAACGGCAACATGTGGAACTATTCGAACGTTTACATTGAACCTCGATGTACGTTGGATGAAAATTAATTTATAAAATTAAATGCGCCTTCTTTTATGGTCTTACTTTGTTAAATCATGTTTAAAAAATCACGTGTGCAAAATTTAGTTTTTGGAAAATGCTTCAAATATTTCCAGTGCCAGACTAGATTTCCACACGTTTTGCAAGCAGTGGCTACAATATATCATGCTTAGATTTTAAAAATGCAGCTTGATACGTTTCACCTAGATATTTTGAGAAAACGGAATACTGAAATTTGGAGAAAAATCAGATTTTTTTTAAGAGATGAACTAGATTTCTCCAACGTTTACGGCTGAAGATTAGAATATACCATTCTCCAGGAAGGGGTTTTAAAAGAATTAACTCTTATGACGTTTGCTTATTGTTGGATATTTTTAAAAATAAGTTGTTTTAAAATGAGAATTTTTGTCATTTAAAATTGATTTCACTTAGGCAGAAGGTTTCAACTTGGATTTCAAGTTTGTTTTTGTTAATAATTATCTCCCCACACCCCTTCTTTGACCTCTTCCTGTTTTCTCGTTCACTCTGGGTTGTTCTATTTTGTGGGGGTGGTAGCTGTGTTGGGCACGCCTCGATAAATTCGATTTCCAATTTCGGTTTCCAAACGTTAACCTGTTGTAATGTACACAATTTTTGTGTCCTGTCCGCGAAATCAAGAGTTTCTATGTGTTTGTTTTCATAGCATACTCAACCCCCCGCCCCCCACCTTCTCACCACCCCTCGATTGTTTTCGTAGTCCTTTCAACCTCCGCGGAGAAACCATTTCTCTAACTGATTAGTCTCTAAATACGAAACCCCCCTTCAAGCAAAAATGTCACTATATTGTTTTACTTGATGTAATTCAGAAGGGGGAAGATCTTGTGTGTGTGTGTATATGTATATCTAATATGATATGATTGGCAAAGTTTCTTCCCGTCCTCTTGTGAAGACTCCCCTCTCAATGGTTTCATCCTTGTAGTTTGCCGCCGGCAAGCGCATTTCTCCAGAATCTAGTAAAACGAACTGCTTACTGCAATGGCTGTGGATGATGAAAATCAGGTGGTAATTTTATAAATGTTTATTGCTGTTAACAGCCTGTTTGCAGATCGTTCAAAAAGTAAGTCACCCATGTTGTGCTTGGCTGTGCTAAACTGTCCTCTAGGAAGTTTTCAGCGTGCGTTATTTTGCCAGTCAGCAAGTCCAGTGGAGAATGAAACCCCAAACCTCATTGACCGTATCTTTTATTTATTTGTTGTGTATCTGCCCTTCTGTGTCTTTCCTTCACTTTAACCACTGCAAGGTGAAGGTTCCAGATTATATAACACTTTACAAAGCCGATATGTAAGAAACAGTGAAGAGCAGAGCTGTTCTCTGCAGTAGCAAACATGTCTCCTTCATTCTCTGGTAATTTGAAGTTCGCTTCCAGTACTGTGAGGTGGAATGATTAATTTTTGTGAATTCGTCCTTGCTGCATTGCCATTTGATCGGTGGATTTAGAACTGTCTCATTCTGAAGCACAAGGCACGGTCTTTTTCCTGCTCCCTTAGTTAGCCTTGTAATAGAAAAAACATTTTAAATGACTGCTTATGTTGAGTTCTCCTTATTCTTTTCAACAGTGTTGAGTGGCTTGCTTCTCACCGTGGTAACAACACCCATATTGATAAAATGACCGAGGTGGGTTCTGACACTTTGGAGCCACTGAGTCAAGAGTCATTCCAGGACTTATGGAACATGGTGTAAGTATAAAGTAACGAGTCCATTGGTTGTCAAGTTGTCATTCTTGCATTTACAACAAAGCCTGAGATGATGTTATATATTGAGTCTGACTGTATTGGCTGAAGCACATCTTGAAAATGGAAAACTCAATTAGCTAGATATGCTTGGTGTTCCAATAGGATTTTATGTGTCTGATGGAAACTTCATGCTTCTGTGGAGTAAAAACAGAAATTTAATTTAGAAAGACTGCAGACATCAGAAAGGAAAAACCACACTAACACATTAGGTCTAAAAGTTAATAATAGTTTATTGCATTTCAGTTATCAAAAACAAGCATTATAGTGGAGTTAGTGCTGTTGTCTCATGGATGTAGCATCTTGGGTTTATATACGGTGCTTGGTCTTTGTCCAGGTTATAATGTTCCCATCTTATCTGATTAGGGTTTTCCTCCATCAAGTTAGTCATGACTCTGAATTGAGCCTGTATGAGTTGCTTCCCTGGGCTTAACTTGTTGTATTTGATGCTGCCAGGGTAGATTTTGGCTCTTCATGACCTCAATCATATTGGGCATGTTTGAGAATGTTACCTTATTTTACTCATTTAAACCAGATTCTCCAGCTGAGTCACAAAGACTCTGAGGCAAATTAGGGTACAGGCTTTTGTCACCCAGTGTATTAGTACAGTATCCAGCTTAATTTAATATGTTAGCCATTTTAACAAGCATAAATTAGGAAATGTACAGCTTGAGTATAAAGGTAAGTTTTTCATGTGGCTGCAACTGTAGTGAGGACACTAAAGAAAATCTTCCTGCTTTTTTAGGTAATGTTATGTAAAGTGTGAGCTTTCCCAGACTGGATTTAATTTTTCTGGGGTGTTGTCCATACACACCACCTTGAAGTGATATACAGTACAGTGGGATCTCTACAATTGGGAATGTATATTTTCATTTTTAATGTGGTGTGTGGGTTTTTTTGTTTTTTTTTTCTGTGCGCAGAAACACACCGCATTATTTTCACCCCAATTCCCGATAATAATTTTAGTCATAGTTCCTCTTTTTTCCTCACGTTTCATTCAGTCCAGCAAACTGTTTTTAATGTTTAATTTCACAGTTGTAAAAGTATTACTTATTTTGGGAATGTGTTTCAAAAGTATTTAATAGGCTGTTTACTCATTTTCATATATGAACAAAATATGCCATCATGCAGTAGTGTCATGGTAAATACAGTTAAACAAGTAGCATATAACACCTTTTCACGTCACACATCATAACAAAGCTGCTCTGTAGTACAATCGTGTCCATGTATTAAAACACAGATGGGAGAATGGCCTGCACACAGCCCTTACAACGTTAATGCTCACGGCTTTGGAATGATGTGTCCAACAGACTTATAGGTATGCCTACCTATAAAATAATACTGAATTGGGCGAAGGAACATGACACTTACAAAACAGAGTATGGGCAAATAGGAATATAATTATAATGTACACAAGATAAACTGATTACACTACTGTATGTATCAAAGCAGTGCCTTTTTTTTTTTTTTAAAAGCCAGAGCTATTGCATTTATGCTTACACATTGTACATTGCAACCTCGCAATAACAATCAACATTTTGTGTTGTGCACTTTTTGTGTCATGTTGTTTGTATGCATCATCATAAAAGGCAAAATATGTACTATATCCAAGCCACAATGAAACGACTAAGTACAATTTTTTTTTTCCTATAACTTACGCCAAGTTGCATTGTTTTTTCCTAAAGATAGTTGAAAGAACAACTGAGAGTGATAGGTTTCCAGTTATTTAACTTTTTGAAACACATTGTTTCCTGTTTGTAGACAATTTATTCAAATCCATTTTTGAGTCGGATCATGCCAATACGGCATTGTAATTTGTCGCAATTTTAAATGAACTTGGAAGGAGTCATTGAAATATTACCAAATATTGCTATGTGTGGTGAGTTGCAGCAGCCTGTGAGATAACCGTTCTGACTCCTGCATCTCACCTGCACACCATTTCCCCACCATTCCTTGTACACCCAAATATGAATAGAATCTAACATTATTTATGTCTTTAAAAGACGATGTGAACATTTTAAGACATCATACAGTTGTAGTGTCTACAAACGTTTGGCCACATAGTATAAATATAGTGTGCATTTCACATTTTTTTTTGTACTAGATTTCTTAACCACCAGTATCATAACTGGGGACCCATTCCTGATTTTATCTGATTTCTTTTAATGATCCGATTTGCTGTTTCCATTCTGTAGCTGGAAAGATGCCGTGTGTGTGCTTATTAATAATAATAATAATATTTTATCAAAAGAGTAAACTAATTCCATCCATCCATCCATTTTCCAACCCGCTGAATCCGAACACAGGGTCACGGGGGTCTGCTGGAGCCAATCCCAGCCAACACAGGGCACAAGGCAGGGAACCAATCCTGGGCAGGGTGCCAATCCACCGCAGGACACACACACACACCCACACACCAAGCACACACTAGGGCCAATTTAGAATCACCAATCCACCTAACCTGCATGTCTTTGGACTGTGGGAGGAAACCGGAGCGCCCGGAGGAAACCCACGCAGACACGGGGAGAACATATAAACTCCACGCAGGGAGGACCCGGGAAGCGAACCCGGGTCTCCTAACTGCGAGGCAGCAGCACTACCACTGCGCCACTGTGCCGCCCACTTTATAATTCACTTTTTTATTTTAAGTTTTCCACCTTAATTATATCATCTGCCAAAGTGAAGGGTAACAGAGTCAACATCTTAAACAATTGAAATATTCCAAAAATTGTAGACAAGGAAATGATTGAATTGACCCCAGTATTTTAAAACAGTTTCTTTGCTTGTTTTATAGATTAATGCAGGTAAAATAAGTAACAACATGTCTAACATAGGTCTAATTAAAAGGAGTGAATTTGAATTACAGCTTAGACCAGGGGTAGGCAACGTCGGTCCTGGAGTGCCACAGTATGTGCAGGTTTTTGTTCCAACCCAGTTCCTTAACGAGAACTCGGTTATTGCTGATGAAGCACATATTGCTTAAGTGACATTTTAATGCTTCATTTTAGTGGTCTCGCTTGTTAAGGTTCTCCAACCTTAATTGCTTATTTCAATCTTAAACTGCTGCATTCAGTGTTTTAATTGCTCCTTATTAGCAATAAGATGTAAAACAGGGGTAGGCAATGTTGGTCCTGGTGAGCCGCAGTGGCTACAGGTTTTCATTCAACCCAATTGCTTAATTAGAAACCAATCATTGCCAATCTCAGACCTTATTTAATTTTATGGCTTGTTAGTCTGTGCAATGTAAGGCTTTTATATTGTAGATTTTTTTCCTTTCCAAGGATATCATCCAAATGATTTGAAGCCTAAAACAGATCATTTTCAGTCTGTCACATTTTTCTATTAAGTGTTTTATTAAATCAAACCGTGCATGATGAACACACACAGATGTAATTGGAAAAAAGCTAGCTGGAGAGCTGCTGGCTGCTTTGTCTTTTACATCTTATTGCTAATAAGGAGCAATTAAAACACTGAATGCAGCAGTTTAAGATTGAAATAAGTAATTAAGGTTGGAGAACCTTAACAAGCGAGACCACTAAAATGAAGCATTAAAATGTCACTTAAGCAATATGTGCTTCATCAGCAATAATTGAGTTCTCGTTAAGGAACTGGGTTGGAACAAAAACCTGCACATACTGTGGCACTCCAGGACCGACGTTGCCTACCCCTGGCTTAGACCATGTGGGTACAAGCTGTAATTGAAATCCACTCCTTCTTTTAATTAGACCAGGAGTGGGCAAAGTCATTCCTGGAGGGCCGCAGTGGCTGCAGGTTTTTGTTCCAACCCAATTGCTTAATAAGAAGCACTTATTGCTCTAAAAACACTTCTGCTTCATTTTAGTTATCTCCCTCTTTAAGATTTTGAACCCTTATTGCTTATTTAAGTCTTAAACAGCTGCATTCTCGTTCTTTAATTGCTCCTTATTAACAATAAGATGCAAATGACAAAAGAAACCAGCAGTTATCCATTTTGCTTCTTACCCTTTACACCCGTGTGTATTTATCGTGCACTATTTGGTTTAATTAAGTACTTGGAAGGAAAGAGAATAGAAAAAAGTGAAGGATTGAGAATTACCCATCCATTTTACACTTCAAAGTATTTGGATGATATCCTTAGAATGGAAAAAAAAATCTAGGATATGAGAATGACTTGACTTAGCAGAGTTAAAGCACTAACAAGCCATGAAATGTAATTATTGGCAAGGATTGCTTTCTAATTAAGCAACTGGATTGGAACAAAAACCCGCAGCCACTGCGGCCCTCCAGGAATGACTTTGCCCATCCCTGAATTAGACCAAAGTATGGGAACCTCAGCTTTTCAAGTTTATCTGAATGTGTTGATGTAAAATGCTGTTCTTTTTTCCAGGACCATTCCAGATCAGGTCACCGGGGAATCTGAATGGCTTGACAATGTAAGTTTTATTTTAATTGGTTATTATACTGTATGTATATATTTTTATACTTTGGGTTCTTTGTGTGGAGTATTCTCCTTTGTGTATTCTGATACATTCAGAAACTGAGTCTCACATGCGCAAGTGATGTGCATTTTCTAAGCTAAAGGGCACGGTTAACTGAATGTCTAGGGAAGTGGTCTGTTTTTGTATGAGCTTTGAGAATGCTGACATCCATTTAAATCTTCCTCCTCAGTATTAGACATGAGCTTGATGAGAAAGTTGATGATGTGCAGTCAAATCCATAGAGAAATGTAGGTTTGAAAGCCTAGAATTCTAGAGCAGTGATATTGGATGATAATTGAAAAATCTGAGGCATCAGATGCCCTACAAATATTATTTGTGAACATATTTTGACTGTATGGTAACTTGTGATTGGATCTGCATGACAATTAAAAATGGCAATACTCTGAGCTTATGTACGAAGGAGGGCACTATATAAGAATGAAATAATGTAACACTTTAGGAACACCCCCTATCTGTACTGTGAAATTATCACTCCTAATAGTTCAAGAGTACAGTATCTTCTCATTCCCCTGTCTTAATATGGATACCGTATCCTGTTTCTGAGACCTCGGCTACGCCAGTAGGGGAGGGTTGACTTGTATGATTGGCTGAATATTTTCATTTGACTTTCTTTTCGCTTTAGGCCTTAATCACTGGTGATATGGACACTCTACAGCATGGATATATCTCAAGCAGCGATGAACTCTTCTCTGGCGTTCCTTTTGAAGCTATTACTTCAGTGCCATTGGGACTTGCTAGTAATGATACGGGTGCTCCATCAGCCTCTACAGTTCCATCCACTAAAGACTATCCTGGTGATGTTGGTTTTAAACTACGGTTCCAGCAATCAAGCACTGCCAAATCAGTTACTTGTACTGTAAGTTAATTTCTGATTACTAAAATGGCTTAGTTCCGTGTCAAGATCAGTTAGTTGGAAAATGTAATTTACTGGCAACTTTATTATAATAAATGCATGTATCTTTGTGATCATCAAGATTGTAAAACTGCTTTTAAACCCGACCGCCCTAGTAAAGAACACCTAATGAGTTTGACCTTCTTGGTTTCAGTAGTTTTTGTTAATTACTTTTCATTACAAAAATATCAAAATTTGAGGTGCTTCCTATAGAGGCCTTAATAAAAGTAAAGGAACCGAGTATGTAACCAACTGTACTAATTTGTTTAGTTTTGGTTGTTTTTTGGGAAGGAATTTAAAAGCTGACTGTGGTAAAAGTTTAAGAAATTAAAACAAATATATTCTAAAATATTATGGCTACTTTTTGAGCATGATACAGTTGGTTTCATTACTTTTTAATAGTGTAAAATGTAAGCGGCAGTTTTTTTGGAGTGAGACAATGTAGCATTTGAATGCAAGTACTTTTTTGCCTGTGTCTCTCGGACTGCACGTGGTAGAAAAAGGGGCTTCGAACATGTAGTGACATGCCTTGACAATGAGCTTATGTCGCTGTTCATTCTGTAAAAAGAACTTTACATTTTATAGAAAAATGTAATTTTTTTTTTAATTTAAAATGAATTTATTTTAAATAGTTTGTACAATTTGTTATCGATACACCAAGATGACTAGAAAATGTTTTAATAACCTTCCAAGCTTGAGTGTATAGTTGTGTACCATACCTATGAATATATGTAATATATATTTTCCTTTTCATACAAATTGTGACACCTTAGAACACAGTTAGGAAATTTTGTAAATGAAGCAAATACCTACATATTACTAAGATATTATATGTATTAAATCTTTTTCCATGCACACTCCTATTACCTGGTTTAAATGTGCAATGGACTTGTGTGCAGTAAACTATTAATCTTGGTTTAAACTTGCCTTTTGCAGCTCTTGGGTAATAGTCCTAATGATTACTAAAGTAAACTACTTTTAATATAAACTGAATTTTTTGTTGTTCAAGGTCAAATTATAGCAAATGTATAAATACGGGGAATAAGCAAATAGTCTTTTTTCCTGAAGCAAAACCTCATAGTGCTGCATAGTTAACCTGATAATGCTCTATTAAAATGTGCATATTATGTTTGAAAATGGCTGATTTGCAAAGGGGGCTTAATTTTTTTTTTTTTTTTTATTTTCTATACGACTATAAATCTTTTTCACTTTTTTCCCCGATTATGTTTACCGTGTTCCAGTTTATTTTTTCAGATTTAATTTAGAACATGCTTGTATATTTAATACAACACAAGTTTTCTGTCGTAATAGCAGTTATTGTAATTAAATTGTTGGCCTGCAAAAGTACAACATTTTATTGGATGTTTAAAAACACGTTTAACAGTAAATGAGCTGACACATTTCACTTTTAAGAGAAGAATGACTTGGTTTTTAACCACTTTTTTAAAATTAAGTGATACGTGTAATCTGTAACGTGACTGTATTCACTTATATACCATGTGAAACCTATTCATAAATGTTGCACCTTGGTATATGGTTTGCCAATAACTGCTATAGTAATAGTTTTGAATAATAAAATGAAACTGCCTTAAAAAAAGAAAATCCCAGATCAGTAAGATTCAACGAATGCATTTCTTTCACTTTAGAATTGCATTTTTAAAGAAAGAAACTAAACATTTACACACCTTTTTCTTCATGCCACCTTATTTCATAATCTGTATAAATGTTGCATCTGCTTTTTAGAAAAATGCTGATTTATAACCTTTACAAAAAAAGCAGAATGTTGCACATGAACAATGCTTTACATGATTAAATCACCTTACCGAATTGGAGCACTAATCCAACAAACTGTTCTTCAAGCTGGTTCTCCTCTGTAAATACACCTGTAAATGGTTGTATGTAAATCATTTTCTCCCAATGGATTTTTCTCCCTTTTTCCTGATTTATAAGATGAAGTTCACTCCAAATGGGGGATGGGCGAAGCTAGGGTGCCGGCCATTTTCCACATTCAGCCAAGGAAGAGAAATGACTTCTTTTAGACCAGATTCTTTTTTTTTTTTTAGGATAATCTGGAGATGCAAGGGTTAATGCAGTGTGGTGTTAGGCCCTGCCCTTCTAGTTTGGTAACATGCAGCACGCACACACAGACACCCACCCACAAAATGCTCATATCTGGGATTTGCCAAGACATGTCTATTTAGAGGGGGGGTGGGGAAGGCGGAAGAGAGAACTTGTCACAGCTGTGCCTTCTGAGACTGGGAGACCAGTTCTGCTTTCCAGGTGGTCAGGTAGGATGCTCTTCTGTATGATTTGATTTACTGCACAGCAGTAGCATATATAAGTGTGTCTCATTTGCAGATGGGAACTAGTTCTTGCATATATCATCTTTTCATATATATTTTTTTTAATTTACAAGTGGACAGTAGGAATAAATCATGCTTATTTTATATATTTAATATTGGGGAGGTTTGTTTTTACATATGTTTTAATTTTCAGCATATCAAAGTAAAAAATTTTGAAAGAACTTTGTCTGTGGACACTAATAGAATTTGTGCTTTTAATTTTTTAAAGCTACAATAAATATGTAATTTAATATTATATAATATAAAAATTTATAAATACATAAACTTTTACTACATCTTGTACTGGTTTCTTGCTCCAGTCTTTATTTTGCTTGGTTCTATTTGCAGTATCCACTCTGAAAGTGTTTTGGGCTCTAGTACCAAATCAAATTAAAAAACACATGAGCACAGCTGAAAACCATAGCAGAAGTCCGAATGAGGAGATAGTCACAAACTTGAGGGAAGGAAATGTTCTCAAGATTTCGGGAATATTTCAACATGCAAACAAAATTCAAATGAATCTCCTAAATTTACATCACAGTAAAATATGGCAAAATTCATTTTTAATAGTTAACTGGAAGTACAGCTCAAGAAAACATGGAGTGAGAGCTTTCTTTTTTAATTGCAAAGTGTGTGTGGTGTTTTTTGTTTATTTTATGTATCCAATCTTCACACAGAGCCTAAGTTATTGTGCAACTTCTCATCTATCCTTACTTTTAAGATTGTCTGTGTTTTTAAAGCTTTGTTAAATTAGTGACCATAAAAAGACACAGCTGAAATAGAAAGCTTATGTATGTCAGTTATATGAAGGACTTGTCCTTTATATTCCTTTTTTGATATCCATATCCAAAACAGGTTGTTTATGTAGGTTTGGAGATTTTTTTAATTGTCCCTTATGTTGGTTACTATATACCAAGTGTTGAGGTGTGTGTGTGTGTGTTCACCCCCCCCCTCTTGTTTTTGCTTGCAGGTAACTGGGGGTATGGGTCTAAGGATTTTATGCTGTGCTAGTGAAACATGCATAACTAAAGTATTAAAATCCTGCAAAATGCTAGCTATAAACATTAAACTCTCCACCCATTGTTTAGAAACAAAATTCATTATCAAATGCATCACATCTTGTGGGGTTATGAATAGAAGTGCTTTCAGTGACTGTGCTTTTATTTACAGTGAACCTTTCTGCATGGCAGGTTGACGCTACTTAAAATTGTTTGGATTTCCAGAATGTATCGGGTCATGTGTTTTTAAGACCAATAAAAATGTTGTATCCCCATTAGTTTGCAAGAATCAGAATAAAATTTTAAAATTTTATGTATGTACTATGGGGCGGCACGGTGGCGCAGTGGGTAGCGCTGCTGCCTCACAGTTGGGAGATCTGCGGACCTGGGTTCGATTCCCGGGTCCTCTTTGTGTGGAGTTTGCATGTTCTCACCGTGTCTGCGTGGGTTTCCTCCGGGCGCTCCGGTTTCCTCCCACATTCCAAAGACATGCAGGTTAGGTGGATTGGCGATTCTAAATTGGCCCTAGTGTGTGCTTGGTGTGTGGGTGTGTTTGTGTGTGTCCTGCGGTGGGTTGGCACCCTGCCTGGGATTGGTCCCTGCCTTGTGCCCTGTGTTGGCTGGGTTTGGCTCCAGCAGACCCCCGTGACCCTGTGTTCGGATTCGGCGGGTTGGAAAATGGATGGATGTATGTACTAGTCATTTAGCCCGTTACAATAACGGGCGCTAGAACAGTAGTGCATAAACATTAGTAGGAACAGTCTATATTAAATGGCAAGGGACTATGACTTCATTCTTTTTGTTGGTTGTATTTTTCTTTCTTTCAGCCTTTCTTTTGTTGATGTTTACTTGCTGAGCTGACCGTTCTTCGTGGGCTGCCGCCGTGTAGTGTGTGTCTTTAATTTTCTGTGACAGTAATACTGTCTTGTACGGCTCTATTCAATAAGGGCGCGTAGATAATTTAGTTCAAATGGCTCAGGAATATGTGAAGAGCAACAGGTGCAGATCTTTATTTACGCGTGCCTTTATTCGCTGCGCCCAATTGAGGTCGTCCTTTTGAGGCTCGCCTTTTTGTGCGTGCCCTTATTGAAGGATACCGTCTTCTACGTCCGTAATATACCTTTAATTTTCTCTGGCGGTAATACAGGCGTGCGCGTCGGTAATATGCCTTTAATCTCCTCTGACAGTAATACTGGCTTGTATGTGGCTGTAATATGCGTCACTGTATTGTGTACCTTTAATTTCCTCTCGCAGTAATACTGGTTTGTATTTCCGTAAAACGCCTGTAACTTTCTCTGACAGTAATATCGCGCATAGCACCGTGCCCCGCGCATGCGCACTTCACCAGAAGACACCCACACACGGACACCTGGACGCACATAGGGATTTATATATATATATATATATATATATATATATATATAATACACACACACACACACACACACACACACATTATATATATATATATAATATGTATATATATGTGTGTGTGTGTATGAAAATAGATTACTGCACTGTCCGTGTCCTTTCATCCCCTCCAAAATGACTAGAAATAATTACCCATTCAAGAAGCTACACTTGGAATTCTTTCATTTTTAACTTCATGCACCAAGCAAGCTGTGCCTTTGTTTTTATTGTCACATTATCAATTAGGAAACATATGGAAAAACATTCTATTGGAAGGTACAACATTTTTAAAACAAATGTTAAAGGGTGTGTAAAAATATATCCTGTGCTTGACCAGTATGGCCACTTGTGGCTGAAATACAAAACAAATTTTAAAATCTTAGGCAACTGATATTTGGTGTTAGATTAGATTATTTTATAAAATGAGAAGACAAGCTATCGAATGAAGCTAGAGCTCTATTAACACACTAGGAAGTATTCTCTGAGATGCCATCTAAGAACCCATTTGCACGAGCAACTTGAAATTGGTTTCAGTTTTTCTTTGGCCAGGTATGGACGTACAACATAACTTATACTTCATGAGAAACCAGATCTATTTGCTTTTTGTATTGTATTCTAATTACTCTGCTTCATTACAACATGATCCAGTTTATCTTTTTGTCTTAATAATATTTGGCAATGTGCACATTGGGGAAGATAAGGGGAGACCATGACCATTTCACATGAGCCTGAAGTTTTTCTCTTCCAGCCAGTTTCTTGTTTACACAACTTGTGCAAAGCAGTTAATTATTCGTTAGAAGCCAGTCAAAATATTCTGCTTCGTAAAGAGATATTAATTTAATGTGGTCACTAAAATGGTCCCTTTTATTTGAAAAAAAGAAATCCGCTTTCCACATTTTATACCTGATTGGATACAAGGGAGTTGCATCAAATTGGACCAACTTAATTTTCAAAGTTTTGTGACAAAGCAGGTGCCTTTGTTAAATGGCAGTTCAGTTTTGCCCACCTCAAAGGAAAAACTTGGCACACTGTCATATCTAACGAGTAAAATGTACTCTGATGTTTCATGGGCACAGTGAAGTGTTAGATGATATTGGGCATCCTTCATTTTCATGGCTTTGTGACAAGACCGATGCTTTTGTTTATATATGAGTTGGGTACATTGGTCAAATTGACAGGCATAGTTGGCACATTCCCATATCTAGTGAATGAAATGAGATGTTTAATGGTCACTACAGTGGGTTAGATGGCATTAGGCTACACTAGTTTTGAGAAAAGGTGCCTTTTTGCAGTTGAATGTTTGGTACATGGGTCAAGTCGACTGGCAAATTTGTTATATTCCCATATATCTATTGAACAAATTTCAATAAAATGTTTGACTGGCATTATACAGAGTTGTATGCCATTGATTCACTCTAATTTTCAGAGAAAGGTGAATACCTTTGTTAAAGTGCAATTGAGTTTTGCTGTCCCAGTGCAGTTCCATGCATCAGACTGACTGGCAAACTTGACAGTGAAGGAAATTGTGATGCTTAATGGGCACTGTAAAAGGCTAAATGGTGTTGGAACACCCTGGTTGTCAGTTTTGAGAAAATGTAGATGCCTTTAAGTTGCAGTTGAGTTTTGCACAGACCAATGTGAGTACCTGGGTCAAATTGACTGGCAAATTTATCACATTCCATTTTTTAATGACTAGGATTAACATTTTTTTTTTTTTCTTCATAGCTTTGTGACAAGATTACTTTTTATGATGCAGTTGAGATTTGCCTGGCCCAAAGTGAGTTCATGGGTCAAATTGGCTGGCAAACTTGCCATATCCAATTACTAGGTTTCACTGTGATGCTCAATTGCCATTTTAAAGGGTTAAATGGCACTGGACCACCCTAATTTTAATAACTTTGTGGCATGATGGATGCCTTTTTAAATTTCAGTTAGTTTTTTTTTTTTTTTTGTCACAATATGGTTACCTAGGTCATATTGACTGGCAAAGTTGGTACACTGTAACCAGATGAATGAGATTTATGTGATAGTTTTATTGTCATAGACAAAAGAAAAGTGCTTTGTTTCCTGGGATAGGCTCCAACTTCTCTGTGACTCTGCCTCTGCTCAGGATAAAGTGGGTTTAGAAATTGGATGGATGCATGGATAAATATGCAAATCTCTCTATTCTATAAAAAAATCCTGGGATGAGCCTTTTTTTCAAGTCCCACGAAATGAGACTTTGGCCATGAGATTTTCTTCAAGTCACGCCCTCCTCTAAACCATATTCAGCCACTCGCATTGGTACTCTCGCCGCTCATTTGTGTGAATGCTTTTGTCAGACACAGTTCCTACAATCTCAGCTCTTATAAATTTTTACATTTTCCACACTTTAAGTTCCCAATTAAAGAAGACTTATTCTGTCCAAATCTTTTTGAAGAATTTCATCACAAAGGGTTATCAACTGAAAAAAATGAGTACACAGGCAATCCTAGCACCGAGAAACGATATCAATCGAATTAACGACAAAAGTGACAATTGGTTACATGGCAAATTGGTTAAATGCATATCAACAGACTATGCTGAAACAGTTGATAGTGAACGTGCGGAAGGTGAAATCATCAACTTATAATATCCCAAAGAATATCTACAACTGTTAACACTGTATGGTCATCCACCGCACGAATTATTGTAGAAAGAAGGATGTATCCAAGAAAGGTAATGTAGAACATCTTCCGCAGATAACAGTAGACAACAAAGGAGATCTTGACATGCCATTCGTATTAAAACATTGTTTCCCGTTAGAATAGCTTTTGCAAAGACGATTAACAAATCTCCATACCAAACATTTGAAAAAATCATTTTATTTAATAGAGAGAAAGAAACAAAATTCAATCACAGGCAATTATAAGTTGCATTGTCATGATGAAAGTACAAACACAGAATCAAAATTCAATGCAATATTGACGAAAATTTAAAGTTTTTACTGAAGTTTTACAGTAAAAGTGTAAATTTAAAAAGTATGTGTGTTAATTTCAAAGCCAAACAGAGTGAAATCATATTCTGCAACGAAAAACTGTAACGCAACATGAAACAATTTTCTTCCAAATTATTACGTTTTACTATTTTTAATAGTTAATTACTCGCTGTAATGTAAAATAGTTAGTTCTATTATGCATATGTAACAATTCCCATGAAAATAACAATCTGTTTAAATTATACATCCCCATATGCGAGCAGCTGAACCGCAAAGAGGCTAGCTTGTAGCGCAGGCCTGGGGGTTGACGAGTGAAGCAAGCAGGTGGCAAAGTCCTCTAGTAAATACTTTTTTTTCATTTTATTTATTTTGAAATGTGACACTAAATAAATAACATGAAATTCAAGTAGAAATAATTAAATGGGTTAGGAAATATGCCTCTTGTTCCTTATTCCCTAATGTCAGTCAGTCATTTTCAAACCCACTTCGTCCTGAACAGGGTCACGGTGGGGGGAGGTCTGCTGGAGCCTATCCCCAGCCAGCATAGGGTGTCAGTCCATCGCAGGGCAAACACACACACAGTTTAGTACCGCCAAAGCACTAACCTGCATGTCTTTGGGACCATGTGAGGAAAGCCCCGCAGACACAGGGAGAACTTGCAAACTCCCATATTTAATCTTATTATGTATGTAGTGTCATTTCTTTTTTATTTATTTTGCTTATTTATTTTTGTCCTAAATATTCCTCCTTTATAAGGGCATAACATTCTCCACACTCAGTGCTTCCATAGCAAAGTCGTGATCGTTTAAAAACTCATTTTTCAAAGCAGTGCCGTCACGAGGGGGCTGCTTCAGATGTTTATATTGTGCAAAGCCTCTGATCTTTACATCTGTTTTGTATGACCAAGAGTGCCAAAATACAAAGGTTGGGAACATTCCGCAACATCAAACATCTGGACACTTGTTTAAGATGTTTATGTAAAGTTTAAAATGCACCACCGTTAATTTTATGCTCTCACTTTTTATTGTTAATTGCATGTTATCATTGTTTTAGTTAATTTCATTGTTTTTTGTTTTTTTTTGTGTTTTCCCCTTTTGGAGGCACTGTAAGGAGGCTAAGTATGAAGTACAATCGCTGTCAAAAATAACTCCCATGCAGCAAGGACACAGAGTCCTGGGTGCTCCCTGTATGGATTTTACATGTGTTCTGACAACATGGGTAACCTGGGTGCTCTGGTATTCTCCCAAGGACATACAGGGTAGATAAACCAGTCATGCTAAATTGGCTATGTGTGTTTATTTTAACCCTTTGATGGGTTGGTGCCCTGTCCAGGGTGCTTGCTGGGATAGGCTCCATCATCCCCTCCACCCTGCCCTAGATAAGTGGGTTCAGAAAATGACTGAAAGGGTGGCTATTTTAAAGCTGTATATGCCAAACACACATTCCAACCTTGGTACAGAGACCTGCATGTGTCTTTCTTCCAGGAACCCCAGCAAAAAAAAAAAAAAAAAAACGAAAACTGCACAGAAACCAAATATGACCCACAACAAATTTTTGTACTTTTATTTAAAAATAGCATAAAATTGCATGAACAATGTTTAAAAGTGCATGGCAGAGAATGCTGCCAAGCTAGTAGTCATTTTACATACACTTTCAGGTGAGATAATGAGGGGTATTAAAACATAGCACCCATTACTTTCAGGGTTTGTAAATGTCCTAATTAAACTTTTTTTTTTTTTTTCTGTACCTTGGAAATTCAGTTTTGCATATACAATACTATAAGTAGCTGAATTTGAAATATTTCTACAGTAATAATTCCGCAAAATATCTGACCCTCCATAAAATATACAATTTTAACAGGTAATTGATGATCTCCATTGCAGGCATAATGTGTTGCTAGGGTGAGACTAATACTCAAACATTCACTTATGGCCAAATAACCATCTAGGTGTTTTAAACACATTTACTTTCAAGTTTTTTTTAAAATGTAATTTACTAGCAGTGGCCGCCTTCACTCACGTGCCAGTATGCCTGTGTGAGTTTGTCGCATTTATTTTGTTTATCTTCCATTTTTTTTATCACAATTTTTCTGCCTTCCCCTTGGTACACATAATTTTTTTTTTTTTCTCCCCCACCCCCCAAAAAATGTCATCTCTCTATTTGCATTTGCTCTGCCCTAGGTGTGATTTTTTTCAATCTGCATCCAGGCCACGTCCTCCACCTTTTAGGGAACACTTTGGGCCTGGTGGCAGGATTGGCACTCCAGTTACTGTGGTGTTTTTTAAAAACCTCCTGCTATTCCACTCCATTTTGAACTAGTGTGGTGCTGAGGTGTCACATGATGCATGGCTGTACTTTGGTCCTAAATTGAGTTCCTGAGGTGGTGGGTGCTACAATGTGCTGTATCAATGCATGCTCCTAACCTCCTACTCCTACTCCTCCTCCTTCATTCTGTTTGCATAAACAAGATATTTCTGGATTAAGTGTGAGATTTAATATTCCCTCAGTGTGTTCAATGCTAATTGGACATCCTTGTTTAAATACATGATCTAGGGTGGCATCTTAACAGAAAATATAAACAGTAAAAGCAGTAAAACATTTCGGCTGTTGAACTGTACCTCATCAGTTGTGTGTATATTTTGTGGCTTTCACAAGATACCCCCCCCCCCCCCCCCTTTTCTGCTAATCTCTTGTACTATAACTATTGGGGAGTTTTTTAACAGAGAGAAACATCCACACTTCTAAGTTTTTAGCAGCATTTAAACCTGCCCAAAGTGGGGGTCAGGTTAGAGTTCTGCAATTCATCTTCTATTAAAGGGTTTGATTTGGCCTTTTATTTTACAGAGTATAAGACTGACTTTATGCAGTTAAACCTGCATTTTTAAATTTTAACTTTTACATTTTATGGATAGTCAAATCTAAATTTTCTGTATGTGTGCATGGTGAGGGTCTTAATTTAATTTGTAAACAAATGAAAATAGTTACACTTTTTTTTCCCCAAGCCAAGGTCCAAAATTGGCTGTTTTAATATAATTCTCTTATAGTATTATTTACATATGTGTATTCACTTTCTAAAACCATATGTACACACTTGTATCAATGTACATACGGTACAATTTAAAAATAAGAATATCTCTGTACAAGGCCAGAGAATTTGTTACACAGTACTTGTTTTTCAGATTCTGTGCAGTAAAATTGTTTGCTACGTAATGTATCTAGGCATTAATCATGGATGGATTTATTTATTTTTTTCAAAATGTAATCTTGCACATTTTAATCTTTTTCAGTTTTTAGATTATCCATAATTATCATTCTTTGTGTGTCTCCCCTCACAGTATTCTCCTGTGTTGAACAAGTTGTTCTGCCAGCTTGCAAAAACCTGCCCAGTTCAGATGACTGTGGATAAGCCTCCTCCGCCAGGTACTTTGATTCGAGCCACGGCAGTTTATAAGAAGTCGGAGCATGTGGCTGATGTGGTGCGCCGTTGCCCTCATCATGAACAAACTGCTGAAAATAATGAAGGTAAACATTTTAAAGGAATCTTCCTTGTCTTTAGTAAACGGTGCCTCACTTGAAAGCAAATGATTTTTATAGCAATAACTTATTGTAAGTTAATTAGATGGAGAGTTCCTGAATTTGAGCACATGTTGTACTTATTGCAAGAAAAAGAGACTTGGGCATGGTGATAGCTTTGCTCTCTGCTTGCCTTTGGAAACTAAGATGTTTGTTTTTTATTAGGTCCAGCTCCCCGCAGCCATCTGATCAGAGTTGAGGGGAATCATCAGGCAGAATACTTGGATGACATGAATACCAAGCGCCAGAGCGTTACAGTTCCGTACGAGACACCCCAAGTAATGATGAATTTCTTTTTAGGCAAACACAAGTACTTAAGTTTTGTGAGAAAAGTTGTAAATAAGCATTGGCATGATGGTTTGCTGAGTAAATGTTTGTGGGTTTTTCTTTTTCGTTTCATAGAGAGCATATTGTGTATGATAATATTTTTGTTAGTTTCTCAATGTAAATGTTCATTTTTGTGTTTTACTCATTCTTGTATAGCTAAAGCAGTGTGTTTAGGAGCGCTTCCAAGATGAAAGAAGCTTTGTTCTCAAAAAATCTGCTTTCATAAAGAAATGTTGTCCCATTGCATTTTACATTGAGGTTTTATGAAAACTGAAGTTTTGAGAAATTGTCTATAGTCCTTTTTTTGCTAGGGGTATCAGTTTAACTAGAAGTTGTTCAAATATGTTTGGGTGTTTTTGGATGTGGCTTACATCTATACCAAGATTAGCATAGTTTTCTCTTTTTATATTAGGTTTTCATTTCTATTTTTTTTTTTCTAACCCTTGTTCAGTTTAATTTTAGTTTTCCTTGATTGTTGGTTTATTTTCAGTTTTAATTTAAATTTTATTTCACAAAGAGATTTCTATTTTATTTTTATATCTATTAGTTCCAGTTTTAGTAATTATGATATATTTGAAGAGCTACTATATAGTTTAGTTTTGTGTCACAATCAGTCAGAACTGTACACTTCATGAATATAATTTAAGTTTAATGTTAGTGGAAGCTTACTACACTACATGGCTTACTAAGTGGTTTTGTTTTTGTCTGATAAAAGCAAGCATAATTAAAACCAGATACTAAATATGAGCAATTTTTATAAAAAATTTTTTATACATTTTTAAAAATATTTTGTATGTCATTTGTGCTGAACAAATGTGTGCTGTTTGCACTTTTCACCTTTTCCTTTTCTTGCCCAGAATGGGCCTATTTTGTGATTTAAATTTTTAGGTGATTTAAGGTTTGAGGGTGGTTTTGTTTTTTTTTGTTTTTTTAAACTCTAAATGTCTGCAACACACAACATATCCTGCTCCAAGACAATGTGCTTACAATTAATGCCTTCAACATTGCATTCAAAAATCTCCCATACTGGGCTTTATTTTCTATCGGCCATATTGATCTTTTACTCCATCTCGGGCATGTAAAATTTATAGACCTGAATTTTGCATCTGCAGGCCTGAAAAGATACCAAAAATCAGAAAATAGATTCTACTGTGTTCTGACAGGTGTGATCATGAAAATCATGGGAACTTTGGAAAAACTGGGCTCTTGGGCTTGAATCAGTGTGCAGACCCTTGATGGAAACCAAGAAAAACAAGCATTTAGTGTCCAGGTTAGGGGTAATGAAATTTGAGTAGCCCTTGCACAAGTACAGTAAATGCTTAACGAATAGAGAGAGCAATTAATAGGAGTATGGACAGCCTCAAAACTACAGAAACCACATCTGAGATTAGGAACAATAATTTTCTAAACAGGAACAAACATTTTCTAAACCCACCTATCAGAGCAGGATCACAGGAATCCTGGAGCCTATCCTAGCAGGTTTGGATTCATGGCAGGGAAAATCATTGGTATGTAATATGTATGATATGGCTGATGTGAAGAACAAAAAGAGTATATTTAAGCTATCTAGTTTTGAGAGAGATTGAAGAGAGGGAGACAATCCAGTGGCAGAATTATGTTTGAAAGTATTTATCTTCAATATCAGGTGTTTTGAGCTGTGAATGTAAACTAAAAAAGGATACATTAATAATAATTTAATAAATACAAAAACACATTAGTAGGTTTAGTTTTTCACCAGTTGGCAGAGTTGCTTCAGCCACCTACCTTGTAGTTCAGCAGAGACAATGCCAACTCTGATTTTACAAGATTTCTATTGCTTTGTTGTTAACCTTTTTAAAGCAAAGGTGTTCGGTCAGCAACAATATACTGATCTTGTATGTTGACCTTGTCAGTCTCTTGATCAGTGCCATATTTTCGATAAAGATTTTTCCTGTGCAAAGTGGCAGGTGAATTGTCAACAAAGACAAAAAGCAGGCATCTGAGAAATAAACAAACCTTACTCACTCATGATTTTTTCTGTCCATACAGTAAAGTTTTTTTTTTTATTTTTATTTTTTATTTTATTGAAATCACACAACATTCCATAAAAATAAATCAATTTTGACAAAAATAGGATTAAAACAAATCAACCCCCACCCCTGAGAGAGAGCTAGGCCAGCAGAGTAAAACTTAAAGCTAGTAAAAAATAAGTAAATAGATGAATTAATAAGTGAATAAATATAAATGGAGAAGAAAAAAGGGGGAGAGAATCTACTTCCTCAGTGCTTTAAAAGCTTATTCTAAAATGTTATTGATTAGATCCTGCCAGGTTTTGAAAAACTACTGCAAAGATCCTCTTAAGTGCGAATTTGATTTTTTCCAGTTTCAAATAGTATATAACATCAGTTATCCACGGACTTAAAAGAGGAGAGTTAGGATTCTTCCACAAGTCTACGTGCCAATAGTGTAGTAAAGGCAATTACAGTTTGTTTGTCCTTCTTCACTTCAAGCCCATCTGGGAGTACCCCAAACACAGCTGTTAATGGGTTAGGAGGGATTGTGACACCAAGGCTGTCTGATAGACATTTAAAAATTTTGGTCCAGAATGATGTTAATTTGGCCTAGGCCCAGAACATGTGGCCTAGTGAGGCTGGAACTTGATTGCAACATTCGCAGGTTGGATCTTGCCCTGGAGATATTTTGGACAATTTTAAGTGAGACAGATGTGCTCGATATTTAATTTTGACTTGAATAATTGTATGCTTTGCTCATATGGAGCTCGAGTGGATTCTCTGTATTGCTACTTTCCACTCCTTTTCTGAGATATTGATTGAGATCTTTTTCCCACTGTACTCTGGGATCTTTGAAAGGGAGGGACTGAAAAATGTTTTTTACAGATCTCTGATTTAATCCCAAATGTTTTCCAGACATTAAAAACTGCATATGTTTGAGAGGGTGGAAAAAGGTGGTTCTCGTGCAGAGGTACCACAGATAAAAGCTTCTTTATCTTGTAATGCTTCCTACATTGGTTCCATATTCTGAGTGAGTGAAGCACAATTGGGTTGTTAGTATATTGGCGATTAACTTGCATTTATTGGGGTACAAAGCAAGGAATATAAAGTAGTACTGCAGGATTTTATTTCTGTTGTGGACCAAGCCTGTGTATGTTTATCTATTTGTGTTCATGTCCAGGTTTTAATAGCTTGTATATTTGCTGCCCATTAATAAAATGGAATTTTAAAATGGAAAGTTCGGTAGAGCCATGCCGCCTTCCTATTTAGGTCTTTGTAGGGACGCTCTTTGGATACATGGATGTTTTGAATTCCAAATAAATGAGGTTATGGTTGAACCTAATTTCTTAAAAAATATTTATTGATGTATATTGGAATGCTTTGAAATAAAAAGAAGCTTAGGAAGGATATTCGTCTTAACAATGTCAATTCTTCCAGCTAAAGTGAGATGAAGGGTTGGTCATCTATGCAAGTCTTGCTTAATTTTTTCCATACTGACAGCAAAATTTTTTGTTGATGGCGAGCTTAGTGTCTACTTGTGATGTTTACCTCAAGGTATTTAAACTGATCTGCGATGATCAAAGGGAAGGTGACCAATCTAATATTGTGTGCTTGAGAATTCACTGGAAAGAGCGCACGTTTAGTCAAATTAATTCTGAGACCAGAAATCTTTTGAAATTCTGTAAGTGCTGCTAGGACTGCAGGCACAGTATTTTGTGGGTCTGATATATACAGTATCATATAATCTGCATATAGAAAAATTTTCTGTTCAAGTCCTTCTCTGATAATCCCCTTTATCTCGTAAGCATTTCTAAAGTGAACAGCCAGTGGCTCATTGGCGATTGCAAAAAGCAGTGGTTACAAGGGGCATCCTTGTCTGGTACCACATTCTAGTTTCAAAGTAGTCTGAATTAATGTTGTTAGCTGACGCTTCTGGATTGGTATACAGTAGTTTGATCCATGCACCAATGTTTGGGCCAAACCCAAATTTCTCCAATGTAGTGAAAAGGTAGTTCCGTTGAATTATATCAAATGCTTATTCTGCATCCAACGATAATATCATCTCTGGGGTGTTTGGCTTTGCGGGTGAATATATTACATTAAACAGACGTCGAAGATTGGACGCTAAGTGTCGAGCTTTAATAAATCCAGTTTGATCTTGTGATATTACGGAAAGCAGCACTTTCTCCATCCTTCTAGCTAGGACTTTGGAGAGTATCTTAACATCATTATTCAGAAGTGAAATTGGTCTGTATGATGCACATTGTAATAAGTCCTTATTTTGTTTAGGAAAGACAGTGATTAATTCTTGGCGAAAAATTTGAGGTAGAATTTTATTGTCTCTAGCTTCTGTAAATGTTGATGATAATAGGGGAGCTAGCTGAGTGGAGAATTTCTTATAAAATTTGGCAGGGTAGCCATCAGGGCCTGTAGCTTTCCCACTCTGAAGTGACTTTATAGCATCTTGTAATTTTGATAGTGCCAGAGGTCTATCCAATTCCTCTGTACTGAGAGTATCTATTTGTGGTATCTGTAATGCATCCAGAAATGCATTAGATTGAGTCTTGTCTTCTTTAAACTCAGTAGAACATAAGGATTTATAGTAGTCTCTAAATGTGAGCATTATATTTTTATGGTCAATGATTCTGTCTCCATTTGTGTTGGTGATTGCTGGGATTGCATTGAACTTTTTGCTCATGGATTTGTTCAGCGAAGATCTTATTAGTGTTCTCTCCATGTTCATAGTAATGATGTCTTGATTTTAAAAATGAGTTGTTCTGTTTCTGTATTTGTCAAGAGATTGAGTTCTGAATGCAAACAGCCCTCAATGAAGACTCAAGGTCTTGCTAGAAATGCACACCTTGATGAAGTAATTTTTCACATAATGGGCAAATTTAATTCTTCAAAGTTGCCTTTGGAATTTTATGATCATTTTTTAAGAATAGTCTGATATTGCATAACAGTGATATTGCCTAAAAGCTTTTTGTTGCATAAGGATCTTTCACTATGTTTCATAGAATATATGTAAGATTTATGTATTTTTAAATCTCATGCACATCTTTAAAAAACTCCTTTTCACCTTATTGACTCTCCCTACTCTAAAATGAATAACTTCTAAAGAAAAAGACAATTTCTTTATTAATGTGATTATACTGACTACAAATGCTTCCATTTATAAATTTTAGAATTGTGAACATATATTGTCCTATCTGTTAAAAAAAACTAGGTTACAAAAAAAAAAGATTTTAATATACAGTATAATTTTGATTATTGAAACTAATTGAGATCAAGTTCAGTTTGGTTAATCAAATAGTTTTTGTATAAACTGGGTATTCAAATGTATGTTTATCCAAAGTATAATTTGGTGTACAATTTTTAGTGCTTGCAAGGTTGTTAATAATCTTCTTTTTATGTAATAATCCACATTTCAAAATATAAGGAAATGGTTTGTAAATAGTAACGGTGTACAATGATATTTCAAAATATTTTGGTAATATATTGAACCCGCCTAAATGAAAATGAGGGGTTTGAGGCCAAACCAATGGCATAAATGTGTAAGCAGTAAAGTTTATGGTTACATTAACTCTACTGTAACTCATTTTGGTACATGAGTCGTCCTCATTTTGCTTAATCTGAATGTGTACTATATTTACTTGGAAATTGGGCATTCTGCTTTAATAATAATAATTCTTTGCATTTATATAGAGATTTTCTCACTACTCAAAGCGCTCAGCAATTGCAGGTTAAGGGCCTTGCTGAAGGGCCCAACAGAGCAGAGTCCCTATTGGCATTTACGGGATTCGAACCGGCAGCCTTCCTGATTGCCAGTGCAGATCCCTAGCCTCAGAACCACCACTCCGCCTCCGCTTTGATCCTGAAGGATGTCCAATTAACAATTTTAAACTGCCCCACCCCCTCCCAGTGTATGAAGCCATTTTCTGCTAGCATTTACGATCTTTTTAGGTTTTGAGGTGCAGTGAATTTGTTTCGACTCTCTGAGAGATGTTTCTTGAGAATACTCTAGTGAAACACTTATCTCTCCAGATTGTAACAGCTTTGGGGGAAACTTGTAAATTTTTGAGCCCTCTTAATCCATTTCAGGATTGTGAATGGTGCATAGGTTGGGGTTTTTACTGGCAGCACTGGTTCCATGACGGGAAACAACCCTGTGCACACTCCATATTCGAGCTGATGTTGAGTAGTCCATTAACACATCCTACTCGTCTGAGAAAATTGTAAGAAAAACCAGAAGAAAGTCCATTCAGATATGCAGACTCCATACGGATAATGACTAGCTGTGGAGTCAAATCCAGGATGGCGGATCCATAAAACAGCAGTAGTATCTATTAAGCTACAGTGGTGCTTATACACTATTTTCCTGCTTGTAACCTGTAGACTTGTTTTGTATTCCTTCTAGCAGTTAGATCGCAATTATATTTATTAAATACGTGGTAATTTCTTTGCTGATAATAATGCTGTTAGTATTTTCGTAGCATGATAGGGTTGTGTGGAATACTGGTACTTATAAATTTTTAAAACCGTATGTTGCCAGCAGTTAAGTAACTATTGGTACAAGTAATATATGGTAGGCATAGGAAGGATGTGCATGTTTATATGGTGCATGAAGGAATTGCACAATTTTACAGCACAACCCATCCGTCTCACTCCAGCCTTCCTGGTATCTTTTATTTTGCTACTGGTTCTAAGATGTGAAAGCTGGTATCAACAGCAGACCCAAATTTTTTTTTATACCAACACAACACTACTCCATTATTATTGTGCAGTAATCTATGCAATATTAATGAAATTTAGTAATGTGTCTGGGGAACAGTATAGGGTTCTAGCCTTCTACCACACTTTTGCAGCTTTTTTCATTAGTACTGATCCTTATGGTGGTTGAGCAGATTTCTCTGATATTCTGTAAACTCAATACCAAGTAAGACATGTACTAATATATGTGGAAAGTAATGGTACAAGATCGTTATTAATATCTTTACCCAATTTTAAAAGTCTAAGCATAGTGCATAAACTCCAGTAGCCCTTTAGCTGATCAGCAGTTAAGTCATTAAAAATTAGACCGTTCAACTGGGAATTGGATAAGATGCTTTTATTAAGCTGGTTTTAGTTTTTATTTGCTATTTTAAAAGTGATTAGGTAACTGCAGTGTTAAAAAGCAATTACTCATGAACATTTTTTTTTTTTAATAAATTTCCCACGCACAATGCAAATTTTATATTCCTTCATTAGTGTCATTTGGGTATGTGGCTACCACTAATTTGTGCAACATGTGTAGAATATTTTTCTTGATACTTTCATCTGCCCACAGCTGGGATCTGACTGCATCACCGTCCTCTACAACTACATGTGCAACAGCAGCTGTATGGGTGGCATGAACCGAAGACCCATAATCACCATAGTCACCTTGGAGACCAAAGAGTAAGTCTTTCTGCTGTATAGCATAGTGTTTTAATTAAAAAATTATATGCTGATCTTCTGTTCTGGTGGGATAGCAGTCAGAGAAAAAATTGGTTGTGGTGGGTGGGATTTGGCAAAATGTAGTCCTTGTCAAAAATAGTGTAAATTTGATACATTTTTGTAATGTAGTATACCATGTCTCTGTAGGTTTTTGTTTTGATAAAAACTTTATTTTAGACCCCTCGGTATTGCCTCACGGTAATACATAAAGCAGTATTCCTTTGCAGAGCTGCGCCACTGCCTAAGAAATAGGCATCATTCAATCCAACTGAATGGAAAAAATTGGCGAAATGAAGTTGGATGCAACTGGAACTTTGGTTAATTGACTTACTCAGTGTCACATGGTGAGTTAATGCTGAAAAATGAACCTGTATCACTTGGTTTCTAGTTCAGCTAATTAGCCCTTGGGCCACAATGTCTTCAACAATAATTAAAATAATTGTACATTGCTGTGTGCTGCTCAGTGTGATTTTGTAGTGTTGTATAGCTTGCAGCCCAGTATACCTTCATTTTAATATGTTACTAGAAAATTTTTCTAGGATGACTTAAGTGTGGCCAATTTAGGTTTAACTGTTTGTCAGCCTTAATATTATGCCATAACGTTTGGAAGTGGAAATAGAATAATATTGCAGTGTGTTTTGTTGTAATCATTGTATGAATACACTGACAAACCATTTTTTTTTCCCTCTTTGTAATGTGTGCCAAGTATTTTACTATTCATGAGAAACTAGGTTTGTCAAATTCATATTAAAATTGTGTGTTTATATATTATAGTTTGAATATTCAATATAGAAAATTTCCAGCTAGTGTTGTTACTGTAGACATTCTGTGCAGCTTTATGGGATTTGTCAAGTTTGTGTATTCACACATCACTTGTAAAGGTAGCATGCTTGTATTTTTGGTTAAAATACTTAAGTTGCAGTCAGTTTTAATAGACAGCTTTCAGTCTAGTGAGGAAAAAGGAGCAGATTCATGACAAAACATTGTTGTAGCTTCGCTCATTTCTCTGTTTCACTAGCAGCTGCTGATTAGAGAGAGAGGTTGGGAACATGCGCTGATAGCATGTTGCCGTACCCACCAGGTTAGAAAATGGCTGGCCAGACAACTATGTTGATTACTTTTCACATGATGAATGCAAAGAGACTCTCCTTCCTTATTAAGGCTATGTTAGATGTATTTATTAACCTGGGATCCATTTCACTATCATTAGTCATAGTATTGAACACTTGTGCCTGGTCACATCTCTGTTCTCCCAAAGCATACATGAGTACTCCTAGTATTGTTCCTGAAATGCATACTGTAATATGAAAAAAATGGCTGTAATTAAAGTTCCTTATGTGTGTTTTGTTTGTCTTTCGACCCCCCACCCCCTTTAATTTATATTATGTGAGGTGTGTGTGCCTGCTTGAATAAGAGAGGCAATAATTGATGAAGTTCATAACAAAAAGTATTTAAAAAAAAAAAAAAAAAAAAAACCTCATTATACCACATTGTGGCCTAACTGTTGTATAATACATTGTGGTATTCCTTGTGATTTCTAAAACTATGTTGCTATAAATGGCTCAGCTGTTGGAATGACAGAATCATTTAAGTTCCTGGGCACTGCTCTGCCTTATGTTGGTCTATAACATCACATGATGTATTAAGAAAGCCCATCAGAGAAGGATCTTTTTGGGTCAGCTGAGGAAATTCAATCTACCTCAAGCAATATTGGTCCAGTTCTACACAGCCACCAGAGTCCATTCTGACCTCCTCTATAATTGTCTGGTTTGGTGCTGCCTGTTAGTTTGATGTTATTTTTAGAGGAGCTAGGCCAGTCTGCAAAGCATTATAAAAGCCTGTGAAAGGATCATAGGCTGTAACTTAATGCATATTTAAAGTCCTATTTGAGTCCAGGGTGAGGAAGAGTGCTGCAAAGATCATTGCTGATATGACTCGCCCAGGGCATCGCCTGTTTCAAACACTTCCCTTTGGCAAACTTCTTCGTACAGTGAAAGCTAAAATGACACATCGCCTAAACTCCCCCCAAACCACCATGTCTTACTAATCAAATCCGAGATTCTACTGCATATCTATGTATACCTGCATATAGGACTGCCTGGACATTTTAAATCCTATCTTTTTGTATTGCTCTTGTATGTTGCATCATATTTTATCATTTTATATTTTACCTTCTTATGTTTAACTTTTGTATTCTACGTTGTAGTTATATGTTGCACCAACACTGTCAAGACAAGTTCCGAATACACATTAGTGTACCTGGCCAATAAAGTGAATCCTGATTCTTAAACATTGCTTCAAATATCAGGGATAAAATGGTAATGTGTCCTGCTGATGATTTCCATTTGTTCTAAAATTCAGACTCATTCTGAGAGCTTCCAAATTAAAGTTCAAATTAGGCAGATGTTTGTATGTAATACATATAAACGACTGTATACCCCTGTCTTTTGGGGCACTAAATGTATGTATCTTGGTCATTTTGTATCTCTAGAGGCCTCTTGATTGGCAGGCGGTGTTTTGAGGTCAGAGTTTGTGCCTGCCCAGGAAGAGACCGTAAAAGTGAAGAGGAGAACTGCCATAAACAACAAGAGAATGCTACCTGCAAATCTAGCAGTGGTACCAAACGCAGTGAGTATTAACTTTTCGCAAAGTGAAAGAATGAGTTGTATCCCTAGCAATGCTCAAAAATACGTTTATGGTAGTCTGGCATATTTAGTCTAAAAGCAGGCCTAGGTGTTAATATAATTCATTTAATTACATACTTATCATACATCCATCCATCCATTTTCCAACCCGCTATATCCCTCATTCTCAAACCCACTTATTAGCGTCATCATAGTACATCTAAACCTAAATATAACTCTGTACATTGAGTGGTCACTTAGTTGGATGCACCTTCTGAATAGAATGTCTGTTTCAGGTCAGTGTGGACTTAAAAGGTTTTCAAAGCACACTATAAGATGCTGGTTCATTTTTAGCGGTGTGTCCCATAGGAGCTACAAATTAGCTGGTGGTGGCTGGCTAGTAGTTTGTACCATGTTATTCTAAAGGTGCTCAATGGATTTTAATCTGGTAAACTGCCAAATGCATTTGCCTTAATTTAATTTGTGTTCCTGAGGCACTCTCAAGAGTTTAATAACCTTCTAGTGTGAAATATTATTGTGAAAACTTCTGACCCTTGTATAAAGGGAAAAGAACACTTGTGTTAAATGCTATGCACCATTGTACTACATTCACTTGGCTGGCTGGATGCTAAATAACAAATAATGCACAATCAGCCTAACCATCACATGTTGATTTTGGCAGAATTCAGATTTGTGCAAATACATTGAGAGGTTTGACTAGGCTGCTTTCTGGACTCTGAAGTATGAGCTTTGGAAAAAGATAGAAGTTGAAAGTTTTGGTTTAAACATTCATGATTAAGAGATGATATGACTGAGGTTTGCTTAAAATTATGAAGGGAATGCAGACACTGGAACAAAGCTGTTATTTTTAAAAGAACACTGGGACACATGTAAACTTAAGGGTTAACCTTATAAACATGTCAAAGTATACTTCACACAGAACATTAGGACTGGCAAATTTTATTGGGTTGAATAGCCTGTTCTCGACTAGATCATTCTTAATATTGTGAAACATTAGACCTTTGGAACAAGTTACTTTGTAGACCTTCGAAACTTGGCTTTTTTTTTTTTTTATTTTTTTTTTTTTAATAAGTTGGATAGCCTCTAGTGTCATCACAGAATCTGACAGCTTTCTATCTAGTTTGAGAGCAGCTTTTACTTTTTCCTTATTTCAAACTAGGGGGCTTCGCTCGCCAACCCCCCTGCCCCATGGCCTGCGCTACCCACCAGCCAGCATCTCTGCCGCTTGTGTATATGGATTTCACTTTCACCAAACAAGAAATCTTTTAATTCTCGCGGATATGCCTCTTCATTGGAAAGAAACACTACTTTTCCCTGATGGCAACACAAATTAGACGGTCTACAAGTCTCTGACTTAAAGTTTAAATCCAAATAATATATTTGATCTCTTTCCGCTGTTCCATTGTTTCACTGAGTAAAAATTTGTTTGTTTGCGCTAATGTGAATTTGAACTGTAGGAGCTGGCTGATTCTGAACCCTCAACAACAGAGGAACGCACTAGAAATATGATTTATACTTAGTTTTCAAGTTTTGCACACGTACAAACTGACTTGTAAAATACTTGGCACTGTCAGGCTATTTATACTTGTGGGATACAGTCGGGAACAGAAATTTTGTGCAGGTGAAACTCTGCTGACAAGTTTTTGTTTCCAGCTACAGTAGTGGAAACAAAAGATAAAACATATTAATCCCCCTCTTGTATAAATTGAGGAACTGATATTTTCACAGGTGAGACAAATGAATGTACTGAAAATGCCATGATGATCAGTGAGTGGTTCATCTTTTTTGTCGAACAATTTTCTCTTTCAATAAACATTCTCACACACTTATTTTGTATACTGTTTGAATATAATACCATATATTTAAGTGACTAACGGGATATATTCAGAGTTATCTAGCAGTGAAAAAGAGTGTTAAATTAAAGCACACAGAGCTTAGTCTTCATCTTTGCCAAGACTAGATGAAAGCTAATGTCAGAATATCTGTTATTTTACATTTCATAGGTTCATTCCTGTAGAAGAACTTCGGATTAAAACCTACCTTGTGTGTATGCCCTTTTTTTTAAAAAAGGGCCTGTCATCTTTGTTTGAGAACTGAAGTTTTTACGCTCATTCAGTATTCTGCCTTCCACTAAAGCTAACTGATGTAACACAATGTCCACAAACCTATTAATTACAATTGGCAATTAATTGGTTATACCAATGCCAAAGTATGCATTTTAAAGGAAGTGAATTGCAATTGAAAGAGTGCATTAGAAGTGTTCAACCAGTACTGATAAACTAAAAGACTGAGATTTAGACTTTTAATAAATGTCTTCGTGTATTTAGTAAAACAAGCAGGTTTTCACCTTTAAATAATGTAATGAAAATTAAACAGAGTTAACAAATGTGCACAAATATTTATAAGTCCTTGTACTGTAGTACTATGTATTGTGGGTTTAATTATTTTCTTATGCAGCACTGTTTATCTTGCAGACATTAAAGACGTCACCCAGCCAATTTCACACCCCGAGTCAAGCAAAAAGAACAAATCCAGTTCAGATGAAGAAGTTTTCATTTTACAGGTAGAAATAAGGACACACTGGGGCTGGTGTAAAGTTCCCAAGTTTCTTTAGCGCTGCATGCATAGCTCTCCACTTGTTTCCAACTGTCTTGATAATCTAACTGAATTGTCAATATTTTGTGCCAGAAGGGTTATATATTATATTCAGTTTTCTGCTTTCAGAAGCAAGGAGTTTTAGTAATTTATTTGTATGCCTTTTTTTTGTTTATAGGGTGTTAACCTAAAATATGCAAAAATCCTCAAAGGAGTGGATTTTTTTAATTTGTTGGTAGTCTCTCCTTCCTCTATAGATAGAGGAGTGTATGTGTGCTGTTAAACTGGGATTCAATCTATGCAATATCAAGCACAAAGGTGTTTTTACTATTATGTGATCAACTGTTTCTGAAAGTTTTGCATTCAGAAATATTACAGGAGGATCTGGAAAATATTTGACCTTTATTTTAACTCTTTGACAGTACATTCAAGCTGAATATACCATTGACTTGCATATATTTCATAGTTAATTTCATCTCCTGTGGTGCTGCACTTACAGTTTTAGCTTGGTTAGATTAAAGCCAATGTCACATTACATGCTTTCTAGTTGGAGATGATCTTAAACTTGACAACTGCAATTAGTGATCTCCTGGCCAGGGATGTCAGATTACACAACTAGGATTTGCACAGTATGTCAAATTACTTACTTCTTGATGACCTTCCAGCACAGTTTCACATTTCTAAAGTATCCTGAGCTCTCCTTCCCCCGCCCCGCCCAAAATGATTTAACCACAATATGTAGGAGGGTCTCTTATTATTAAAAGGGTTCTGTTCCTGTAGGGGTAACCCAGTTTTTGTATGCAAATCAGTACTAGCGCTGAAAAATATCCATTAATGGGAAATTGGCAAAAATGCATAATGCTTTATTATTTATTTTAAAGTTATTAGTGACTGAAGTAATATTAGAGTACTTTCATGACAAAGCAACTAATATAAACTAATTGAAACTGAAGTGATCCATCGGTATGCACAATATCAAAAACTGAAGAATGTTGAGGCATAATGTCGACATAATGTTATACCCAATGGAGTTGGAAAAGGTGTACTTTTGGCACAAGTTCTTTATCAGCTAAAGTTTCAGAGACACATGCTGGTTTAGTTGAGGAAATGCTCAGAGTGTCAAGTCCCCCTACCAGGTACTATACTCCCCAAGACAACACTTACGAGACGTATACTTTGGATGCTTCAAATTGCCAGCAACACATTCTACTTTTCAGATAAATGTCTACCTGCCAGTCTTGCTGGTTACCTGTGACTAAGCTTATTGTACAGCTATTCACATGGCTGACTAAAAAATGCAAAATGGGAAGGAAAGCACAAAATTAAAATAGTAACCATGTATGTACTGTACTGTGGCCTTGGCTTTAGTGATGGCTACTGTGTATTTATGTGTTTTAAAATTAGTTCAGTAAGTTTAAAAAAAAAAAAAAAAAAATTTGATGTTGCTAGATGAAAATTTTAATGAAATTTGTTTTATATGCTATTTGTTCCTGCAGAATATGTTGTACGATAAGACTACTATAACTTGAGGAGCACCTGTAATTATATGGTGTTCAATTCAGTACACTTGTGAATTTATCGTTGTACAATACCCATCAAATGCCTATTAATTTAATTCTTTATTAGTAATGCAGGGGCAAGGTCAAGATATCAAATATAAACAAGTGTCATACAACTCTAGAATACCAAAATCTTGCCTAGTAAAGTCTGAAGCATTATAATGCGAAAAAACATAAGATTTGATACGAAACTCTGATTTACTCCTTTCAGTACTGGTATTTAACAGTGTGCATTTTCAAGAATTTTTAATAATTCGATTCCATGGCCTCTTTAATTTCCCAGAGCCGACAACAATGAAGCAATTTACACATTCTTTGCAGAGTTTCTTTACCCTTTTGCCGACCTGTTGTATTCATCAAATTCAACCATGGCACAATGTGTTTGTGACAAATATGTGACCAGTAATGATATATTCAAAAACTGGTATAAAATACTGTCATGAGAATACTAAAACCAATACCCTCTCATCCCTACAACCCCCCGCAAATTCATTGCTTGAACTAATTAGTAATGTGTTCTAGGGAGGTTAAGCCTATCCTGCCTATTCTAACAGAACTGGGCATAAGGTAGCAACAGTTCTGGATGTGGAGTAGTTAGTATTCACTAAAAACAATTGACAGTTTTAGCATATAATTAGACCTTCCTTCCACAATTTTAAGGAGCAGCATATAGCTTTTATACAAAATTATCACTTTACAGTTTTATGTAACAAGCATTTTTCGATGTTTAGGGGCTGTCTGCTTTGTAATTGTGTGCTGCTAAAGGCACTATGTAAAATAAATTAAAAATGCTTAAACTGGCATAATCTCTTTTGCGAGGGTGCAACCTTAGTCCTGATTTAGCAAGCTGTTACCAGGCACTCTTTATCAGCAGCTAAAAGCCTCAGTTTTCCTGAATGGGTCTCCCTTTTGGAAGGCAGCATCTGCAGCCTTATCTGATAAGATGATCGTTTCCAGACCATCTAACAAACAGGAACATCTCTGTCTAAGGCAGCGGTGTCGAACTCCAGGCCTGGAGGGCTGCAGTGGCTACAGGTTTTCATTCTGACCCTTTCCCTAATCAGTGAGTAGTTTACACTGCTAATTAACTCCTTTTTCCCTTCATTTCAATAGCACTGTTTTTAAGGATCCAGTCCTCTGAATTGATTGGCTGCCATTTGATGAAGAAACAAAACAGAAATGAGACGTGAAACGAGACAACAGATGACCAGCTAAACTGGGATTTCAAACTCCAACCAATTTCACTCCAGTTTCTTAATGAGCAGCTGATTCTTGCTGTTAATTAAGCCTTTTGTTTAATTCAATGGCTTGTTGCTGCTCTCATTCTGCCACAGCAGATATTTCCAAATTTGTCGATTTTTCTGTTTTTTCTAAGAACACCGTCAAAATGTTTTGGTGACCTGACCTTCATCTTTCTTTATTTTCAGATATTGTGTGATGGGCACAGGTGAGCTGGTCATATGGTGGCTTGTTTGATGTCTCATTATTGTTTGGCTACTAATTAAGGAAAAAGAGACAATTAAGGGACCTGAGTCAAGTTAATTTAAAACTAAAGCAAAAGAAGTTAATTAGCAGTTAAAACTGCTCACTAATGAAGAAAATGGTTAGAATGAAAACATGCGGCCCTCGAGGACCGGAGTCTGACACCTGTGGTCTAAGGCAGGGGTAGGCAACGTCGGTCCTGGAGTGCCACAGTATGTGCAGGTTTTTGTTCCAACCCAGTTCCTTAACGAGAACTCAATTATTGCTGATGAAGCACATATTGCTTAAGTGACATTTTGATGCTTCATTTTAGTGGTCTCGCTTGTTAAGGTTCTCCAACCTTAATTGCTTATTTCAATCTTAAACTGCTGCATTCAGTGTTTTAATTGCTCCTTATTAGCAATAAGATGTAAAACAGGGGTAGGCAATGTCGGTCCTGGTGAGCCGCAGTGGCTACAGGTTTTCATTCCAACCCAATTGGCTTAATTAGAAACCAATCATTGCCAATCTCAGACCTTATTTAATTTTATGGCTTGTTAGTCTGTGCAATGTAAGGCTTTTATATCGTAGATTTTTTTCCTTTCCAAGGATATCATCCAAATGATTTGAAGCCTAAAACAGATCATTTTCAGTCTGTCACATTTTTCTATTAAGTGTTTTATTAAATCAAACCGTGCATGATGAACACCCACAGATGTAATTGGGGAAAAAAGCTAGCTGGAGAACTGCTGGCTGCTTTGTCTTTTACATCTTATTGCTAATAAGAAGCAATTAAAACACTGAATGCAGCAGTTTAAGATTGAAATAAGCAATTAAGGTTGGAGAACCTTAACAAGCGAGACCACTAAAATGAAGCATTAAAATGTCACTTAAGCAATATGTGCTTCATCAGCAATAATTGAGTTCTCGTTAAGGAACTGGGTTGGAACAAAAACCTGCACATACTGTGGCACTCCAGGACCGACGTTGCCTACCCCTGGTCTAAGGTATGAAATGGGCTCAAGTCCTGAACAAAGGACCATAAATCCAGGATGAGTAACATTGATGGACAGAATTTTGCACCAGTGGCCAACCAAGAGGATGGGCTTATGTGCACACAAGAAGCCAATGATGCAACCTCCATTCCTTTCCTATAAAACTGGTAATGCCCTAATTTCTATTCTCTCCGTATGCTACAGCTTGACCTAGCCATGATTTGGCTGCCCATGGCTGACGGAGGGTGTCCACAACAGAGGTCATAGCAATCCATTTACTCCAGAGGGCAACTAGGCTGAACTGAATTGGTGGAATACTCGTCAGTGTTGGCATTTTGACAAGGTTGCCATTAGTCCAACCTTTCTGAGGAACAGTGAGAGCAAGACTTATGTAAACCACGCATTTTGCCTTGCTAACTATGGTCACTGACTGATCACCAGTTGACTTAGGAGGTGTAACGTTGCTAATGTCCAAGGACACTTTGTGTGAAACACTTGAGAAAACTGCAGTACCGTTCGCATCTAGAAAGTGCGATCAAAGGTGAAGAAGCAGACCTCCTGAACAAAGTAAAACAAAGAAAGTATGCTGAAAAATCTTTCCATGTGTCTGGAGAAAGCCGGCCCGGAAAGTGAACCAATTATTGCTCACCTCAAACCATTAGTATACTTTTGACTCTGAGAACTGTTAACTGTAATTTAAATAGACAGTACAAAGCCAGCAAATATGCTATGGTATTGGTGCGAAGTGTTACTGAATGAAATGATCTTGTGAAGGATAAGTTCTGGCTATTTAGTTCCTCACACTAAATCCAAAAAGAGGACCGAGCAGCATCTTGCACACTACACAAGACCCCCCATATTAATGCTTCTTGCAGAAAATGTTGCATGTCAAAAGTATTTTGGCTACTTTTTTGTGGCAGAGTTGAATACATGTATGAATGGTGAATATTTTTAGACTTGGTGCTGATTTTGACTTGGCACCGTTAATTACTGTAGGTACTGTACATTCTATGTGAAATGTTTTATACTTTTGCAAAGTATATATATCATTATTCACAAATTGTAGGGGTTTTTATTACAATGTTGTGTACAAAATGTGTGCAATGAATTGATGTGATGTTAGTCAAGCAGTTAATTATCAGTACCGCCTTTGGAAAAGTTAGTTTAAAAGTAGCTTTAAAAAAAAAAAAAAAAAACAACAATAATTCTCACACACACAATAATTTCCTGCCTTTCACCTTCCAGCCAGAGCATTATAAATATGAAGAGATTTGCACAACTTATTAATGAGGTTGATGATTTGGTGAAAGTCTACATTAAATAACTTTATCTTTTGTGGACCAGACATGGTAATAGGCTGTTTTTCAACAAATAACCCAAACACACTTGCTGTAATAAACCAAATATAATTTATTCATAACATAAGGATGATAAGAGATGGATGCATGCAAGTGTGTTTATGTATATAGAGAGAGCTGAATATACAGTCTGTATATTGATGTAGACAAAACACCATAATCAACAAAGTTATGATAGCTTGGTTAACTTTTTCACTCCTATTGAAAAAGGCACATACACTGTAACTTATTCATCTTAACCACGTTAAATTTCATAAGTTCTTCCATCGTCTACACCAGGATGTTAATTTGCTCACAGCTAGCCTACACTGGGTTAACACAGTTTCTGTGTGTGCACATGTGACATGCTGCTTGGAATTTTCCAGCTGGATTTAGGATGAAACTTTTATCCATCCATTTTCCAACCCGCTGAATCCGAACACAGGGTCACGGGGGGTCTGCTGGAGCCAATCCCAGCCAACACAGGGCACAAGGCAGGAACCAATCCCGGGCAGGGTGCCAACCCACCGCAGGACACACCCACACACCAAGCACACACTAGGGCCAATTTAGAATCGCCAATCCACCTAACCTGCATGTCTTTGGACTGTGGGAGGAAACCGGAGCGCCTGGAGGAAACCCACACAGACACGGGGAGAACATGCAAACTCCACGCAGGGAGGACCCAGGAAGTGAACCCAGGTCCCCAGGTCTCCCAACTGCGAGGCAGCAGCGCTACCCACTGCGCCACCGTGCCACCCATGAAACTTTTATAACCGGTAAATACTATTACAAAGGTTATTTAGTTTTTAGTTGCAGTGATACCAATTCCATAATACATTCGCTGGATTTATCCTAACTTAAGTTACAATTAATCGTTATTAGAATTGAAGCAGGTGTATGTAAGGTTTGGTATAGGTGATGCTTTTTTTCCTTTCTTTGTTGGCTTCCTACAGCACACATTGAAGGATCTTCAGGAGCTCTTCTACTTTTACCTACTGTAGGTCACGCCTTCTGGTTGTGGGTAGTACTGCAGTTTTACACAAGGTTTCCTCTTTTGGCCAGCATAAAGTTTGTCTGGTGGGTTGCTAGTGATCACTTTACCAGTGCCTTCAGCAAGATGAGCTTGTGGCTTTAACTTGGATCTCTACTGCTTGTACACTTGCTCTTGCCTCTAACCGTAATACAGACCAGTCCACCACTCTTCCCATCCAGCACCAGGTTATCCTTTGGAGTAGAGGAGATCACTCCAGCCTTTAATGTCATAACCTTGGCAATGGGTCCATGCAATTGAAAGCAGAATTTTGGACCTGACTGAGAACAGTAAGAATGTAGGGAGATGGCATAGATTTGGTGTGACGCACTGGTAGTAAATGGAAAGAGTAGACCTTTTGCCATTGTATTTTGTTTGTACGTAAGCCCATTCTTTTTGGTTTATTATTGGTGCAAGGCTTTGTTCATCAAAGTTTCCAGTTGTTGGGTTACGGCTCTTTTTTTTCCATGCTTAATGTTTTAACAGGTACCATGAGAAGACATCTCTTGGGTATCACTTGGTGAGTAATCATTTTATCAGAAAAGGTCCAGAGGCTTGCATTCTAAAGAGGGCCCTGTGGAGAGAAAACGACACTCTTGCTGGAATTAGGAGTGTTTGGCAGTTTTTTTTGTTAGCAAAGTCTGGTGTGCCAAAACCTAGAAAAATGGATAATGCTATTTTTCACAGTAATATATACTAAAATGGAGATACTTATTCTGATAATTCATTGTTAGGCAAATCCTCACACAAGTGGAAGTTAACTGCATTTTCTTTCACCTAGGTACGCGGCAGAGAAAGGTATGAGATGCTTAAAAGGATTAATGATTCCCTTGAACTTAAGGATGTCATCCCGCACACTGACTTGGAAAAGTACAGACAGAAGGTGTAAGTGTCCAGGATCTTATATATATTTCTTTTCTGGTTCGTCCTGCTTCCACTTCAAAACCTGTCCTGCCGACACAGCATTTCTCGATTCCTATTCGTCCTCTTCCATGTCATGCACTATACTGGCCTGCTGAGCGTAATACAGCCAACAAGTACTCGAGGTGCTTCCACAGCGGTGAAGTAGCTTTACCACCTTTGCAGGAGCCACCTGTGTCTTTACAACAGCTTCTTACACAGCAAACATCAGAAGTTAAAAATTATGAACACATTCGAGAATACAACTCTTCTCTAGTGTTTGCTTCCATGGGTGCACAGATAACTCAACCTCCTGGCCACGGACCATACTGTTTTAAAATAAACGGGCAAATTTATCACCAAATCTCTTCACTATATGCTAATAATTCTACCTCTCCAGGATATGGACAGTTGTATGCTTTTGACACAGCGCAAGCTACTGAAATACGCTTACAAAATAAAGCAAACTCTGCATGCAGCTTAAATGTACTTCTCCAGCTAGATTCCATGCCCAGAACCATCAACCCCTTCGCTAAATCATACAAACACATGCATGAAATTACTCAGTCCAATCCAACAGCATCTGTACGAATGGTTTTCAAGGAAAACCCTAGGCAGGATTTACGATACAATGCCCCGACATGTCACACCGATGTTGCAGTGATTTTTCTGATAAAAGAACCGCCAAGCGAATAAGGCTTACTCAATGCCAATTTTACGCGTACAGATTAGCAATGAGGAATACATTTAGTATTTTGCACTCCAGCGGCAAACTATTCCAACAGTACGTTGTAGATGCGTATGTTAAAACAGAGAGCGCGCGTCTCAACTATCTGATTACATCAACAAGATCTGCGCGTGGAACTACCAGAAACGCACTGCAAGCAAACGTTGAAAATAACAGCGTACGTGTAGTCAAAATGATTACTATTACTATCCACATTTCCAGGAAGTCCAAGATACATGCAACAAAACTATCAGGATGCCATGGCCATAGTACGTAAATTCGGAAAGCCTGATTTATTTATCACTTTTACATGTAATCCTGCTTGGCCGGAAATTCTACATGCACACTGCATCTTTCGAGAAGTATTTTTCTTCTTGATTTCTGAATTCTTTTCTCTCCGTTTTCCTTTCCTATTCTTACACCGCCATATGCTACAGCAGGCGTTGGCTAGTATTTTTATACTATGACAAGAATAGTCAAACTTGTGAAACAAAAAAATTTTTTTTTCTTTTTTCTTCTCTCCAAATGCAGGATTTTAAAGAATTCAAACCGTAAGGACAGAGAGAAAGTGGAGCCTAAGGAAGGAAAAAAGTTGCTTGTTAAAGAAGAGAAGAGCGATTCTGACTAAATGTCCAGGACTTTGCAAGGATCAGCTTTCATATGGAAAAAATTTGATTAAAGCTGCCTTATTTTTCTACTTTTATATTCAAACTTATAAAATTACTGTATTGCATGTTTTTTTATAGATTTTTTTGAAATTTTTTCCTATGTAGTTGACTGTAAATGCCTTATTGATCATGGTTTTACAGAATCTCAATAAACGTACATTTAGATTGTATTCAGAAGGTTTCTGTATATCCTTGACAAATGAACCCAGCATCACTAGTTCAAAGTTTCAATAGTTCATCCATGTGTCTGCCAGTAAAACCTTGTATTAGTTCAACTGCATATCATTGGTTCAGTGATAGACCGTGGCAAAATATACTGTATGTCTTGAAGGTGCTTCACTCTGGAGACAGTCCAGCAATTCAACTTTAGCACACATTGTTTTGTCTGATTTCTGCATCTGCTCAGTAAGTAGCTTATGTGCAGTTAGTCCTTGTTTGAGAACAAACACAGATGGAGGCACCAGTGAAATTGGAGACTGATGTTTAAGTTGAAGTGTCAGTTTAATTTTCCAACTTTTCTTAAGAGATTTGTGGTGGCATAGCTGTGGAGTGGTTACGGCTTCTACCTCAGCAATCTGGATTTGAATCCCATGTTGAGACTTGCCTGTGTGTGTGTTTTCCTTTCTCCCTTTAGTTATGGCTGGCCAATACAGACTTAAATTGATATTGCAATCCTATTTTTTAATTAAATAGATTTTGCATCAAAATAATAATAAATCTGTTTTCAAAACAACTTCAATTGAATACACGTTTTCATTTTTCTGTACAGAATGCAAACCTGGTATGTTTTCAAATGACATTAGTGTAGCAAACATGATTTTTCTTTTTCCTTCAAAATTCAACAATATCATGACTAGCTGTGTCTCCAACTTCAACTAACACGTTTTTTTTTTTTCCACCCCCAACACTTGTTTTTTTTGTTCTCTATCCCCTCTACTTAAGAGTAAAAGTCAGGCTGAAATTTGTTGCTTCAATTTCTCAAGATAAAATGTGAAATACTTGACTACTGTTTTCTTTAGAGCAGAGGTTGGGAGCACATACTGATACACCACACAATGAACCACCTCGAGATCCCAAATTAGGACTCAAGTACAGCCATGCAAAAGGTGGACACCTCAGCACCACATGAGTTAGGAAGGAATGAAATGGAACAGGGTGAAGTTTGTTTGTTTTTTTTATATATAATACATATATATATATATATTTTAATGTTTGTGTATGTATGTAATATATATATATTATATAATAGTCATGAAAAAGTTTGGGAACCCCTCTCAACCTGCATAATAATTTCAACAAAAAAAGAGAACAGTGGTATGTTTTCATTTCCTAGGAACATCGGACTACTGGGGTGTTTTCTAAACAAAGATTTTTAGTGAAGCAGTATTTAGTTGAATGAAATGAAATCAAATGTGAAAAACTGGCTGTGCAAAAATGTGAGTCCCCTTGTAATTTGCTGATTTGAATGCATGTAACTGCTCAATGCTGATTACTGGCAACACCAAATTGGTTGGATTAGCTCATTAAGCCTTGAACTTCATGGACAGGTGTGTCCAATCATGAGATATAAAGGTATTTAAGGTGGTCAACTGCAAGTTGTGCTTCCCTTTGACTCCTCTCTGAAGAGTGACAGCATGGGATCCTCAAAGCAACTCTCAAAAGATCTGAAAACAAAGATTGTTGAGTCTCATGGTTTAGGGGAAAGCTACAAAAAGCTATCTCAGAGGTTTAAACTGTCAGTTTCAACTGCAAGGAATGTAATCAGGACATGGAAGGCCACAGGCACAGTTGCTGTTAAACCCAGCAGGTCTGGCAGGCCAAGAAAAATACAGGAGCGGCATATGCGCAGGATTGTGAGAACGGAGGTGATCTATGAGTTGTCTGTAACCAAAGACCTGCAAGAACATCTTGCTGCAGATGGTGTATCTGTACATCATCCTACACTTAAGTGCAATTTGCACAAAGAACATCAGTATGGCAGGGTGATGAGAAAGAAGCCCTTTCTGCACTCACGCCACAAACAGAGTCACTTGTTGTATGCAAATGCTCATTTAGACAAGCCAGATTCATTTTGGAACAAAGTTCTTTGGGCTGATGAGACAAAAATTGAGTTATTTGGTCATAACAAAAAGCGCTTTGCATGACGGAAGAACAACATTGCATTCCGAGAAAAACACCTACTACCTACTGTCAAATTTGGTGGAGTTTTCATAATGCTGTGTGGCTAGTTCAGGGACGGGGCCCTTGTTATTTTTGCAAAAGGAGGCTCAACCAAGTATTGATGTAATATGTAATAAATTTGGGGTGCCCAAATTTATGCACCAGTCTTTTTTTTTTATGATGCATATTTTCTGTTAATCCAATAACTTTAATGTCACTGCTGAAATACTACTGTTCCCATAAGGCATGTCATATACAGGTATTAAAAGGAAGTTGCTATTTTGAAAGCTCAGCCAACGATAACCAAAAATCCAAAGAATTAAGAGGGGTTCCCAAACTTTTTCATATGACTCTGTATTTGTGTCTATATATATATATATATATATATATACACAGTGCATCCGGAAAGTATTCACAACGCATCACTTTTTCCACATTTTGTTATGTTGCAGCCTTATTCCAAAATGGATTAAATTCATTTTTTTCCCCAGAATTCTACACACAACACCCCATAATGACAATGTGAAAAAAGTTTACTGAGGTTTTTGCAAATTTATTAAAATAAAAAACTGGAGAAAGCACATGTACATAAGTATTCACAGCCTTTGCCATGAAGCTCAAATTGAGCTCAGGTGCATCCTGTTTCCCCTGATCATCCTTGAGATGTTTCTGCAGCTTAACTGGAGTCCACCTGTGGTAAATTCAGTTGACTTGGACATGATTTGGAAAGGCACACACCTGTCTATATAAGGTCCCACAGTTGACAGTTCATGTCAGAGCACAAACCAAGTATGAAGTCCAAAGGAATTGTCTGTAGACCTCTGAGACAGGATTGTCTCGAGGCACAAATCTGGGGAAAGGTTACAGAAAAATTTCTGCTGCTTTGAAGGTCCCAATGAGCACAGTGGCCTCCATCATCCGTAAGTGGAAGAAGTTCGAAACCACCAGGACTCTTCCTAGAGCTGGCCCCGGCCATTCTAAACTGAGAGATTGGGGGAGAAAGGGCCCTTAGTCATTGAGGTGACCAGGAACCCCATGGTCACTCTGTCAGAGCTCCAGAGGTCCCTCTGTGGAGAGAGGAGAACCTTCCAGAAGGACAACCCATTCTCTGCAGCAATCCACCAATCAGGACTGTATGGTAGAGTGGCCAGACGGAAGCCACTCCTTAGTTAAAAGGCACATGGCAGCCCGTCTGGAGTTTGCAAAGGCACCTGAAGGACTCTCAGACCATGAGAAAGAAAATTCTCTGGTCTGATGAGACAAAGATTGAACTCACGTTTGGAGGAAACCAGGCACCGCTCATCACCCAGGCCAATACCATCCCTACAGTGAAGCATGGTGGTGGCGCATCATGCTTGTGGGGATGTTTTTCAGTGGCAGGAACAGAGAGATAGACAGCATAAAGGGAAAGATGACTGTAGCAATGTGCAGAGACATCCTGGATGAAAAGCCTGCTCCAGAGCGCTCTTGACCTCAGATGGGGTGACGGTTCATCTTTCAAGCAGGACAATGACCCTAAGCACACAGCCAAGATATCAAAGGAGTGGCTTCAGGACAACTCTGTGAATGTCCTTGAGTGGCTCAGCAGAGCCCAGACTTGAATCCGATTGAACATCTCTGGAGAGATCTTAAAATGGCTGTGCACGACGCTTCCATCCACACCTGATGGAGCTTGAGAGGTACTGCAAAGAGGAATGGGGCAAAACTGGCCAAGGATAGGTGTGCCAAGCTTGTGGCATCATATTCAAAAGACTTGAGGCTGTAATTGCTACCAACGGTGCATCGACAAGTATTGAGCAAGGCTGTGAATACTTATGTACATGTGATTTCTCAGTTTGTTTACTTTTTAATAAATTTGCAAAAAACCTCAAGTAAACTTTTTTCACGTTTGTCATTATGGGTGTTGTGTGTAGAATTCCGAGGAAAAAAATGAACTTAATCCATTTTGGAATAAGGCTGTAACATAACAAAAAGTGGAAAAAGTGATGTGCTGTGAACACTTTCCGGATGCACTGTATTATATATATATATATATTAGTGTGTGTGTGTGTTCAAAAAGAAGGCATGCCAATGGGATCGCCGCTATCAGGACTCGAAAATGTGACTCTCCCATTTCACACCCAAAATTTGGATACGCTACGTAGACGACACATTCGTCATATTAAAAAATGACCAGCTGAATGAGTTCTACAACCATCTCAACACAACATTCCCTGCAATCCAATTCACCATAGAAAAAGAAATAAACCGAAACATCAGCTTCCTGGACATCTCCATTGAAAGAAATAACGACGCCACCCTGACCACTAGTGTTTACCGTAAGGAATGTTATGCAGGCAAGATATTACACTTCGCCAGCAACCACCCATTGTCTCATAAACGGAGCTGTGTTAAAACTCTATTCAGAAGAGTCCACACCCATTGTAATACGAAGGAAACAAAAATGAACGAAAGACGCTGTCTTTTCCACCTTTTCACTTCAAACGGATACTCAAAGACATTCATTAAACAGTGCCTACACAGAAGACGCCAAAAACTCAGCAAACAATCGCCTCGAACCAGACCCCCCATCCCACCTGGCACTCACTCCCTTATCACCACGGTGTGTCTGAAGGGGCAGCGCGCATCCTGTCCAAGTCAGGCATCAGAACTGCACACAAACCCGCGAACAATCTGCGCTCAGCCCTTTTCAACGCTAAAAACAAGAAAGCGACAGCAGGAACACGAAACGCAGTTTATAGTAGCCTATAAGAACATCGCAACGCCGTCAGAAGGATGGGCTCACGATCAGTGATCTATACACATACAAAATCAACAGGACATACGTTTAACTGGGACAACGTAGGAGTAAGATTAAGGCCAGTACTAAAAGTGCCAGACAAAACGCCATTAACAGACATTTGGACATAAACCCAGCATATGCAAACTTAATTAGGACATGTTCATAATAAATAAAACGTTACCACCTGTATTATTTGCATGTTATATCACAAATTAGGTTATTTGTTAGGTTTATCTTTTAGTATTGAATTTAGTATTTCACTCTGGTTTATTGTCCTTTAGTCCAGGGGTCCCCAACCACCGGTCCGCGACCCACTACCGGGCCGCAGCCGTCTGACAGCCGGGCCGCGAGAGAACTGCCGGCAACGGAGACTCACTCAGACTTTTCAGAATGCTTCGTGGGCGGGGCTTTGCAGCGGCCCAGAGAGAGGAGAGAGACCGAGGTGACAGAGTATTACAACAAAGTATTTTTACAGTCCCGATAGTTTCCCATATGACACGAGACTATAGAAATCTCGTTACTACGAAGTACATTCAGCAGATGCTTTCATTACAACGAGGTGACCTTGAAATGCTTGAATGAATCATCCACAGAGCAGTTAGATCTGTGGCCGCAGCTCAGTTGTACACTTTTAATAATAATAATTCTTTGCATTTATATAGCGCTTTTCTCACTACTCAAAGCGCTCAGCAATTGCAGGTTAAGGACCTTGCTGAAGGGCCCAACAGAGCAGAGTCCCTTTTGGCATTTACGGGATTCGAACCGGCAACCTTCCGATTGCCAGTGCAGATCCCTAGCCTCAGAGCCACCACTCCACTTTTAGGCTACACAACGAGGTTAAAACAATGGCTGGAAGCTGTCCCTTTAAACAAATCAAAGCCTGTGCCTTTCTTCTACTGGTGACTCCCCTGCTTCTCCCGTCCAGGCTATGCACCAGGGGAGCCACCCTACCTGCAGCTGACCTTCTGTCTGCCTTCTCCTGTTGGTCCGTTCACCTCACTGATCCCTGGCTCCAGTAGGCTTCACTAAACCACGACTTGAGCTCCCCAGCGAGCCAGGCGCTCACGCTGGGGCTTTCACGTCCCAAGTCCCGTCTGCTTACGTGGTAAGCCATCCTCCTTCCGGTCACTCCTGCTCTTCATAAAATGCTCAGTGGGAGCGACCACAATCGACCGCTCCTCAGGTGCCGGCTAAACACCCAGGCTCACTGCTCAGCTGCCCTCGAGCCTGCACTTTGCATGTTCGCTCTCTCCTGCACCGGCTTTTCTCTCCTTGCTTCCTGCCTTCTTCCTCACTCATAACCTCCGTTTCTTTCTTCCTTTTCTTTTTTCGTACCCCTCCTAGCCGCCTCAGGCTTCTATTTATCATGAGAACGTGGATCAGGTGTGGCAACTACCAGCTCCCTGGAAACAATTACAGATGCGGACGACTCCTCACCTGTGCATTTAAGTGAGGATCACCCGCATCACGAATTCCTGGGGAACCGATCCGCCACACTACCACACCCCCTTTCTAAGCCTTTATTTAAAAAGTGGCCTTCTGGACATGAGCTGTGGACCCGCTTCACCACAAGGGACTCAATAGCTTCAGCATGAAGCATGAATACGTGGGTGTCCCTGGACATAACTAGGCTGACACACCTTGATCTCAGAGAATAACCGAGACACATGGGGGCTCATACACCTTAGTTAAATCCACTTACCACAACCAAGGAAAGTTTTACTGCCACACTGCTGTTCACCCTTTTGTGGCATTTCCCTCGGCCTGCTAACCCTGTTGGTAAAAGAAAGTGCAAAACTCCCTTATACCAGATGCTCACAGACACACTCTTCAAAACAGCATTCTCAAACAAGGTTACCACAAAATTGTGCTGACTATGCCAAGTGTTTTGTCGTGATAGACACCTAAGCTGACCCTATTCTCCCCTTTATACTGCTTATTACAAAGATAAAATTCCCCAAATCCTTGCTATAGCCCTGAAACGTTACATTATCTTATGACCTCAGAAAACAAAATAGAGTAGCAGATCAAGCAGGAGTAAAAGTTAGATATTTATTCATCGTGTACATGTCCAAAATATACAGTTCATCCAGACAGTATTCACAGCGCATCATTTTTTCCACATTTTGTTATGTTACAGCCTTATTCCAAAATGGATTAAATTCATTTTTTCCCTCAGAATTCTACACACAACACCCCATAATGACAACGTGAAAAAAGTTTACTTGAGATTTTTGCAAATTTATTAAAAATAAAAAAACTGAGAAATCACATGTACATAAGTATTCACAGCCTTTGCTCAATACTTTGTCGATGCACCTTTGGCAGCAATTACAGCCTCAAGTCTTTTTGAATATGATGCCACAAGCTTGGCACGCCTATCCTTGGCCAGTTTCGCTCATTCCTCTTTGCAGCACCTCTCAAGCTCCATCAGGTTGGATGGGAAGCATCGGTGCACAGCCATTTTAAGATCTCTCCAGAGATGTTCAATCGGATTCAAGTCTGGGCTCTGGCTGGGCCACTCAAGGACATTTACAGAGTTGTCCTGAAGCCACTCCTTTGATATCTTGGCTGTGTGCTTAGGGTCGTTGTCCTGTTGAAAGATGAACCGTCGCCCCAGTCTGAGGTCAAGAGCGCTCTGGAGCAGGTTTTCATCCAGGATGACTCTGCACATTGCTGCAGTCATCTTTCCCTTTATGCTGACTAGTCTCCCAGTCCCTGCCGCTGAAAAACATCCCCACAGCATGATGCTGCCACCACCATGCTTCACTGTAGGGATGGTATTGGCCTGGTGATGAGCGGTGCCTGGTTTCCTCCAAACGTGATGCTTGGCATTCACACCAAAGAGTTCAATCTTTGTCTCATCAGACCAGAGAATTTTCTTTCTCATGGTCTGAGAGTCCTTCAGGTGCCTTTTGGCAAACTCCAGGCAGGCTGCCATGTGCCTTTTACTAAGGAGTGGCTTCCGTCTGGCCACTCTACCATACAGGCCTGATTGGTGGATTGCTGCAGACATGGTTGTCCTTCTGGAAGGTTCTCCTCTGTCCACAGAGGACCTCTGGAGCTCTGACAGAGTGACCATCGGGTTTTTGGTCACCTCCCTGACTAAGGCCCTTCTCCTCCGATCGCTCAGTTTAGATGGCCGGCCAGCTCTAGAAAGAGTCCTGGTGGCTTCGAACTTCTTCCACTTACAGATGATGGAGGCCACTGTGCTCATTGGGACCTTCAAAGCAGCAGAAATATTTCTGTAACCTTCCCCAGATTTGTGCCTCGAGACAATCCTGTCTCGGAGGTCTACAGACAATTCCTTTGACTTCATGCTTGGTTTGTGCTCTGACATGAACTGTCAACTGTGGGACCTTATATAGACAGGTATGTGCCTTTCCAAATCATGTCCAGTCAACTGAATTTACCACAGGTGGACTCCAATTAAGCTGCAGAAACATCTCAAGGATGATCAGGGGAAACAGGATGCACCTGAGCTCAATTTCAAGCTTCATGGCAAAGGCTGTGAATACTTATGTACATGTGCTTTCTCAATTTTTTTATTTTTAATAAATTTGCAAAAATCTCAAGTACACTTTTTTCACGTTGTCATTATGGGGTGTTGTGTGTAGAATTCTGAGGGAAAAAATGAATTTAATCCATTTTGGAATAAGGCTGTAAAATAACAAAATGTGGAAAAAGTGATGCGCGGTGAATACTTTCCAGATGCACTGTAACCACAGTACAAATGTGAGTATAGGCAAAAATATTTATACGACCTGGATAATAATCAGTTCATCTTGCTTGGACTACCAGGTGGCCCGCTGTCTTAGTATGTTAGTGCGTTGATTGATCTCTGCTCAAGCTTGCTGTTTGCTAATGCATAGCCTTTGAAATGAGTGGCAAAAACGGGCAGCATGGCCTGTCTGAAAATGGCAGCAGAGAGAGAAAGAGAGAATTTCTTTGTCACCCAGTGTTTATGTTAGGCTAGGTTTGTAGATGTACCTTATAGACCAATGGGATATCATAGTGCAGGCCGGCTGCCCTGCTTCATTCTAGTTCTGTTTAGACTTGACTCATCCCATGCTTATATTTCTTATATATTATATTTCTATCCCACCTTCCATAGGCCCACAAAATCATCCAATCCATTCCACTTTGGGCTAATCGTGTGAAACCAGTTACAAGTATGAATGGAAAGATGAATGGAAAGTGCTCAATGCCCTAACCCCAGTTACTGTAAACTGTACGTCTGAACAGAAATAACTACAGAAGGGGGTGAAATAAAGCAGGTAACGCAGAAGTATAACAACATTTTTGAGAATGATCTGTGGACTGGTAACCTGGGTTCATCGTGGAATGCCATGGAGATTCTATTCTGGCATTCACACATAATGTGATAATTGTGTAGAATTGACAGCTGAAACTGAATATTAGTTGGCTCCTAAAATTCAATTAATTCTATTTAAGGTTGGAGACATAGGATTTTGCTTCCCAAAATAGTTAGTAAAAGAACAAACTCAGGAATGGAGTCAGGCGTCTGCCCTTCTTTGACCAGAATGATGTTAGGAAGGTCCTTCAACAAATAAGTGCAGAACAACTCCAATAATTCACTCTTTATTTGAGATACCTCTGGATTTACAGCAAGTGCACAGACTCTGGAAGCAGGTGAATGTTATTCCATTAGCCAGAACTACACACCCAAAAGCATTAACTGACTTCAGACTGACTGCCTTAACTTCTCATATCATTAAAACTCTTTCCCAGGCCTGTCTGGATCCTTACCAATATGCATACAGAACAAAGAGGGGTGAAAGACACTACAGCGCTACTTCTGAATTTACTGTACGAGCATTTAGAAGGATCAAAAATCCATGCAAGATTACCGTTTATAGATTTCTCGTCAGCATTTAGTATAATCCAGGCACACATTTTAACTGAGAAACTGATTGATCAATTCTGTTTGGACCCTAACTTAGTGGGGTGGATTCTAGACTCTTTATTTAACAGAATAAAATGAGTGAGTTCTAGAAAGTTGATTCAGTTCATCTTGACATAGTTATTTTTCCAGGGAGATACGTTGCATCACTCATCCAAGTGGCTCATACTCATATACAAGCTTTAGGCAGTTCTTGCCAAAGTGAGTCAAAATGTCTCGATGCATGCTCAATAATCCAGGTAAGGAAATTCTAGATGCTTCCCTCCTTCCAATGTCTCAACATTAGCTAAAAGGGAGACGATTGACACGGTGGACAACTACAAATGATAACATACTAACCTTTGACCTTAACATAGAATGACTTTGTAAGAAGGGTCAGACTGCAGTCGCTGAGCTGTATGACAGAAAATCAGAAAGACGTCCGACTCATACAGTAGCCATCTTCTTTTTCCTCAGTTCAGCTATTGCCATTAGATTGCAGATTTAGGTTTCTGAGGGTAAGGAGCGACTAATTTAAAAATTCTTTTATTCTCAGAGCTATAGGCATGTTCATTTCTATTACTTGTAGAGGTGCTGCTGAAGTCTGAATTGTTATTATTTTGTACTGTTTAAGGTAAGTATTCTTCTTTGTACAGATCCTGAGTGTGTGTACTTATGATAACACTGGATATCAGTTATTTGTCTTTGCTATTTTTCTTGTATCTGTGTAACAATGTTTCATATTTTGTACTTTCCACCTACAAACAAATTTTCTTCTGGGGAAAAGAAGAGTCTAGTCTACCTAACTGTAAGTTTCTAAAGTATTGTTTTTTTTTCTAAGTACACATTTTTCACATCATATTATTACCATCCTTATGACACCCTGATATGCAATTTCCATTTAGCTCAGTGCTGCCTCGGTCTGTTTGTTAGACTTCAAGCGACCATAACATCCACATTGTACCTGATGTTACTTCTCCCCCATGCTGCACTCTTATTTTTCAGATATGGTATGCAGTCAACCATGAATTGAAATAACTTCCCTGTACCTGCTGTCAAGACTGTCAGTCCACTGCTGGGCACATTCAGCTCATTGTTTCATAATCTGAATGAGCCGAGCGCATTTGCATGCTCTTCACTGACTGTGGGTTCCTGGGACAAGAGGACAGAAGTACTTTATTTGTTTCCTTTATGAAGAGTTTTGTATCTACAGTGTGCTTTACCAGTAGAATCAGATTTGATATGGTGAAGTTCATTTAAATAAAGCATTTTTGCAAATATTCCACATAACTACGACAAAAACCATTGTTTCCATAAAGACTCAAACTGATTACTTCATTAAATGACATATTTGTCAATTACACAGTTAAAAGAAAAAAAGCAGAAAGGAAATCAAGAAGATTCTAAGCTCAAGATGTTAAGGTAATGTACTACTGTGGTGAAACCTGGTGGTCTGGACAGACTTGAGGTGTTTAAGATCATAAGAAGAGTGAAAACGAACAAGGGTGAGGAGCATTGGGGTCAGATCGTCTGCCACCCACTTTTGTGATATTTTATATTGTATTCTCATTTGTTGTGTAGGCCACCTTGTGACAGTAACATGTGCCATGTATAGTTTTGATTAATTAAATAACGTTAATTATAGATATCCAAATGTGAGGCTCCTGATGAACTGACAGCCAGACACATTTACTTACTCAGAGCTTTGCTGCACTATCACTTCCCAGCGTTATGCAAATCGCTTTCTGCATTTCAGTCCCCTTCATAAATTCTGGCAGCCAAGAGCTACGGGCCATTGCTGTTCTCTTCTCCACGGCTGCATCAAAGTGTCTGGGAGCTCCATAAGGTATGGCATGTGCCCGTCTTTATCGGATTCAAGGCTGCTACTGATACAGTTTGGTGTGTTGGTTTGATGGCACTTTAATTAATTATTTTTTTGACAAAAACTTTGTTGTTTAAACTGCACTTACAGGAGCAAAATGGTACAATATGTCAATATTTAGCATATTTATGAGAATTGTTTATTAAAATGGAAACATATGCAAGTGCCCTAAGGCTATAGTCACTGAAGAGCATTACACAAAAATCAGTTGATCTGAGCAGAATCAATTAGGAGTAAAGTTCAAGTGCACTGAGGTGTTTTTTTTTATTTTTTATTAGTGATGTGCCACCTCTCTACAAGGTCACCTTCACATGTAGTGTCTGGTCAATGGAAGGAATTATTATGGGAAAGACTGAGCAACACATAAACGGGAGATTTACTGAAGAGTCAGCGTGGGTTCAGAAGAGGGAGGTTGTGTTTTACTAACAAGCTGGAATTCTATGAGGAGGAAACAAAAAGATATGATCAAAGTGGAGCTTATATTATTTATCTGGACTTTCAGAAAGCATTTGATAAGGTGCCACATGAGAGGGTGGGCATCAAACTAAAAGAAGTGGGAGTGCAGGTTGATGTTTGTAGATGGGTACAGAATTGACTCAGACACAGGAAGCAGAGGGTGATGGTGCGAGGAACCTCATCAGAATTGTCAGATGTTAAGAGTGGTGTTCCACAGGAGTCAGTGCTAGGGCCGCTGCTATTTTTAATATTTATAAATGATTTAGATAGGAATATAAGTAACAAGCTGGTTAAGTTTGCAGATGATACAAGATTGGTGGATTAGCAGATAATTTGGAATTCATTAAATCATCACAGAGGGACTTGGACAGCATACAGGCTTGGGCAGATTTGTGACAATGTAAATAAATGTAAAGCATTACACATAGGAAGTAAAAATGTTAGGTTTGAATACACAATGGGAGGTATGAAAATTGAAATTACAATGTAGAACTCATAATGATTTGGCTGTGGTGGGCTGGCGCCCTGCCTGGGGTTTGTTTCCTGCCTTGCACCCTGTATTGGCTGGGATTGGCTCCAGCAGACCCCCGTGACCCTGTAGTTAGGATATAGCGGGTTGGATAATGGATGGATGGATGGATAATGGTTTGGACATGTGCAGAGGAGAGATGCCGGGTATATTGGGAAAAGGATGCTAAGGATGGAGCTGCCAGGCAAAGAGGAAAAGACAAAGGCCTAAGAGAAGGTTTATACATGTGGGGAGAGAGGACATGCAGGTGATGGGTGTGATAGAGCAAGATGAAGAGGACAGAAAGATATGGAACAAGATGATCTGTTGTGGCAACCCCTAATGGGAGCAGCCTGAAGCAGAAGAATGGACTTTTTACTAACAACTGCCAGACAGTGTTCAGAAGCCATTAAGAAGTCGAACAGACTGTTAGGTTATATAGCACGATGTGTGGAGTACAAGTCCAAGGAGGTTCTGCTCAAGTCTTATAACACACTGATGAGGCCTCATCTGGAGTCCTGTGTGTAGTTTTGGTCTACAAAAAAGACATAGCAGCACTAGAAAATGTGCAGGAAAGAGCAACTAGGCTGATTCCAGGGCTACAGGGGATGAATTATGAAGAAAGATTAAAAGAACTGAGCCTTTACAGTTTAAGCGAAAAGAGATTAAGAGGTGACCTGACTGAAGTGTTTACAATTATAAAATGAATTAATCCAGTGGATTGAGACTGCTATTTTAAAATGAGTTCATTAAGAACACGGCGACACAGTTGAAAACTTGTTAAAGGTAAATTTCACACAAACATTAGGAAGTTTTTCTTTACACAGAGACCCACAGACACTTGGAATAAAAGTGTGGTAGACAGTAAGACTTTATTGACTTTTAAAACTCGACTTGATGTTATTTTGGAAGAATTAAGTTGATAGGACTGATGAGCTTTGTTGGGCTCTATGGTCTTTTCTCATCTAAATTGTTCTAATGTTCTAATGGCCATTCATATCGGGAGGATTTTGTTTTACTCATCTCAGCTGTTAGTTGGACACTTTAAGATCATAACTAGTTGTTTATTAAATCCATGTGTCTATACTTTGTGAATATCCATCAGTCCATTTTCTATTCTGTGTCTCTACTTCAGGGTCACAGGTAAGCCAGTGCCTTCAGGATTGTATTGATATTTTAATGCTTATATCACAGTGTTTTTGTCTTTATGATTGTGCATTTTGCATGTCAATTTTAGGGTTGGCTCATGCTTTGTGTCTTAGGCTACTGTTTTATTGAATGACTTTTTCTAATTAGGTCACTAAATAATGCCAATGATGTAATAAACAACTCTGACTGAGATCATGCAGCTTATAGTAAACAGAATGTTTTATTTAATTAGGATTTATTCAATTTATTAAGGTGGAAAATCTTGACGTAAAAAAATAATTTAAAGATTTTTTTTTTTAATGTGGTTGCAATTATGGAATAAATTGTAGTAAACACTATCCAGAATTGTTGAACAGATTCAACTAAAAAACAACTTGCAAATAAAATATAATTATAAATTTGTGGATTTTCATGGAAACAAATTGTACAAACACTGTATCTTAAAAATCTCGTATACTCAGATATGGAGATGGATATTTGAAGAGTAAACCACAAGACAATGAGTATGTTTTTATATTATGTACATTAAAGAACCATCAACAACAAATCAAATCAAATTATTAATATATTGAACAATTATTATAAAAGTAAAGTTGAATAAAACCGACTCTGAAGCTGCATGAATGAAAGGAAAAGTACCACTTCTGGTTAGTGGAATTAGCCTAAAAGTTGATAGAAACCTAAGTTTTATACCTAATACTCATCTGCTAAATTTGGTTGACCTTATTGAAAGCGTACTTAAGTTATCGTGTTTACACACACACACACACTCACACACACACACACACACACGGACATAATTCCAAAAATGGTATTTTCTGGCTCAGGGAGGTCTAAAATGTTGAGATTCATCAAAATCTCGAAATGGAATTTTTGGAGGATTATAGTACTTTCCCTATACTTCGTATATGAGAAAGTAAAAAATGAATTACCTTCAAAAAGCCATTTTAAGAAGGGTGAAGAATTTCGATATTTGAGGCAGACGTTTCCATAAATAACTGATGGCAAGATTAAGGAGGCCATTTTTGCTGGCCCACACATCAGACATGTCATCGATGACAAGTGATTAGAAGATCTGCTAAAGCAACCAGAGGATATCACATGGATCACATTCAAGGATGTTATCGGCACCAAACTACATCCAGCTGGTTGACAACAAGCTTCAAGCAAGCAAATTTCAGCGGTACATTGCAAAGATGAAAAACCAAAATCAGGGCAAGTGGGCAAGTGGAATCCATCAATGCCAGCCAACCATTGCTGGACACTGGAATGAGAAGCAGCAGAAATGCTCTTAAAAATGCTGGATCTTTAATGGCACTTTACTGGGTTCAGTGGTTCCTCATAGACCCATTGCTTGACAAAGACCCATTTCATTTGGGAAGGCTTTTTTTCGTATGAAGTTGGGTCTTTGGTAATTGAGAGGTGGACAAAACAGAAATCTTTAATGTATAGTAGCAGGAGACAAAGAAATTGAGAAATCCTGAACTCAGCCTTTGTTACTGAAAGCAGCAAGAGTCCTTTTAAAATGAGGAACGTACTGGGATTTCACAAATTTGTTATCATCAATGCATTGCTGTTTGTGAAACATGTTACAGATGCACATATATGAAGGTCGTTTCTGGAACCTTCATGTGGATTGTTCTTTTGGGAACAAAGCTTGTTTCCCCTATGGGAGAACCACCATGGAGTATGAACAAAAATCAGCAGCAAAACATTTTAATCTCAACTGAACTCATGCAATGTGTCAGCATCATTAAGTGGTTAAACACACTAAATTCAATGAAAGTTAATTTCATGTTTCTCCAAATTGCTTTGTGATACAGTTAATCTGAAATTACATTTGTGTTCAGCTTGAAGCTGTCATAATCATCAACAAGTGTGTTGTCAAATGTATCTCAAATTCACACCCTTCCTTTATCCTCACCATTCTCTACTTTCATACCACAGTGGTGGAGATGCAGATCTAATTCCTAATTCAAATAGTTCCTCAAAAGCCTGGCACCTTTTCCAGAGTCATTTGCTACCTTGGCCTGGGGTGACGGGATAAACTCCATCTCTGTTTACCTTCAGTTGTGGTGCTGTTTCTTCCTTCTGTGTTTAAAGAGTATTTTCTGAGATGCATTACAGGTTTTTGACACTCCACCTTTTGTTATTCTTTTACAGTGCACTTTAGCTTTGAATATGGAAGTCAAGCCGTTGGCAGCATTTGTCTTCTTAGGTGAGTATGACTCTCTGATCTTAACATGTTCTCCTAGATATGTTACCCAAGTCAGAAAGTGGAATGGCAGAAAGGAGGAGGAAGTTGGGAGCATGTGCTGATAGTTCATTGCCGCACCCACCACACGACGAACCACCTGGACTGGGACCCGAGTGCAGTGAGTGACACCTCAGTACCACACTAGAACAGTGTGAGGTTTTTTATGGTGTGCCAATCCTGCCACTAACCCCCAAGTTTCCCCTGTAAGTTGGCGAGCTGGATGCAGATTAGCGTCGTACCCAGGACAAAGGAATTGGAGGTTAAGGGCCTTGCTCAAGGGCCCAATGGAGTAGAGTCACTTCTCGCATTTATGGGTTTCAAACTGGCAGCCTTCTGATTGTTGGCTGAGATCCCTAGCCTAAGAGCTACCACTCTGCCTAATGACAGAAAAGGTAAAAAGTAATTTCAAATTATACGAGGGACTTTCCCAAAGTTTTCAATTTTCATTGGTAACAGTGAAGACGGGAGGAGTAGTAATTGGTCATGTCTGAGAGTGTCATGTGACTAGTTCTGTCTGGCAAGCCAGCTGCCCTTTCAGTTTAGTATAAGAGTTGTCACCCTGTGGTGAAGATGGCTGTGAAACTTATAAATTGCACCAAAGAGGAACAGTGTTCTGTCATATGCTTTGTGTGGGCAGAAGGTGTGCGGGAGCTCAAATTCATTTCTGCATGTGTGCGCAGTATGGGGATGAAGTTCTCTCTCGTAGAGTCGTCTATGAGTGGATTGAAATGTCCGAAAATGGCCGTACTAGTGTGATGGATGCAGAGTTCTCCGAATGTCCAGCTGCAGCCACAACCACGAGGAATGAAGAAAGAACCCTGATGTGAAAGCAGCAGTACATCAGTGGCTACGCACTCAACCAAAAACATTTTTTGCTGATGGCATTAAAAAGTTGGTACGACGCTAGGAAAATTGCTTCGCAAAGGAAGGTGACTGTGTAGAAAAGTGATGTCATTTATTTTTGAAATTGTTAATAGAGTTAAAAAAAGGTGAGGAAACTTTTTGAACGTCCCTCGTATATTACTAACCTCTACTACTCATACACATACACATTTTTTAATTTTATTGCATGACTGTTTTTGGGCTTCTTTGCATCCACTGTTCTTGGTTTTTACATCAGATGTGAAGAACCTCAAATAGCAATAAGTTGCTACAGAAACAATTACGGCCTCAGCAAGGGTGGAACTGCAAAAATAGTGAAGGAAAAAGTTAAATGCAGTATGTGGGAATTGAATCCAGATCTCTTTGTTAAATGCAAACAGGGTAATCACAACACCACCCTCGTAACCTCTGCGGTGCCATTTCTCTGTTGATATCACATCATTTTGAAACTGTAGCTCTCCTTCCAGCTTTGCTTATGTCCATAGTTCAAAGTCAATTTAAGGTATGAAAAATGATTATGTTCATAATCAATACAATCATTGATGCCAATTCATTATGAGATTATTATAGTTCTAAGACAGCTGTCCCCAATTCTCTAAGAGGGGCAACATGTCAAAAACCTGGCAAGCTCTGCGGCTTCAAGTACGACAAGGAAACAGTGGCAGCCAGGGTGTGATGGTGGTGTGATGGTGAAAGGGTGAGACTGCAATAAATTCAGTGTCTTCAGAATGTACTCAGACCCTTCACTTTCTTTGCATTTTGTTATGTTGCAGTCTTTTGCTAAAATCATTTAAATTCAGTGTTTCCCTTATCAAACAACACTTAATACTCAGATATGACAAAGTGATAACACGATTTTTGTAAGTTCATTACAAATAAAAAAAACAAGTATTACCGTATGTACTCGGGTATAAGTTGAGTCTTGAAACTTGAAAAATCGATCATAAAATCAGACCCCAACTCATACGCCCATTCAAGAATGCGACACTTAACTTTTTTTTCTTTACATCTTCTTGCCTCCTCCGGTCTTGCACCAGTTTCTCAGACGCATTGAATTCTGGTGCAGCAGCGCAGTTACCAATTTCTTTCACTACTTCAATGATGTTTAATTTAAAACCAGCTTCATATTTTCTTCTGATCGAACGCTCCATCGTAGATAAGGGATGCTCTTATGATAAAGGGGTATGAGGGTGTGAGATACAAAAAACACAAATCAGTGCTTCGGAATAGTTTGGGTATTACTGTGTGGTCAAGTAGGCACAATAGAGAGAGAGAGAGAGAGAGGTTAGGAGCACACGCTGATACAGAGCATTGGCACACCCACATAGAACAAAAAGGCAGTGTGCTCCGTGGTTACTCTCGCAGGTGGGCGTTAGCATATCATAATCTCTTGGACCAATAGCGTGAGTTTTCTACTTTCGACCAACTTTATAGAACACCAGAAATTACACAGTAAAATCAAGTCCCGACTTATCCGCAGGAAAACTTATCTGTGAGTATATACGGTAGTCAAAGCTTCGTTAGCAGCAATTCCAGTCTTGGGTCTGACGTGCTAAGCTCCTCACACCTGAATTTGGGGAATTTCTACCATTCTTCTCTACAGATCCTATCAAGCTCTGTCAGGCTGAATGGAGAACATCAGTGGACAGCAATGTACAGGGCTCTCCAGAGACGTTCAATTGGGCTCAAGTTCACACTGTGGCTGGTTCCCACAATGACATTCCCAGAGTTGCTTAGGGTCATTGTCATGGTAGAAGGTAAACCTCCAGCTCAATGTAAGGTCCAGAGCCCTTTGGAGCAGCTTTTCATTAAGGACATCTCTGTATTTTGCTTGTTCTGCTTTCCATCAATCCCATGCAGTCCCTGCTGCTGAAAACCAAACATACATGATTTTGCCACCACCATGCTTCATTGTTGGAATGGTATTCTGCATTTGATGAGTGGTGCCTCATTTTCTGCAGACAAGACACTAATCTTGGTTTCATCAGACAAGTGAATCTTATTTCTTACAGGCTGAGTTTTTAGGTGCCTTTATGCAAACACCAGGAGGACTTCCGTGGGTCTTTTTAACTGAGGAGAGGCTTCTATCTGGCCACTCTTCATAAAGCCTAGTACAGTGGAGTTCTACAGTGATGGCTGTTCTTCAGAAAGTTTCTCCTGCCTCCACACAGATTTTCTCAGGATCAGCTAGGGTGATCATTAAGTTCTTGGTCACCTTTTCTGCTATGGCCCTGCCCTCCGATTGTTCAGTCTGGCTGGTTGGCCAGGTATAGCGAGTACTCTGGTTGTGCCAAACATTTTCACTTAAGAATTACCGAGGTCACTGTGCTCTTAGGAACCTTCAATACTGTAGGATTTTTGTTGTAGCCTTCCCCAGATCCATGCTTTGATACAATCCTGTCTCTACGCTCTGTAGGCAACTCCTTCGACCACATGACTTGGTTTTTGCTTGACTGTGGGACCTTCTATAGAAAGGTGTGTGTCTTTCCTGATCATGTCCAGTCCATTGAACTGATCACAGGTGAGGGTACTGAGTGTTGTTTGATGAGGGAAAAATAAATTTAAATGATTTTTGCACAAGGCTGTAATATAACAAAATGTGAAAAATGTGAGGGGATCTGAACTCCTTCTGAAGGCTGTGTAAACGCTAAAAACAATATGGCTTGGAGCCATGACAAAAACTATTGAGGGAAATGCTTGATTAAAGCATTTGGTTGAAAGGTAAGTGTTTTAACAATCACAGTCTGCACAGCATTGCTTCTGTATTGATACTGTTATGAATAGGAGTCCTGAACATAACAAAAAGGGGTCTAGGCCTTCAAAATAAGCCACAAAAGCAGTCTAGGACCTTCACTGACATGTCCAGAAGAAGTTCACCCCAAGGTAGCCTCACCTCCAAACTCCACATGCAGGCTTTAGCCTAACTAGGTCTTTTAAAGTTCAAAATAACTTAAGTGTCCCAAAATACATGAAAATATCAAAACTTCAATTCAAAAGAAAGGAACCATAAAAACCATGGCTTGGGAGAACAAGTCCAAAATAAAAAAATTAAAAATATTTATTTGAAAATCTCAAATGAATAAAAATAACAAAAAGGGCAGCGATAAGGAAAAAGGCTTTGCCTAAAATTTAACCCAGAGCAAACAAATCCCCATACACAATCCAAAAATCAAAACCCAAAAGCAGAAGCAAAATAATCCAGAGCCAGAAAAATCACTACTTACAATAATGTACTCCAGAACAACAATAAATGACCTACTGAAGGACCAGCTTCCAGCTTCAAATATTTGAGGGCCGTCTTACAACTGTGACATCAGGGAGGCTCCGCCTCTTGGGGGGTTCCACCCACAAAATACAACAAACAAAGAAGAACATGTAAATTCATACTGTCATGAACTAGGGAGCTCCTGCCAATTAACTCTCAAAAACTGTATAAGGGTCCATCAGCTTTCAGCTCGTATAACAAAAAGGACAAACAAAGAATCTTCATAAAAGGAAAGTTTTATTACACAAAAATGCTCGTCAACAAAATAAACTCTGAGGAGCACAAAAGACACAGAAGAAGTAGCCTTCAAAATAGATAATCTCATGGCAGAGAAATCCTAAATGCACAATTCCCAGAGAGGAAAAGAGGTAAAAAAAATGGAGCAAAACTGGTCAACATCCAGAAGACAGCAATAATCAAAGGAGAACTCACCAGAACCAGGCATAAAAACAGAGTGTGCTGCCAGGGGCTGTATAAGGGAGGGGGGCCTCTTGGGGAACCACCCACAAAACACATGGAACATAACAGAAGGAGCATAGACATGTAGAAATTAAACAATACAAAAAATATTTTAAAAACACAGACCAATGTAAATATTTAACATAAATAACAATATTAACACTAACAAAAATGACAGAAAAAAGGAAGTTGAGAAACCCTGGCTAAAACATAACACATAGATAAACAAAAAGATAAATAGCCATAAAATGTATTATGGATCTTTTTTGTCCCCAGGGAGAAATTTGGCTATTTACAGATGTTCTTTAAATAAATATTGTAATTAAGGAGAGCCGGAGACTGTAAATCATTTGGGGATGGCCACCCCATATACTGAAAAATGCAGCAAAAAGAAAAACAAAAAAACATGTGGTTACATTTGACTTCAAAACAGAACTGAATCCAGAAGATAACACAGAGGCATTTATATGGAGGAGACAGGAAAGGGGTCGAAGATGGCCAGAAGAGGAAGTGATGTCTTTGGTAGGTGGGTTCTAAAAGGGAAGTTGTCATCAGGATAGGCAGGAAGTGACATCATCAGAGGATGAGTTTGTGGTCACATCACTCTTTAGTTGGTTCTTCTGCTGGTCTGCAGAGGGACTAAAGGAGAGATGGTTAGGTGACAGTGCCAACTCTTGTTCCGGCTGAGAAACCAAATTATCTGAGCGCACATGTGTGACAGTGTAAACATTATGGTCTGAACACACACCAGAATGTCAAGGTTTATACTTCACGTGAAACGACGCATGCTCCAGCGGATGCTCCTGCTACGCAAGTGTTTTACTGTTTATACTTGCGCGCGTACTTTGCGTAAATCTAGAAGAATCCACCAGGTGGCAGTGCGAGATATTATCACGGTGAGAACAGGTTCAGCTTCTGTGTTGTGAATTGCCTGGAACAGCCATTAAATTCTGATGACACCTTACTTCAACATCTCTGAAAAGGATTTTTAATGATTAAATCCATCAATCCAGGGATATGTCCATTCCAGCAAGCATTGGACATAAGGCAGAAACAATCCTTACGGGGCATCAGCTCATCGCAAGGTGAATACAAGCACTCACATACACTGAAGTCATTTTAGCGTCACCAAATCTGCATATCTTTGGAAGGAAACCGGAGCACTCTGTGGAATCCCAGCAGGAGAACATGTAAACTCCAGGCAGAGAACACCTGCGAGACAGCAGAGCTACTGCTCCACCACCGTTTTTATCTGTAAAATGTAACATACATATTTTAATGCATTTCATCATGAAAGTGATATCAAGTATAAATCTAAGGATTTTAAATGTGCATACATTTAATGTGTTCTGTGTGGTAATCTGTTGCTGCTTGCCGGTTCTGTTAGGTCAGGAGGAAGCCCCAGAAAAAGAGATGGCACAAAAGATGGTATGTGAGAGTTTTAAAATGTATCGTATCATTACGATTGGGAATATGTGACGCTTGAATATAAAAGCACCACAACAGAACTTGTATGTCGGCATTTTGCTTCACTACATCGAACCATTCATCAAACATCGAAGTAGGTACATCGATCCTGTAAGATCCACATAGCGTCTTTCTGTCACGTGTAGATAGTAACCAGAGACTCTGACATCACATTCCAACTTTTATCACACTGTGCCCCCCGACTTTTTGCTGGTACTGCAACTCGCACACGTGTTATGTTAATTTCTGATGACCTGTTCAGGGGATGCGGCAAATGAACGCTGAGAACGCATGGTAGCCATGTTGAGTGTGCGTACGTGTTCTGAGCGTGAGGTATAAATGAGCCCTAAAAGGGAAGAGAAATAAAAAGAAAGAACAATTCTGACTTGGCAGTCCCAGTCTCAGTGAGGCACTATAAAGGCGTATCGCTGTTGGTATAAAGGAGATCCCATGTTGTTTCTTGACACACTTCTGCTGAATGATTCGTTGGCTGATAGTCCTCAGTGTTCATGTGTCAGTGAGAGGATATGCAGCATTGTTCATAATGGCGCTCAGTTTGGTTTTAGTTCTCTCCTTTGCCACAACCTCCAAGGAAGGGAATATACTGTAAATGACAAAGTGGATCAGGAGACGTCTACAGGGAGCGGGGTGAAGTCTATGAATTATTTTAAGTTTAATGAATTGGTAGTTAGGATTTCTGAAACAAAATGTGATATTTGTAAAAATATTTTGCCAAGACAGTGGAGAAGCCAGTGGAGCAAACTCGCAGGACAATTGTGAAATTAAAAAAAGAGGTTTTCAGCTGATTTACAGAGCTTTTAGGGAGAAAGGAGCAAAAAACAAGGTAAGAAAAAGATTCCGCATACCCTGAACACTGATGGTAGCTGTAAATAAAAGAAAAAGGAGTAACTAGGAAGATGGAAAACAGGGACTATAGGGATTGAAACATCAAACAGATCACCAAGATTATTGACTCCTTGGTTGTGCCAGAGAGGAAAACTGCAGATCTTACTGCCAACTGAGAGGACAGGGTTGCAAAAGATGACAGTACAGGTATGCCATTTTATAACAGGGGGCAAGAGTTTCTCAGCATAATGCCACAAATCAATGGTATAAGACAGCAGTGGTCCTAAAGACAACCTTGATGTTTTCGACTTTAATGATATTGACACTACATGTTGCAATGGGAGAGGGGCAGTCAAATTAGATTCGAGAAGGAGCCATGCAGGTATATGGGAAGGGGGATAAAGTCAGAGCTAGAGGGGTGCAGGGTGAACAGAAGCCACCAATTAGCCTAATACACGTCTTTGAGACGTGGGGAGAATGTGCAGGCTCTGGTAAAGATTGTATATGGACATCTGAGTCCTTGGTAGTGTTGGATTGGTACTAAAATTTTGATTTTGATATCAATACCAGCTTTCAGACCTCCTGGTACCAAAATAGTTCCTGAAGCAAATAATGGATAACTCCAATATCCTCCATCTTTCTCCAACCTCCCTGGTGCTGACACACTTTTTCCCTCTTGAGAGCTGTGTAGTCCCAATCGCATTGAATCAATAAGGTTTGGGGTCTCCCATGAAGTGTTGATCACATCAAAGTAATAAGGGGGGGCGGCTGGGGTTTCCTGTGAAGTTCTGCTTGTGTTGAAGCATGTAGTTTTGTTTCATGAAGTCTATGAAATGATACATTTTCCACAACTGCAATAGAAGGTGTCGAGGGAAGATTAGGGATGATGGAGAAGAAAGCTGATGTTTACTTCCTGTACTGAAAATCATGAAATGCTGGTACTGTAAAATTTGAGTTTTTCAGGACTTTTCAAGTAACAATATTCCACACAACCCAACAACTGTGGTGCTAATTACTCTGCTGCCACACAGTCCTGAACAGAGTTTGTTCAAAAACAATGCAGACCCATCTTGGTATGGAGGAGGCCTTATTTCACCTAGCCAGGTCTGTGTAATGCAGAAGTGGGGAATACAGTATGTGTAGAATAAGCCCACGAGTTTCCGGTGCAGGTGACTGTCAAAATTGCTGCCATGAAATCCTTTATGACTGATTATGCCTAACATTCTTTAAACTAAACATAACCTTGTTTTATTCAATTCACAACTAATCATGGTCTTTTTATCAGTTTTCCTAATGTTGTTGTGTCTAGACCAGTGAAAAAAGATATAACAGTTGAGACACTTCATTGATCATGCCTTGTACTTTGATTTCAATCCTGTTCTCCATTTCATTATTTCACTTTGCAGCTGCAGTGATTGCCATCTGCCCAGCTGAAGCAGAAAGACTGTACTTCCCACAGATCAACAACATGTCCTGGGATGAAGCAAGGACTTACTGCCAGGTCTGTTTCAAGGAACTTGTGAGTGTGACACCTGACAACAGTGCTGTGCTGGTGGAAATCCTGAATAATGACTCTTGGATTGGGATGAGAAAAAAGCTTGGTGGTCCTATGGATTGGTCTCGCTGGTCAGACAATACATCGCTTGTCTTCCAAAACTGGTATCCTAGAAGTCCTGACCCTAACAATACAGAAGATACCTGTGTCAAGCTTCTTAGTTTTGGAGCCTGGCTTGAAGACAACTGTAATTCCTTGCTGCCTTCTATATGTTATGAAGGTAAATGATATTATAAAAACGTTTTAGTTTAATAGGCAAAAATAAGATTTTTTATAGTGCCTATGACTTGTCATTAAGAATTTAAATCTGTTCGCTCATCTGTTAATATTAAGTAGTAAAGCTCTATCTATCTATCTATCTATCTATCTATCTATCTATCTATCTATCTATCTATCTATCTATCTATCTATCTATCTATCTATCTATCTATCTATCTATCTATCTATCTATCTATCTATCTATCTATCTATCTATCTATCTATCTATCTATCTATCTATCTATCTATCTAATACTGCTGTATACCTCTAAAATTTACAACTTAGCATTTCATGTGACTGGTTTATAAAGGCAAGTTAAGCAGAAAACAGATCAAATTCCTAAATTCCTCCTTGATGCAAAGTTTATAGATTAAATACTCAATTTCTCTACATTTACATAGATGTGATAAAAAGAAAGTGAATACCAAGAGAATGAAAAAGAAAAAGACTGTGAAGTGATCACACGTTAAGAAAGTGTGCAGAATGCTTTTCACTTGGCCAGCAGGGCATCTTTGTCTAATGGCTGAAGGCTTCAACTGGCCAGATCAGGCACTACCACAGACTCCCAATGTGACTGAACGAGCCTACTATCCTCCTAGTGTAGATACTCGGTCACAGTCACTCTAGAGTTGTACCTGTTATGATGCTAGACAGGCTAGCAAGGATGTCTGAATAATAATAAGGAGAAAAAAGACAAAGTCAAAACCAAAAAAAATTGCTGGAAACCAAGAAGTCAGAAACACTACTCCCAAGGTGGAATTCAAAGAAAAAAACAAACTGCAAAAATTCTGGGTCAAGGCAAAACTAGAGAAGCAGAAGTAACAGGATTTAAAGGCACAAACAGGTTGTTCTGAATCCACAAACTTGGATAAGGAAGTGCTTCCAAAAACAATCTTCTAAACTGCTGCATTGTTAAGCAGAGGTCACAATCACTACAGGAAAAAGGATGAGGTAGATGGATGGAAGGAAGAGCTTACACAAAGGAGTTGTTGATGTTGTGGTAGTGAAGGTGTGCAGTCCTCAGTCGTGGTGGGACTCCATGTGTTTGGATGGGCTCTTGTTGGGACATGAAAGGGATGCTGACTCAGTCTTAGTCAGGACCTCACCATTGACCCAGTTACCATGGGTGGCCCTACCAGGAGTACACGATTCTGACAACATCACTCAAGGGATCATTGATCACACAAACCACTCCACCATGTTAAGGCATTGAGTCAGTGGAAACAGAACAAAATAAATAACAAAATCAAAAGGAAGCATTAATTCTGAATACTCTTGTGAGATTGAGGTTCTAGATCTCATGAAACCCCCTAATGGCTGCTGGACCTTGTAAAAAAGATGGAGAAAAACATGCAAAAATGAAAATAATGAACCCATTTATAATACACCTGTAAACTGCCTTGGAAGGGGGTTCACCGTTTTTATTTCCGATTCTCCGTCTGTATAATGTTTAAATTGAAGCAAGAGACCCACCAGTTCACTTGTGTTTTCTAGAACTGTTATCCATTTTCTCTAAAATAAGGACATAAAAACATAAGAAATCTGACAAACGAGAGGAGATCATTCAGTCCATCAAGCTCATTTGTTTATTGAATAGCTAAGTTGTCTCAATGTCTCGTCCAGTTTCTTCTTAAAGGTTCTCAAGGCTCCATGTCTTGGTGGTTTGTCTCAGATTCCCCCAACTCTTTATGTAAAGAAGTGCTTCCTGACTTCAGTCCTAAATAACAACATTTATTTATATAGCAAGTTTCCATACAAATGATGTAGCTCAAAGTGCTTAAAAACATGAAGAAAGAAAAAAGAAGAATATAAAAATAAAATTAGGCAATAATAAGTAACAAAGAATAAAGTAAGGTCTGATGGCCAGGAAGACAGAGAAAACAAAAAAACTCCAGAGGGCTGGAGAAAAAAAAAACAAACAAAATCAGCAGGAGTTCCAAGGCCATGGGACCACTCAGCCCCCTCTAGGCATTCTACCTAACAGAAATGATAGAAATCAGTCCTCATGGATTACATGCTTCACGTGGAAGAATTAGATCAAGGGTTCCCAAAGTGGTCGATATTGACCCCCTGGGGTCGATTTGAACTTTCTAGGGGTCGATAGTTTCAATGAAAAAATTTGGGGGTCAACGACAGCAAAAATAGACCCCCTTACTACTGCTATTTGTTTGTTACTTCAAAATATCTATGATTCCAATAGGTACCTAATTAAGAAGTAAAATCATTTAAAAAAAACACATTACATACCAAATTTGCGAACAAAAAGGTAAAATGTGTCATTAAAAGAGTCACACGTAAGAATGCATGAAAATACATGTAGCACAAACATGTCTGTTCATTGTCTTATCGAACATATCAAAGCAAGTGCGGATATGAAAAACCATTGCATGTAATTAGGGGGTCGACGGTTTTAAAAGTTTTTGGTAAAGGGGTCTGCGGCTGAAAAAAGTTTGGGAACCCTTGAATTAGATGATGACGGCCATGTGGACCTCTGACCTTCAATACATCGATGTAAGGACATCACGGTGCTTTGATCAGGTGGTGGTGGCACAGATCAGAAAAAAGAAAAGAACAGCAGAGAAAGTAGGGGTTAGTACAGATTGCAGAGTCATAATAAAAATGATAATTAAATGCATATATAAAATATCACGGTTACACTAAAATGAAGCTATGAAAAAGCCATATTAAAATAATGAATTTTTAGTGTTTTTTTTTTAAGTGCTCCACTGTATTACCCTGGCGAATTTCTATCAGTAAGCTATTCCAGATTTTAGGTGCATAACAGCAGAAGGCCGCCTCACCACTTCTTTTAAGTTTAGCTCTTGGAATTCTAAACAGACACTCATTTGAAGATTTAAGGTTACAATTTGGAGTATAAGGTGAGAGGCATTGTGAAATATAGGATGGAGCAGATTATTTAAGGCTTTATAAACTATAAGCAGTATTTTAAAGTCAATTCTAAATGACACGAGTAACCAATGTAGTGACATCAAAACTGGAGAAATGTGCTTGGATTTTCTTTTCCTAGTTAAGATTCTGGCAGCTGCATTCTGCACTCGTTGCAATCGATTGATGTCTTTTTTGGGTGGTCCTGAGAGGAGTGTGTTACAGTAATCTAGTCAACTAAATACAAATTAACTACTTTTTCAGCATCTTGCAAAGTTATAAGGGATCTAAATTTTGCTATATTTCTTAAGTGAAAAAAATGCTGTCCTAGTAATCTGATTAATATGTGATTTAAAAATTCAGATCAGAGTTAATAATTATCCCTAAATTCTTTACCTCCATCTTGACTTTTAAGCCTCTTTATCTTGACTTTTAGATCAAGTTTATTTCTAATATCCTCATTATATCCATTTTGGCCAATCACTAAGATTTCCAATTTCTCCTTATTTAGTTTGAGAAAATTACTACTCATCCATTCAGAAACACAAGTAAGACATTGGGCCAGTGAACCAAGAGAGTCGGGGTCATCAGGCGCTATTGATAAATACTGTACATAAATAAATTAATTTCCCCTTCATTTGTTCTGGTATCCTCCAGTGTATGATTCACTCTTTAGTTGAAAGAATTCTCCAGGATCTACTTTATTGTTGCCTTTCAGGATTTTAAAATACCTGGATAAGGTCCCCACACTGTTTCCTCTGCTTGAGACTAAACAGGTTTAATTCTCTGAGTCTGTCACAGTATGATGTGTCCTTAACTCCTGGAATACACTTGATTGCTCTCCATTGCACAGCTTCAAGTGCTGCCATACCTTTTTTGAACTCTACCGTGCTTTACTTTGTTGTAACTTCTCTTGTTTCAGTTGATTTATTTTTTCCACAATACATGGCAGGGGGCTAGTGGTTGAAACTCTTCCTTGTCTCTGTGATTGTTAGAATTCTTTCTGTGTCCAGGTGGATTTTCTCCCACATACCAAAGATTTGTTTTAATTGAGTATAGTCATTGACGCCACCAAATTGGGATGGTGGTGTGTGTGCAATGGTGTCCTGGTTGGTGTACCATCCGGTGTTGGTTCTAACTACACTTTTAATGCTCTCAGAGATACACAATGGCATCTAGGGACTCTAATGGAATCAGCAGGTTCTGAAAATGATGGATATAGGCATCACAATTCTACTTCAGCTTTAGATACTTTACTTTAGATTTGTGGTGCTTATTAAAAATGACATGCTGAGAGATTTGCCAATCTTGTGTGTTTTCTTAAGAAAGCAAAATAAAATCTTTGTTGCTTGTTCAGGTGAAAATATATTCCTTTCTAAACAAAGTATATTTTTTGACAAACGGCATTATATAGTAAAACCTCAATTATCTGTCAGGGGTCGGGATCGAGGTCGTGACAGATAAGAGAACAGCTGCTTTAAAAATGATATATGGTAGAGTAATTTAGAAAATAGTCATATTTATTTACAAAAAAAATCTATTTTAACAAAATATAATATAAATTAATTATTTAATTATAATATTGTAACAACCAGTGTAATAAGCAAACACAACTCAGATGTACTGGAGTTTTCTATGTTTTACTCGGAGGCTTCGTTCTGTAATAATTGGTGCCCTGTCTTATACTCTGCTATCTGGACACACCTCCAAAACAATAAAAGAAAGCTCTCCCAACCAATCAGTTTATCTCCTGCTGCTCACGTTCCTGACTCTCTATACCACAAGCACTCCTGCTTATTGCCTCCTGACTCTCTACTCAAAACTTCCTTCCGCCTCACTTTCTTTTTTCTCATAACATCTCCTGCCACTCATGTTTGCCCCTCACAGAACAGAAGCCCTTCACCCAGTCTCATCACTTACAGCATTCATTACGCATTTCTGCTCCTCCACAGCACATCACAAGCTGCCTGCATGTCACAATATACTAACAAAACACAATATAACAGAATTTAAAAAGAAAGTTACAGTACAGGAGAACTTTAACTTAATACACTAACATTAATGCAGAGTAACATTACTGTCAGTGGTTTACATTTTCAACACGTTATCCAAATTTGTCAACATCACGCTTTATAACGTTCAGTGTTGTTCTTCCTGCTTCATAAATTGAAGCAGTACTTCAAGGACTTTTACCATTTTGTAAATGTTTAATAATTTCAGTTTTTTGTGACAATTCCAATAAATTAATTATAACAAAAGAAAAAAGTTTCGAAACGCTATTAAAACTGAAGGTACGTGACTGACACTGTATGTGTATTTATTGTATGTATAGTTCATGGATGCAATTGACTCAAACTGTGTAGATTTGGATTTACTTTTATGGACTTTGCCTTGACTGGGTTTGCAGCCTCGGGGACAACCAAATCTTTCTGTGGCACACTGGACGAGCCCTATGGACATTTCTTTGCACTGTGACGATCTATGAGCCGGGAATGGTCTGTCTTCTTGATTATAATTTAAACACTGGATTGCTCTCGATTCCTTCTATACGTGCTTAAGGACCAATGTTCCCTCTAAGCTGAGCGCGTGAGCGATCGCTCACACGAATTCAGAGCGTTGCTCATACTTCCCGCACGATCGCTCATTCCGACGGCGTTGCTCGTACTTATCACACGATCACTCACTCCGACCGTCGGAGTTGGTGCTCATAAATTTTTGGCTTAAACAAAATGTCGCTCATAAACAATGTTTTTTGCTCACTATATCCTACTCCTTAGAGGGAACATTGTTAAGGACTAAGAAATGATCTGAGGTTTACACCCAGCTGGATGCGTCTCTGGGCGACCCGCCCATAATACCCAGCGTTATATGTATGTGGCTGTGTGTTGGAACCTCCGAATTTTGGTATCTTCATGTGCATTTTGTAAATATCTCCTATGCTTTTTTTGCTACTTGCTGCTCATCTGCGCCTCCCGTCTCACCTTCTCCGCTGTGCTGTGTTGCTTCTCTGCTACTATCAAATATTGCTCTCTACTATGCTAAAATACTCTTGTGACAAACTCCTTCATATTAAACAGTTTCTCCAGAGCAAAGGGTCAGACTGGAATTTCCTAAAAGACAATGATATTGTGCAGCTTCTGAAATATTTGCATCACGGGTCAGGTCACTGCCACAGCCGGGCTGCGAATGTAAAGTTCACCGGCAGCATTTGCTCAGGAATATACTGTCCTACTCATGGCTTTGGAGAAAGGAGTGTCAGTGTGCCAAATATGCAATATTTTAAAATAAACTCTGGTCATGGATCTGTGCACAACGAACCCACATCAGCTAATATTGCATTGTTTAACTCAAGATCTCTTAATGGCAAAGCACTGGTGCTATCAGAATTCATTACAGACTCAAACCTTGACTTGCTATGCTTAACAGAAACTTGGCAAAAACCAAATGACTTTACATCTGTCACAGAGGTGACTCCACCCGGATACATTCATTTCACGAAGCCTCGCAGCTCAAGACAAGGCGGAGGAATCACAGTAATCGCCAGATCAAAGTTAAACATCAAAAGTATCCCCATTGACAGTCCATTCAAAATCCAGTCCTGTCTCACTTATTGTTGTCTATCATCCCCCGACATACAATGCTTCTTTTTAATCTGATCTGACTGAATTATTAACCCACTTAAATTCACTTTCCCAGAGAGCCATTCTTCTTGGCGATTTTAACATCCATATTGACATTACTACATGTAAACTGAGAAATTAATTCCTATCCATACTGGACTGTTTTGACTTGGTGCAGCATGTTGATTTTCCCACCCACTCTGGTGGTCATATACTGGACCTGATCTGCACATCTGGATTATCTGTCGGCAACACTTATAGCAGTGAATTGGGACTCTCTGACCATAAAGCAGTGCTTTTCATTGTCTCATTACCTCTCCCTCCTCTTACCTGTAAATGTCAAATTTCTTTCAGAAACCTTAAAAATATCTGTCCCTCTGTTCTTGCTGGACCCATTTCTGATCTATTTCTGTCTTCACGTATTCCATCAACACTAGATAGTCTTGTTGACCAATATAACTCAACCCTTCATTTAGCGCTCGTTAAAACAGCTCCTTTAAAACATAAGGAGGTTTCCTTTAAGCGTTCAGCTCCTTGGTATAATTCAGAGCTACGATATATGAAAGCAACTGGCCAACGCCTTGAGAGAATGTCACGTAAGACTGGCCTCACCGTTCACATCCAGGCTTTCTCTGACCATCAAAGGCCTCACAGGGATGCATAACTGCAGCCAAAAACACACATTATGGCAGAATAATAGAAAGTGGCCATGAAAACCCAAGGGTTTTGTTCTCTGTAGTTAATAAACTACCCAACCTGCATCTGGCCCAACTACCTCCTCTACTGAAGTCTGTGAAAAATTCTTCCACTTTTTCTGCAATAAAATTAAAGATCTAAATAATTCAACTAACATAAATCCATCATCCATTTATATCCTTCCCTGTCTTCCCACTCCATCCAGCTCCTTTTCTAAATTTTCACCAGTCACATCGGCATTTGTTAATAACCTGCTTTGTAAGATGAGGCCAACTACTTGTGAACTGGACCCCATCCCCACCACACTTCTTAAATCCTGCCCTAATGCCATAATCCTGACTGTTATGACAATAGTCAATACATCCCTCGGTTTGTGCCAGCCACTTTTAAAATCGCTTCTGTAACCCCCCCATGTTAAAAAAGTCTGGTCTTGATGGTGATGATCTTAACCATTTTTGGCCTATTTCCCACTTACCTTTTCTGTCAAAAGTTCTTGAGCGTGTTGTAGCCTCCACGCTCACCAATCATTGCACAACAATTTTTTATAAAGTCTTGCTTCCTGAAAAGGTTTTGCTGATTGTGACAGGTACCTACTGGGTACGCACAAATATAGTTTTGGTTTTACTGCATCACGGAGGAACTCTTAGAAATAGACATTTATATGTTCACTGACAATAACGTATTTAGTCACGTTTATGTTTCGCATAAGCTATTAAATTCAACAGAATTAAAAGTGTTTTGCTCCTGATTTTCTTTTGTATTCAATGTCTGGTGCATCACATTGCAGTGTCCAACAGTAGTCAGCAAGCATTGACGGATTCCGGTTGCCCTGGTATCGTTTCTCCATCGTAGCAATGTCCTGGTGAAACCTTTCGTTCGTCACTGACAGCACCGAGATTTGCGGGGAAGAAGTACAAGTGTGAGTGGAGGAAATGAATCTTGGGTGACATGTTGCACTTCATTGTCTTGCTTTGAGAAGTTTGTCTACCAGCTGAATGTCGTTTGGGGCTCTGTAATTGCTCAGAAAATTGTCAACAACGTTTTTGAAGGCTTTCCAGGCAATTTTTTTCCGGCCCAACTAACAGATTTTCAAACCGCTTGTCACTCATAACATGTCTGATCTGGGGGCCAACAAAAGTGCCCTCTTTGATGTTGGCGTCAGTTATTCTTGGGAACCTCTGTCTTGAGAGACGTTGGATGAAAGCTTATCTTCTGTATTTCGGCTGCAAAACTGGTAATCAAGACAAGGATTGGGCGCCTCACATTTGCTGTGCGATATGTGCTGTCAGTCTGAGAGCCTGGCTCAGAGGCACTCGAAAGACGATGCCATTTGCTGTTTTGATGATATGGCGAGTTGCTGTTTCGATGATATGGCGAGAACAGAAAGACCATGTGACGGACTGTTACTTCTGTTTGACTAATGTGTCTGGTTTCTCTGCCAAAAGCAAGAAGTCAATTGAATATCCTAATCTGCCTTCAGCAATGAGACCCATGCCACATGATAATATATTCGCCACAGATATAGCAGAATGTATCACGGCTGTTACGACATTGACAAGACATATCGCCCGACACCCAAAACGTCTATAGCATCAAGCTTACTTACTGTTATATTGCTACAGATACTATACTTTACTATACTGATACTACATACACACTGACTATCTATATTAACCAAATGAGCAGGATCGGTGTATGCAAGCCACCTTTATAGCACGCTGAGACAGCGTCAAGCTCGTTCATAGCTGCCCAGGCATGCCCAGGATGTCAACTTCCACAGAAAAGCTTCCAACCTGTCCTGATTCCATGCCTGGTCATACCCAGGCTACACAAACCATTGTTGATAAGTCACTTACGGGAGCGAAAATGTTTAGATACAAATAGAAGAAAACATCATGCCATGGTAACCAATGATTTGCTTATGGCAGCAGACTCTGGACAAACCAGCATATTAATTCTATTAGACCTCAGTGCAGCATTTGACACTGTCAGACCTGACATTCTACAGTCCAGAATGGTGAACATGCTGGGTATCTCTGGCACTGCCCTCCAGTGGCTTAAGTCCTATCTGATTCTGATAGGTAAGAGTTTGTTAGTCTTGGCAACGGCAGGTCCAGCTCAGCGCCAGTCACACAAGGAGTTTCTAAGGGTTCTGTCCTCGGCCCTCTGCTTTTCTGTATCTGTATGCTTCCCCTTGGCCATGTCATTCATAGCTATGGACTGGGTTATCATTTTTATGCAGATGACATTCAACTGTATTTCAATGTCAAAAGTGCAACTTCATCAGAGTTTTCTCAGCTCACAACTTGCCTCAGTGAAATTAAAACCTGGATGGAGCAGAACTCTTTAAAATTAAATTGCAACAAAACTGAACTCCTGCAAATTGGCACTAAAGTGCTACTTAAGAAAATGAGCACCTTCGCAGTCATTCTTGACGGTGATCTCATCAGACCTTCTTCTGATGCAAAGAATCTTGGTGTCATTTTTGATTCCACCCTTTCTTATTCTGCCCACATAAATCACATTAAGAAACTTTCTTACTTTTACCACCGTAACATATCCCGTGTTCACTCATTCCTTTCCATTTCTAATACTGAGAAACTTGTCCATGCTTTTATCACATCCCGCATTGATTATTGTAATTCCCTGCTGGCAGGTGCCCCTTCTGATTTTCTATCACAGCTCCAGTTGATTAAAAACTCAGCTGCAAGAGTCCTGACACGAACCAGCAACAGTGAGCACATCACATCCATCCTGCTTTGCCTTCACTGGCTCCCTGTGTCTTACAGGATTGAATATAAAATTCTATTAATAACCTACAAAGCTTTAAATGGCCTCACACCGGACTACAGCAATGACCTTCTATATCACTATACTCCTGTTCGCCTACTAAGGTCCTCTGATTCTGGTAATCTTGTTGTGCCTCACACTAACCTGCACTCTATGGGTGACAGGGCCTTCAGCTCCACAGCACCCAGACATGGAATGTCATCCCGAAATTAATTAGATCAGCTGACTCCAGTCATTCTTTTAAAAAACAAACTTCAAACTCATCTATTTAGGAAGGCTTTTAACCTAACATTCTGCCCTTTCTTTCAGTTTACTTCTCTGTCCAGGTGCTCAGGATAATTTGTGTGTCTGTTATATCACAAAATAGGTTATTTGTTCGGTTTTTCTTTTAGTATTGAATTTAGTATTTTACTCTGGTTTATTGTCCTTTATTCTATTTAATGCTTTGTTATCTGTTTCATTGTTCTATTCAGGAAAATATTTGTATCCAATGTTACATATACCCTGCTGTTTTTTTTCTAAGACTCTGTGAAGCACCTTGAGCATGGGAAAGGTGCTATATAAATAAAATGTATTATTATTATTATTATTTCAAAATGCGACCTGACACATGGTGCTGTGGAAGAAGACTACACACTAGCAGAAGGGAGAGTTGTTCCAAAGTGCAGAGCTCACACTGTACCACAAAGGAGTAATAGTACTGTAATACTGTAGTACTGCTGCTGAAGAATGTGAATTTCCCATTGGGATTAATAAAGTATCTATCTATCTATCTATCTATCTATCTATCTATCTATCTATCTATCTATCTATCTATCTATCTATCTATCTATCTATCTATCTATCTATCTATCTATCTATCTATCTAATAGGTGCTTGCGTGCGCATTGTTTTTCTTTGGCCCTGATAGTTAACAAGGTTATACTGTATTAGAAAAAAAGACTTACAAATAATATTTTAAATATATTACTAAACACCCAAGAACACCATCATGGAGACCACTATAAACTGGGCCTAGATTTCATTTGAGGGCGGCAGTAGCGCTGCTACCTCGCAGTAAGGAGACCCAGGTTCACTTCCCGGGTCCTCCCAGTGTGGAGTTTGCATGTTCTCCCCGTGTCTGCGTGGGTTTCCTCCGGGTGCTCCGGTTTCCTCCCATAGTCCAAAGACATGCAGGTTAGGTGCATTGGCGATTCTAAATTGTCCCTAGTGTGTGCTTGGTGTGTGTGTGTGCGCCCTGCGGTGGACTGGCGCCTGCCCGGGGTTTGTTTCCTGCCTTGCACCCTGTGTTAGCTGGGATGGGCTCCAGCAGACCCCCATGACCCTGTAGTTAGTATATAGTAGGTTGGATAATGGATGGATGGATTTCATTTGGGATTCTACATTCTATTGCCAGGAAAGAATCTGACCAGTAAACAAAGCGTCTGCAGCTGAAATGACTTTTCGACCAGACAGATTTAAAGGGATACTTTAGTCAATTATAATTCTAAACTCCATAGAATGTTAACTCAAGGTGAGCAGATACACTCTTCAGTGTCAGTTTGCTTGAAAATTGTTCAAGAAATTTTGTTCGCTTTTCGATTTGCATTCACTGGCCTGTACTTCTGCGGTGGGTTGGCACCCTGCCTGGGATTGATTCCTGCCTTGTGCCCTGTGTTGGCTGGGATTGGCTCCAGCAGACCTCCGTGACCCTGTGTTCAGATTCAGCGGGTTGGAAAATGGACGGATGGATGGCCTGCACTTTGCTGTGATGCTTTAAAAAGCTTGCTCAGACTCTGAAATTTTAGGTTTTAAAATTCTTTGTTTGTGTCCTTGTTTTATAGTTTTTTGCAAGAATTACCAAGCTGTATTCCTTCAGTCAGTCATTTTATAACCCACTGGAGCTTAACCCCGCTACTATAGGTGCAAGGCAGGAACAAACGCTGGACAGGACGCCAATCCAGTGCAGAGCGATCACACACACCCACCAACCACAGACCAGGGCCAATTTAGGATCAATTTAGGGGCCAATTCACTTAACCTGCATGTCTTTGGACTGTGGGAGGAAACCCACACAGACACAAGGAGAATGTGCAAACTTCATATAGGGAGGACTAGGGACACGGACCCTGGTCTCCATACTGTGAGGCAGTAGTGCTACCCCTGCGCCACTGTGCTGCACTATTCCCACAAAATTTGCCGTATGGACAGCTTAAATTACTTTTTTTTTGCCTCAGTGCCAGCAATGCCATCACGGAGCTGAAGCAGCCATGTTGGATGGGAACCTTACTCCCTGATCTGTGCTGCCTGCCTGATTTGTGTGACACATGTACAGGAGTTTCGCACATTCATCCTGCAGGAGTACTTCAACTCACACTTTACGGTGCTGCCCAATCTGCTGTGTATACGTGTGAATAATTTACGGCATAGACACGCGTGCATGATATCCCTACTCGATCAGTAGTTTATACTGTACGTGTCTTTAAATGAGAAGTATTTTCATTTGAGGGCTACATTAGCTGATCATAATGAGAATATTATGAGAATACTTATGCATCGATTTATTGTGTCTTGTGTGTTCATTTCTAGATTAAGCATGTCAAGCTCCTCGCTATGTAAATTAGAATGATTTAGACAAGATCAGGCCATTCAGTCCAACAAAGCTCGCCAGTCTTATCCACTTAATTAATAATAATAATAATAATTCATTACATTTATATAGCGCTTTTCTCAGTACTCAAAGCACTATCCACACAGGGAGGAAACGGGAAGCGAACTCACAATCTTCCACAGTCACCTTACTGCAAAGCAGTGGCACTACCACTGTGCCACCTGTGAGGATAATTCTTCTAAAATAACATCAAGTCTTACTGTCTACCACACTACTTGGTAGCTTATTCCAAGTGTCTGTGGTTCTCTATGTAAAGAAAAACTTCCTAATCTTTGTATGAAATTTATGCTTCACAAGTCTTGATAAACTCATTTTAAAGTAACAGTCTTGATCCACTTTACTAATTCCCTTCATAATTTTAAACACTTAACATTCTGTTAGGTTAAACTTGCTTGTTTTCCCTTTGTAATTATGGGTTACTATGTGTAGATGAAATGGCAAATTAATCCATTTAAAATTACACAATAGTGTAGCGCAGATAGTGATGGAGGCTTTACGTATCCACTTCTAGTAGAACTGAATTATATTTCTTGAGTGTCACATTTCATTTGCCAGTTCAAATCCCATTACTGCCAGAAGGGATCCTACTCTGTTGGGTTCTTGAGCGAGGCCCTTAACCTAAAAATATGTCCAGGGACTCAATTTCCCCTCAGGGATTAACAAAGTTTATCAAATCAAAATCAAAATAATCAAATTTGCAAATATAGTTAAAGTGAAAGCAACTAAAATGGATTTCATTCCTTTTAATAGCAGCACCAATCACAGAAATAATGTCTAGGGACATTGCCATCACCCAACTGCCTTATGTTGACTTTACTCAAAATACATGTTTTTCACATTTACAAAAAGATTTTCCTACTTAAGTGTTTGTTTCTATTTTACTGTATGTAGACAGTTGTGAGGATGTGTAATGCACGGTGCGATTTTTAACAAATTGTGGCCAGGCGACTACACACACTACATGGAGTTGCCAGTTGTGCCTGTGCTCAAACTGTATTGACACGTTCCGTCCGATGGACATGCCACGTTATGGGTGCTCAGACTAGATGTGCACGTGGCCGCGACAGACAGTTTTATCTGTTCAAAATAACATGATGGCCACAGGCTTCTCTATATGTCGACAAAGAACTGGCTCTTGCTGTACTGTTCTCTGAAAGTACAAAGAAAAAGACAAAGGTGTAACTGCACACACAGATGGCTGAGGCGTGGCAAGTCTGTTTATTTTCGAGAAGTACTTAGTCTATGTAATTTACAGTACTGTGTGTTTATTTCAGGTTCTTCCAGTAAATGTTTCCTAAGATGCTTTTGCCATTGGCTGTTTAGTAGTATGTGTTGCTATATGATATTTAAATTTTGGAAATCAAAAATGTGAAAATGAGCAAGACAACAGCAATGACCAACATACTGTGATCAACATACAATGAAATTTTATTACAACATCAAAAAATTAGGTTGTGAAACTGCTCACACTGCAAGATGGCTGACTGAAATTTCAGACATGACGCAAATTCATCCGATCGTGCGACAGCCCAATCATAAGATGCAATACGGCCTCACTTTCTGAGGAACCTAAAGAAAGCACAACTCCCACAACACCGGCTGGTTAACTTCTTCAGGTGCACCATAGACTCTGTCATCATGTACTGCATGACAGCGTGGTACCTCTGAGAACAGGAAGACCCTCCGGCGTATCATCAAAATGGCTCTGAGAATTACTTGCACTCAGCTACCATCACTGGAGGATTTCGTCACTGGCCGCTGCAGCAGAAAAGCAAAGAACATTTGTAGAGAGCCAACCCACCCTGGCCATAGCATTTTCACTCATTCAGTGCCCTGCATATCTGCACTACCAGGCTGAAGAACAACAACAACAACAACATCCATCCATCCATTATCTAACCCGCTGAATCCAAACACAGGGTCACGGGAGCCAATCCCAGAGCACAAGGCAGGAACCAATCCCGGGCAGGGTGCCAACCCACCGCAGGACACACACAAACACCAAGCACACACTAGGGCCAATTCAGAATCGCCAATCCACCTAACCTGTATGTCTTTGGACTGTGGGAGGAAACCCATGCAGACACGGGGAGAACTTATAAACTCCACGCAGGGAGAACCCTGGAAGCGAACCCGGGTCCCCAGGTCTCCCAACTGTGAGGCAGCAGCTCCACCCACTGCGCCACCGTGCTGCCCCAACAACAACAACAACATTTATTTATATAGCACATTTTCATACAAATAATGCAGCTCAAAGTGCTTTACATGATGCAGAAAGAGAAAAAAGTCAACATAAAAATTAAAATAAGAGAACACTAATTAACATAGAATAAAAGTAAGGTCCGATGGCCAGGGAGGACAGAAAAAACAAAAAAACTCCAGACGGCTGGAGAAAAAATAAAATCTTCAGGGGTTCCAGGCCACGAGACCACTCAGCCCCCTCTAGGCATTCTACCTAACATAAATGACATCAATCAGTCCTCATTGTATTCAGGGAAGGACTTGATGATGATGGTTACGTGGACTAGTGTGACCTGAAATGCTGACCAACAACCTCAACCCAAGTTAACAAAGACAACGCGTTGTACCTTAGTACTTATTATTTACATGTGTGTTTGCAAAATGCAAATCTCTGTGAAGAATTTATTAGTTACATTTTGTTCCGGGGGAAAACCCATCAGTCATAAAAGGAACTGCTGTAGGGTGCAATATGAGTGCAGTGAGGCGGTGTGCTGTGGTCTTTAATTTGGTACTGCAAGCTGTATACGGAGCCTATGGAAAGCCTTCACTCCCTCTGCATATTTTCACATTTTATTGTTATGCTACATTGAATCACAATGGATTTAATTGTATGTTTTTTTGTTTTTTTTTAACATCGATCATTGCAGATGGATCTCTGCAGACTGACCTATGGAAAATGCAAAATAATTGGATTGAATTGATTATATCGCAACTTGATGTCCATAGTTAGTAGATGCACCTTTAGCAGCCATGACAGTCTTGAGTTTATATGCACAGGTCACTCTCTATCATCTTTGCACATCTGCACTTGTCCATTTCTCTTCATTGTTCTTTGCCGAACTGCTAAAGCTCTGTCCGGTGTGATGGAGATCCAGAGTGAACAACCTTTGTCAAGTCCATCCACAAATTCTCAATTGGATTCAGATCTGGTCCCATATTTATCAAGCGACTCAGAATTATTCCTAGGAGTTGTCCTAAGAGTCTCTTCTTATTACTTTTTGTGTCCAGTGGTGCATAAGGCTGGAATATGATGACAACAAGCAGATTTGTCAAGTGCCAGTGATTGTGCTTCTGTCCAATTCACACTCAATAAGTGAAGGTCTTCATTAATGTTCTGCAACCATGTCGTCCTTGGTCTGTCTAGTCAGCATTTTCCAGGAAAGGCCCAATGTGTGGCCTGTTTGCGTAGTCTGCTGTTGTCCATTTGTATTAGATGACCAAACCAAGCCAGGCATCTTTTGTGCAATCTGAGACTGATGGGCCGATGGGCAACTCTTGTCTGGACCATATCTGTAGTGGTCATTTCTTGCCATCGTGTGTGCATGATTTGGCATAGACAGCATGGATCAAAGCCGTCCAGTTTAGCTCGTTGTGCCTTCATGAGGGATCATGTCACACCTCCATATAGAAGAATTGGGATGATAATGCTGTTAAATGCTGGAGTATATGGAGGGCTGCTTGTTGTCCCATATTTTCCTCAATCTGCTCATGGTAGAGGGTGACTTGTGTCTCAGTGACGAGTGAGACTTCATGTTTGAGAATGAATGATGTCATGATTACACAACACCTCGAGCCATTCATTTATACTTATGGAGACATTTGTAGTTTTATGATATTAAAACTAATGTTTCACCTCAAAGACAATAATTATAATAATAGGAAGGAAGTAATAATAATAATAATAATAGGAAGTGCAAAGTATTACACATAGGAAGTAAAAATAAAGTAAAAAATACACAATGGGAGGTCAGAAAATTGAGAGTACGCCTTATGAGAAACATTTAGGAGTCATAGTGGACTCTAAGCTATCGACTGCCAGACAGTGTTCAGAAGCCTTTAAGAAGGCTAACAGAATGTCAGGTTATATAGCGCCTTGATGTGTGGAGTGCATGTCCAAGGAGATTCTCCTCAAGCTTTATAACACACTGGTGAGGCCTCATCTGGAGTCCTGTGTGATGTTTTGGTCTCCAGACTACAAAAAGGACATAGCAGCACTAGAAAATGTCCAGAGAAGAGCGACTAGGCTGATTCTAGAGCTACAGGGGAAGAGTTATGAGGAAAAATTAAAAGAGCTGAGCCTTTACAGTTTAAGCAAAAGAAGATTAAGAGGAGACATGACTGAAGAGTTTAAAATTATGAAGGGAATTAGTCCAGTGGATCGAGACTGTGACTTTAAAATGAGTTCATCAAGAACACAGGAAACTTGTTAAGGGTAAATTTCGCACAAACATTAGGAAGTTTTTCTGTACACAAAGAACAAAAGACACTTGGAATAAGACATCAAGTAGTGTGGTGGACAGTAAGACTTTAGGGACTTTCAAAACTCAACTTGATGTTTTTTTGGAAGAAATAAGTGGATAGGACTGGCGAGCTTTGTTGGGCTGAATGGCCTGATCTCGTCTAAAGTGTTCTAATATTCTAATGTTCCAATAATAATAATAATAACAAGAAGAAGAAGAAGAAGAAAAAGAAGAAGAATATTCAAAATAGTAGAAGCAGAGGAAGAAGAAGGAAAACATAATAAGGTACTGTGCTAAGCTGCACATGATTGTTGCCAATTTGCTACAACATCCAGAATCACACTGACATCTTCATCTTGTCCCTGTCTTTGTGCCATAGTGTTTTAAGAAACACCCCAATTGCCTGTGCCAAAGAAGTCTGCTGCTTCCAGCCTGAATGACTATCAGCACATCACATTAACCTCTGTGGTGATGAAGTGTCTGAAATAACTGGTCACAATCCACATTAACCCCAGCATCCCTGCTACCTTGGATCCACTGCAGTTTGCATACTGGCATAACAGATTGGTGGGTGATGCCATCTTCCTCGCCCTGCACACTACTCTGGGACATCTGGGAAAGAAAACATGCCTCTCAGTATACTGTTCCTCGCCCTTCAACACCATTGTGCCCACCAGCCTGGTGCTAAAGCTGAGAGACCTTGGTCTAGGCAGCTTCATCTGTGGCTGAGTATTTGATGTCCTAACAAATAGTCCCCAGTCAGTGAGGATTTGCAAAAATTGCTCCTCCATGCTGTTCACCAACATTTGTGCTTTGCAAGACTGCTGCCTTGGCTCGCCACTGTGCTGCTTCTGCTGTAACAGATGGCTACACCAAGATGGAAAGACCAAAACACACATGGCAAATGAGTGTTAAACCCGATAATAGGCACTTCTATTTAACAATAAATGCTCCAGGGATTGTTCCTGCCTTGGATAGGCCTCGGCTTCACTGTGACACTGCTCAGGTTTAGAAAATGTATGTATGTATGGATGGTCCATGGCTGTACTTTCAAATGAATCACCTTAGTGCTGTTATGGCCACAGAACATGCTTCATAAAGAAACTTCTACTGAAATTAACTGTGGCGATTCTTGCACTTTCTGAAGTCATGTTCACTCTTCCAGTAATCTGATCACCTTCTACTGTGTCTTGTCATGCTGTAACTCATGATCCCCCTTATCTTCTGTGAGGATTTATTTATCAAATGCCCTGTAAGTCTGCACATACCTTCTTGAACCTTCCTTGTCTTGTAAAGTGTAATGCAAATGTTTCAGGGGTCTGTGGAATACAGAGCTCAGTGTGCCTATGTGACATTTTGCCCCTCCTGTCTTTAGTGTGTTATGCTGGCTACTACTGTACAGCTGGCACCCATTGCCACCTGTGTGTTGTGATGTTGCTTGCAATTCACATATTTGCATGCTAATTTACATTTGGGGCAATAAATTAATTATATAAAAATATCACAATACAGGGGTGGGCAAAAGCAGATTTACAGTTGTGAGTAGAATTTGAACACTTACGGGATTGTACCTTTAGTGCCATTATAACATTCTTTTGAGTTAATAAAGCTTTTATAATAACCATAACCTGCATGTCTTTTTCCATGCAAACATCTGTAAACCTACTTTTGCCCACCCCTGTATATACCAAAATCCCCACAAGATGAAGGGTAACTGAGAACCTTCAGCTTATATAAAAGGGCAACCAAATAATCTAGAAAAAAAGCTCAAAAGAGCACAAACAGACACAATGGGGTTGCCAAAAAGGTAATCCCAAGCAAACTTAAACCAGGGGTGTCCAGCTCCGGTCCTGGTGGGCCTCAGTGGCTGCAGGTTTTCATTCTAACCCTTTTCCTAATCAGTGACCAGTTTTCACTACTAATTAACTCATTTTCCCTTCATGTTAATAGGATTCAGTCCTCTCAGTTGATTAGTTTCTTCATTAAATGGCAGCCAAACAAAACTGAGATGTCAAACAAGCCAACAGATGACCAGCAAAACTGGAACCTCAAACTCCAACCAATTTCACTCCAACCAGTTTGTTAATGAGAAGCCAATTCTTGCTGTTAATTAAAGCCGTTATTGAATATCATGACTTGTCGCTGCTCTCATTCTGCCACAGCAGACTTTTGATTTTCTGTTTTTTCTAAGACCACCATCAAGATGTTTTGGTGTCCTGAGCAGACCAACATGACCGAAACTTTCACCTTTGTTTATTTTCAGGTTAGCTTGTCATGAAGCGCCTTGTTTTGTGTCTCATTATCATTTGGCTGCTCATTGAGGATTAAAAAAACAACTAAGGGGTCTGAGTCACGTCAACTAAAAGTAAGGTGAAACAAGTTAATCAGCAGCAAAAATGGCTCACTACTTAAGAGGATAGTTAGAATGAAAACCTGCAGCCACTGCGGCCTACCAGGACTGGAGGACTGCAGGACACCCCTGCTTTAAATGGTGCAAAAAAGATCAAGAAAGCCAAGAAATCCAAGATAGAAGATCCAGTAATTATTAGATCTCCACAACAGATGATTGATTCCCACTCTTCTCATCAGTTTAAATAGACAGAGGGAGGGCCCAAGAGTGGTGATGTCATTGTGGCCCCGCCTCTTTGGGCCCCAGCCACAAAGAACATGGAACTGAACTATACTTTAAGGGAACAGTACATAATTATATAGAAAATAACAGAAATTCATAAAAAATAAAACACATAATAAAAACAAAAAAACATGTAATATCATAACAATCACAAACTCTGACCCTAGGACCACCTTGCCAGGTTCAGCCAGTGCAGAACTGAGCTTCTGGCTCTTAAATTCAAAGGTGTTGTGTCGCTGAGGTGGAATTGCAGCCCAGGCTGGGACTGCTTCTGAGACAATCCAGAACAACGTCTAAGGTCAGGAACACTTCTAGTAAGTCCTCAGCCTTTCTTCAAGAGCAACCTCTGCTATGTCTGCATCCAGAACCCCAGTGCTTACTGTCACATATATGGCCAGGGACCCATTGTGTTCCAAGCCTTGTCTGTTCCATGAAACAAGACACAGAGCTACACCTCTGCACTGGTGCCGTGTGCTAAAACCCTGCCAGTGTGTGGGAATTGTTCCAGTCATTTGTGTCTGGATTACCCACCATCTAGTGTCCTAGTGAAGATCGGCACGACTGACTCCATACGACAGCTCTCTCTGTTTTGTTCTGGTGTTCCTGTCTGTGATGGCCATGTTGCCTTCTCACCTTCTTGAACCTGTGTCATTGATAGTCATGCCCGGGATAGACTAGAGCAATGAGAACACACAACAACAAGATCGGCGCAAACAAAAATGTATTTGTGGTATGGCAGTGTACAGGAATGAAAGGGTCTCAAAAATAAAAGTTGTAGTCCCAACTAGGTTGTCCCATTTAATTTAACAGAAAAGTTCAACAAAAAGCCAATTCCTCTGGGCTTTATAGGTGTCTAGCCCTCAGGCTTTCAAAAAAATAATTAGGCTCGGTTTTAGCCACAGATTCAAGGTCTGTTTGCTTGGGAGCTCTATCCGGCAGGTGCACTCTTTACAAAAAGACACTTCCTTCTGGGCAGCCGAGGTTTTTATAGCTGAGGAAATGGAAGGGGCGGAGCTAAGTGACCTCACTGGGCAGTTTCTTTGTGCTGTGTGGAGAAAAGGAATAGAGAGTGTTAACGACAGCGCCCTCTCTCATCCTGGCAGGTCATTACATAGCAAAGTAATCCCAAAAATAGTCCAATCATGTTCAAAATCTTCAATAAATAAATAGATAATCCAATAAAAAACTGTTCTGTGAGAAAGCTACAAACCAATAAATAACGATAAATAGTCTGTTAAAACCAAGAATAAAATGTAAGTTACTGTAGAATCGTCTTTTAATTCGATTCCCAGTGGTTCTCTCTCATGTCTTTACCTGCACAAACATCACCAGGTATACATTACTCGGCAGGGCTGCAACAGCAGTGAACGTGGCCCACAAACCACTCGCATCCTAGCCAGCTTCCGTCAGCATCAGTCTGATTCTATCGTCCTGCCGCCATCCCTCAGCATCTGCTGGATCCATGGAGCACTCAATTGCTCCTTGTGATGTCTCACTTACAAGCAGCTGGTATAACATTTGTCATGCATGTGCATCTGTGGATTACCTTCAGGGCTCCTCTAAGGTTTGTGGTACCACCCCGGGTCAAGAGGGGGTGCTGTTGCTAACCATGTCCTCAGAAAACAACATTCAGAAAAACAAGGAAAAGTACCATAACTTCATGAATCTGATACCTTCATAGGTTTAAAGGAAGAAGAGGGAAGGACTAGGAAATGAAATGCAGTTGAATACAAAGCAAGTGTCAAAAAACAAAATAGTCCATCGGTTTTTTCCTTTTGAATATATTCTCAAACCTTTCTCAAAGCATGTTTCTACTTTGTCATTATGGGCTATTGAGTGTAGATTCATTTGTTTAAAATTACAAAGGGAATTAGTATAGTGGATTGAGACTGGTATTTTAAAATTAATTTAACAAGGACACAGAGACACAGTTGGAAACTTTTACTAAATTTTACTAAACAAACATTAAAAAGTTTTTCCTCAAACAGAGAACCACAGACACATGGAATAAGTGACAAAGTAGTGTGACAGACAGTAGGACTTTAGGAACTTTCAAAACTCGAGCTGATGTTATTTTAAAAGAATTAAGTGGATAGGACTGGTGAGCCTGCGGTGGGCTGGCACCCTGCCCGGGATTGGTTCCTGCCTTGTGCCCTGTGTTGGCTGGGATTGGTTCCAGCAGACCCCCATGACCCTGTGTTCCGATTCAGAGGGTTGAAAAATGGATGGATGGATGTATGGACTGGTGAGCTTTGTTGGTTTGAATGTCCGGTTCTCCTGTAAATCTTTTGAATGTTCTAATGTATGATACCCCAAGTCCTGAGTCTTATTCAGGAGATTTTGAGAGTTGTACTTGTACGCTAACATAATATCCTTTAATATACTTTTTCAAATTAAGTGACTCGGTGTGAAATTGGAAATCTATGCAGAGCCATGAATGAATGGCCTTGTCGTTACAGTACATTGGCATTGTATATTAATCAAAATCAAAGTCAAAGTGAACTTTATTGTCATCTCAGCCATATACAAGTATACAGATAGACAAAATTGCAAAGCTCAGGGTCCACAGTGTAACAACATGACGTGCAAATAATAAATTAAAAATAGAATTCAAATTTAAATTTAAAATTAAAACACAAACAAGACAAGACATTGTGCAAAGACAAGACAAAGAAGAAGCAGCAATATTGATGTGTAAGATATGTAATATAATAAATAATAGATATAGATAATTCAGAAATTATCAGTGTATAATAATAGTTGTTTAAGACGTGTAAATAATGACAGGTCAGAATGTTTCACAGCAGAAGGATAGCAAGAATGTCAAAATACTTAAAGGTCAGTATGAGATTTCAGTTCTTTTTCTACATGCACACTCGGCTTTGCAGGACAGTGACTTGCATGTATAAAAGTTCTGTTTTTTGAAGCTGTGTGGAAGGTCCCAGGGGGCAGCATGGTGTTAAGGAGTCTAACACCTTGGGGGTATAAACTGTCCTGCAGCCTGGTAGATCTGGCTTTGATGCTGCAGTATCTTCTCTTGGATGGCAGAAGTGTGAAAAGTCCATGTGAGGGTTAATCTTTTTATATAGTGCCTTTCCATTGAGCATGACATCCTACTTCCATTATCAGGCACAACATAGAATAATTGTTTTTGTGTTTCTATTAAGTGAACACTGGTAGGTGAAGGGTCAAATAATGAGAAAATGGAGGGAAACCTTTTGCTGTATTGTCTGAAACCTTTGACCAAATTGCCCCCCATTATATCAAGTTAGGATTAAAATGAGAAATCAAGTAATGATTGGGACTCACCAAGTTCGTTATTTGATTGGTCCAATCTTGCACTCTAAATTTCACACACACACATTCACACACACAGACCCTGTCCACACAAGCACTGATTTGGAGTGATGCCTGCACTGCCTAACACTCTTCAGTACTCCACATAGGGGCTCACTAGCTTCAGCGTGCACAGCACACAGGTGTCCCCAGATATAACCTACAGCTAAGGCCACCTTGAGAATAACTCAGACACATGGAGAGTCATATACTTTGACTAAAACCACTTACCAACCAACTACACTTTACAATATGCCCACCCTAATGGGGTGCCCCCCTCCGCCTGCTAACCCTGTATGAATATGACAATCTCCCCTACACCAGGTGTCCTGAATTAACTTTATCATAGATAGATAGATAGATAGATAGATAGATAGATAGATAGATAGATAGATAGATAGATAGATAGATAGATAGATAGATAGATAGATAGATAGATAGATAGATAGATAGATAGATACTTTATTAATCTCAAGGGGAAATTCACATACTCCAGCAGCAGCATACTGATACAAAAAACAATATTAAATTAGAGAGTAATAAAAATGCAGGTAAAAACAGACAATATCTTTGTATAATGTTAACGTTTACCTCCCCTGGTGGAATTGAAGAATCGCATAGTTTGGGGGAGGAACGATCTCCTCAATCTGTTAGTGGAGCAGGACAGTGACAGCAGTCTGTCGCTGAAGCTGCTCTTCTGTCTGGAGATGATACTGTTTAGTGGATGCAGTGGATTCTCCATGAATGACAGGAGCCTGCTCAGCGCCCGTTGCTCTGCCACGGATGTCAAACTGTCCAGCTCCATGCCTACAATAGAGCCTGCCTTCCTCACCAGTTTGTCCAAGTGTGAGTGGTCCCTCTTCTTAATGCTGCCTTCCCCAGCACACCACTGCATAGAAGAGGGCACTCGCCACAACCGTCTGATAGAACATCTGCAACATCTTATTGCAGATGTTGAAGGACGCCAGTCTTCTAAGGAAGTATAGCCAGCTCTGTCCTCTCTTGCACAGAGAATCAGAATTGACAGTCCAGTCTAATTTATCATCCAGCTGCACTCCCAGGTATTTATAGGTCTGCACCCTCTGCACACAGTCACCTCTGATGATCACGGGGTCCATGAGGGGCCTGGGCCTCCTAACATCCACCACCAGTTCCTTGGTTTTGCTGGTGTTCAGGTGTAGGTGGTTTGAGTCGCACCATTTAACAAAGTCCTTGATTAGGTTCCTGTACTCCTCCTTCTGCCCACTCCTGATGCAGCCCATGATAGTAGTGTCGTCAGCGAACTTTTGCACATGACAGGACTCCGAGTTGTATTGGAAGTCCAATGTATATAGGCTGTACAGTCTCTCTAGATAACATAAAGTATAGAAATTTTATTAAAATAGAATAATACAAGTAAAAGAACCATTAAAAGAAAATATAATAGATAGTAAAGTCTGGGTGTATATTTATATATATATAAATCCAATGTCTGTCTGTATGTCTGTCCGCTATTCATGAGAGAACTACCTATCAGATTTAGATTGTTTTTTGTTTCTATAGCTTGCTTGAACATTCCAGGTGATTTTGCGACTTCTGTCATTGAGCTAAGTATCACAGTTTGTTTTGTTGTACCGATTTATTCATGCAAATCCGAGAGAGAGGCTGCGGGCCGAGGGGAGCAGGTGGGGCCCTCCTCAATCACTCACGTGCCATCCTCCATTTGAGTTGGTGTATCTCTCGCCATGTGTTGGAGTGTACCCATTTGTTCAGCAGACATTATCATCTAGAGATTGTTAAGGAGTGACATTTGACGTTTTTGAGAGAGAGATCAGAGCTATGTGTGTTTTAGAGGGTAGCTGCTGATTGCCAGAGATATCACGGCCATGTGCTTTTCTCCCCACCACGGGGTACACTCTCCTATCAGAGTTGAACACGATCAGATACAGTGGCAACATTTGACATTAGAGCGTACCTACCTTCTGCTTGGCCAGAATTGCATATTTAAAAAATGTTTTTATTGATTTTTAGAGTTTGTCCTGTTTCATTACTACATGGGTGGAGCCGCGGGGGACAGCTAGTATTTTATATTAGAGGGCTTACAGAAAATTAACAGCAGTGCCAAATGAGGCTGTTGGTCTGGGTGGCTTTTAGATTCAGCAGTCCGACTCATGTAGGAGTTGCGTTTTCCGATGTCCAGATGAAATGGTCTCTCTTTCTGTGATGTATCTCTGCTTCTAATACCATTCTCTGGTCTCTCTGACATATTGTTATTTATGTCAAAATTTCTTTTTTTTTATTTTATTTGAAGAAAATTACATTCCATACCATCAAGTCGAACTTAACAAAACAGAATTCAACCCTCACCCGAGAGAAAGAGAGGAGAGCCAACAACAAAGAAGGGAGAATGTCCTTGTCCCCAATATAAATAAATGCTTATTCTAAAATTTTGTTAATTAAATCTTGCAATATTTTAAAAAAGTTTTGAACACATCCAATTTATGTCAAAAATTTCCATGGGTTCCAGACCTCCTGATATTACCCACATATGATTGGCTAGCCATCCTGACGATGGTTAGCTCTGCCCAAAAGTTTTGATTCTTAAAGTTTATCTGTGTGATCTTGTGCTGTCTCCAATTCTTTTACTATTAAGTTTTAAATTGTTTGATTATTTTAATCTAAAAATACCACAAATTATTTACATAACAAGAAAGACAGAATGCCGATGTAGCTTGGTAAATTGCCTTCAAGAGATCTTTTAATTAATCGCAGTCCGTTTGTAACTGAGGCATATTGCGGCTTGTTTTCATGGAGTTACAGTTTATAATTCTAAAATTATGATTTTATTCCTCTAAAATAGAAACCAGCAAACAATCTTGTGAACGAATCCCCAGATTTTTTATACATACGTAGCTGTGGAGTCAGGTGAGGTGACTTGGTCATTCATGGTTGGAGACAAAAACAACATTGACAGTATTGGAGTGTCCAAAGCTTTACTACATAAAATGACTGTTTTGTATTTTTGGTTTCTTTTTCAGCTGACTTCATATTTAAATGAGAAATAAGGACTGGTAAACTTACACCACCCAATCATACTCTTGCTTTTATCTCATTTCCCCATCCAGATCGTTTCTATGGGATGCTGAACATCTCCAATATCAGAACAACAAGTGTTACTCTTCAGTGGACTGCAGGCCCTGGCAACATTTCTTACTACCGGGTCACGTATTTATCAAACTCTTCGGATGTCACGGCTTTGACATATGATATCCATGATCTGGTCCCGGGAACACAATACCAGTTCAATGTCTACCCTGTGAAATGTGGCAGAGATCTCAACTCAGAGAATGCATCAGCATATACACGTATGTCTGTTATTTAAGTAGCGATGTTTTTGGCAGCAACGTCTTCTTATCATTGCAGATAAAAAAGGGAGGACTTGTGTTTTGGGCCATGCGTTTGGTTGGCTCCAACAATGCAGTGTCTGCTGTCATCACTAGAGCAGTAAAGTACTAATTGCTCTTTTTGTTACATACACAAGCAATTTGGGTTGAAATGGAAAAATGAGTTAATACTACAGAATGTCATGTTTTATTTCTACCTATTTTTGCACATAAATATTTGAATATTTTTGAAACACATTTTCTGTTGCAGATGAAGTAAGTTCAAGCAGTATAAAACTGAAGCCGATTTCACATTACACGACTTCCAGTCCAGACTTGATGACTGCAGGTGCTGATCTCATTGCCTGAAAATGTCAGATAACACGACTAGACATTGATGGGGATTACATGACTCCATGGTGACTTTCCAGCACAGTTTCACATTTCCAGGGTATCGTGAGGTTGCCCCTTTATCTGACAGTCAATAACGTGCTGCCTGATGGAGCTGGTAGCCTTACAGAGGGTTTATAAGTACAGTGAATTCAGCCACAATCGTGTCCCGTTGTTTTCTATTCTATTGTGGTTTGTAAAACACAAGACAGCAGACAGACAGGCCTCTCTTTTGGTCTGAAATAGCCGGATTGCTGGATTCCATGCATTGTAATTCTGGCTGAGAGCTCATTGGCCATTTGCACAGAGCTCATCCCCACGACTTTAGGTAAAATCATACCTGTTAGACTTGTCGAGGTGAGTCGTAGCCTGGTCAGACTGAGACGCTGGACATGTCAGACTACACGACTGAAAAGTCACAGGAGTTTGCAGTGACTGTCCTCGACGCACTAAGATTATATACATGAAGTCTGTGACTGAAAATCTCTGGAAAAGTCGTGTAAAGTGTTCAGCATTTTTGTTGCAAATACTTTACATTAAATAATTACCTGAAGCCTTCAAACCATGCCATGTCTTTGCTACTGCCTTGTTGAGCTGCTTTTTGGTTTGTTGGTTTTCTTGATTCACTAAATATCTAATTGAATTTAAATCTCAAGATCAGTTTGCCCAGTTTTTTGGTTTTACACTTTTGCCTCCCCGATGCATTACCTGGTTGATTTGTGTTTTGGATCTCTTGGACACATTTGATTTCTATCTGCTTTTGAAATTGTTCTGCTGTACCATTCATTAGCTTCAGTACCTTCAGAAAGTCTTCAGACCCCTTCACTTTTAACACATTTTATTGTGTTGCAACCTTGTGCTTAAACCATTTTAATTCATTTTTATTCCACATCAAGCTACACTCAATACTCCAGAATGAAAAACAGGATGTTAGAAATGTTTGAAAATGTATTAAAAATTAAAAACTGAAATATCCCATTGACACATCTATTTATATCCATCCATTTTCCAACCCGCTGAATCCAAACACAGGGTCACGGGGGTCTGCTGGAGCCAATCCCAGCCAACACAGGGCACAAGGCAGGGAACCAATCCCGGGCAGGGTGCCAACCCACCGCAGGACACACACACACACACCCACACACCAAGCACACACTAGGGCCAATTTAGAATCGCCAATCCACCTAACCTGCATGTCTTTGGACTGTGGGAGGAAACCGGAGCACCCGGAGGAAACCCACGCAGACACGGGGAGAACATGCAAACTCCACGTAGGGAGGACCTGGGAAGCGAACCCGGGTCTCCTAACTGCAAGGCAGCAGCGCTACCCACTGCACCACCCCATCTATTTACAGTGGGAGGAAATAATTATTTGATCCCCTGCTGAAATTGTAACTTTGCTCACTTACAAAGAAATGAATAGTCTCTCATTTTTATGGTAGTTTCATTTTAATGGAGAGAGACTATCAACCAAAAATCAAGAAAAATACATTGCATAAAAGGTATAAATTGATTTGCATGTCATTGAGTGAAATAAGTATTTGATCCCCTACAACCAAGGCAGAATTATGACTCCTACAGACTGGCTGTGTGCTCATGTGGCACACAGATTACAATCAATCAATCAATCAATCAATCAATCAATCAATCAATCACAGATACTCCTGATCTCAACTCATTACGTGTATAAAGCACACCTGTCCACAGAATCAATTTCTTCCATTCCAACCACTCCACCACCATGGGCAACACCAAAGGTCTGTCAAAGGACGTCAGGGACAAGACTGTAGACCTGCACAAGGCTGGAATGGACTACAAGACCATCAGCAAAAAGCTTGGTGAGAAGGTGACAACTGTTGGTGTGATTATTCAGAATTGGAAGTTCCATTTCTGGTCTGGAATTCCATGCAAGATCTTGCCTCATGGGGTGAGGATGATCATGAAAAAGGTGAGGGATCAGCCCAAAACTACACCGGATGTTCATGGGGTTGCCTCATGGATTGAAATTTTGCAGCACCCGCAAGGTCCCCCTGATCAAGAAGGCACATGTACAGGCCCATGTTAAGTTTGCCAGTGAACATCCGGTGTAGTTTTGGGCTGATAATCGCACCAACAGTTTTCACCTTCTCACCAAGCTTCTTGCTGGTGGTCTTGTAGTCCATTCCAGCCTTGTGCAGGTCTACAATCTTCTCCCTGACGTCCTTTGACAGCTCTTTGGTGTTGCCCACATTGGTGGAGAGGTTGGAATGGAAGAAACTGATTCTGTGGACAGGTGTGCTTTATACACATAACAAGTTGAGATCAGGAGTATCTGTGACTGATTGATTGATTGATTGATTGATTGTAATCTGTGTGCCACATGAGCACACATCCAGTCTGTGGGAGCCAGAATTGTGGCTGCGTTATAGGGGATCAAATACTTATTTCTCTCAATGATATGCAAATCAATTTATAACTTTTATGTAATTTGCTTTTTTTCTGGATTTTTGGTTGATATTCTGTCTCTCTCCATTAAAATGAAACTACCATAAAATTACAGACTGTTCATTTCTTGGTAAGTGAGAAAAGCCAAGCAAAATGACACCTTTTATTGTTTGCTTGGCTTTTCTCTACATTCATAATGGCTAACACGGTACAACACCCTAGTACTATTGGTAAGTGAGCAAACTTAAAAATTCAGCAGAGGATCAAATATTAATTATTTCCCCCTTTACTCAGGACTTAGCGATTCCAGCCTGGAGTCTTCTTGGGTCTGACACGACAAGCTTCACACACCTGGATTTAGGGGCTTTCTGACATTCTTCTTTTTAGATCATCTCAAGCTCTGGCAGGTTGGATGGAGACTGTTAGTCAACAGATATTTGTAGGTCTCTCCAGAGACGTTCAGTTGGATTCAAGTTGTTCCCAAGCCACTCCTGTGTTGTCTTTGCATTGTGCTTAGGGTCATTAGAAGTTGAATTATGAGGTCCTGAGTGCTCTACGGGAGGTTTTTCATTAAAAATATCTCCGCACTTTGCTCCATTTGGCTTTTTCTCAATCCTACTATTCTCCCAATCTCAACCCCACAACATGATGCATCCACCACCACGTATCACCGTTGGAATGATATTGCACAGGTGATGAGCGGCGCCTGGTTTTCTCCAGACGGGACACTTATAATTGAGGTCAGACAGCTACAGTAAGCCTTTTCAGTTTAAGCAAAAGGAGATTAATAGGAGACATGATTGAAGTGATCTAAAATTGTGAAGGGAATTAGTCCAGTGGATCGAAAATGTTATTTTAAAATGAGTTCATCAAGAACACGGGGACACAGTTGGAAACATGTTAAGAGGAAATTTTGCACGAACATTAGGAAGTTTTTCTTTACACAAAGAACCACAGACACATGAAATGACCAAGTAGTGTGGTAAGACTTTAAGGACTGTCAAGACTCGACTTAATGTTTATTTGGAAGAATTAAATGGATAGGACTGGTGAGCCTTGTTGGTCTGAATGTCATGTTCTCATCTAGAATGTTCTAATGTGTAGTTTGTATGTTCACCCAGTTTGTCTACATGACCTTAGTTTGGCATTCCTCCCACATCTCAAAGACATTCACATTTTAGTTACTTGGCTCCGTGTGTGTGTGAGATTGACCTGCACCTGACTGGCGTCCAGTTCAGAGTTGGCTTCCAACCCACCATGACCCTGAAGTGGATTTAACAACTGTTGAAGGCTGCAGGTTAAACGTATAACAGCTCCCTTCTATGTTCATAGAATTCAATGAATTAAATAATCCTTATTTCTGTGATGTGATTATTTTCCCATTCAGAACCTGAGATGGTCACACAATTGTCTGTCACTGATATAAGCACAACTTGGGCCTTTCTCGTATGGACTAAGCCGGAGGGGAACAGCTCTGACTACCGGGTGACCGTTTCCAGTGACTCCTTTGCGCAAAACTTGGTGTTCAAAAATTGCAGTGCAAACATCTCAACTCTTCAGCCAGGCACCAATTACACTTTTACTGTCACTGCCCTGGTGGAGGACCGGTCCATTGAAGGAGTCAACACTTCTGTCTCTAACACAACATGTAAGAATCAATTAATTTATTTATTCCTTTTGTATTTGTAAATGACTCCAGTTTTGATGTGACAGACACAAACCAAGAGGCTACACTGTTCAGTGTCCGACATGTTCATAAAGTCTCACAGTTAGGATTTCTGCTATAATAAGTGACTCAAAGCCTCATCAAGTAAGTTGAAGGAGTTCACATTAAATTTGACTTACTGATCTGCGCCAGGCACATTAGAAACATTCAGGCAAGTTAAAGTGCCCGATGTGAGATCCTGCAGTTCAACTTCTTATCTTGTACATTTAAAAACTTGTAGTAAAATCCCACAAGTTTTGGGACTGAGTTGGAGCTGCTGAACTATCAAAGGGGCTTTATATGCACTGTAGTTAGCACGAAATATGCTAAAATAGATAGCTTTTATGTTTGTTAAAATATAGTACTACGGGGAATGTTCAAAAAGTTTCTGCACTTTTTTTTAACTCTATTAAGAATTTCAAAAACATTTCTACATAGTCACCTTCCTTTGCAATGCAATTTTCCCCGCGCCGTACCAACTTTTTAATGCCCAATTACTACTCCTCCTGCCTTAACCGTTTGCAACGAAAATACAAAAGTGCGGAAACTTTTTGAATGTCCCTCATATATACAGTAAAAAAAGTAAGTGCACCTCAAGGAAATTGATGACTTTTTCAACATTTTTGAACAGGCAGACGTTAAATCTTCATGCAAACAATGCCTACAGATAAAGGTGATATACTGTACTTACAGCACAACAACAACATTTACTTAATTAGCGCATTTTCATACTACAATATAGCTCAAAGTGCTTCACAAGATGACAAAGAGAAAATCAATTAAGATTGGGCAACAATATTAAAGAATAATTAACAACAAAACAAGATAAGGTCAGATGGCTGAAAGGATAGAAAAAAAAAAAACTTAAACTAGGCTGGAGATAAAAAACAAAATCTGCAGGGGTTCCAAGGCCAAAAGACCACTCAGCCCCCACTGGGGAATTTAAGTAAAAGTACAAGAAAAACATGCCTTTTCATTCCTTTATAAAACCAAAATATCAATAGAGGTAATGGCCTAAAAATGAAAAAGTAAGTCCACCCTTGACCTCAGAAGCTGGTATTGCCTCCTTTAGCACAAATGACTTCTTTTTCGTGTTTTGCACAACCGTCTACCAGTCTCTGACATCCACTCAGTGACATTTTTGACCACTCCTTCATCAGAAATTCCTCCAGTGGCAAGATGTCTGTGAGTGTTTTTGCATGTATTGTCCATCAACACCCATCCACGCAACATTTCAATGGGTTTTGACTTTGCCAGTCCATAACCCTCCATTCCTTGGTGGATTTGTTAGAATTCTTTGGATCATTATTGTATTGAAAGGTCCCTTCGGACAGATGGCCTCACATTCTCCTCAAGCACACTTTGATATGTTACAGAAATTATAGTTGACTCAATAACTGCAAGCTGCCCAAGCTCTAAAGTAGCAAAGCAACCCCAAACCAGAACCATGCTCAACAGCTGGTATGAGGTTCTTATCCTGAAATGCTGCCTTCAGTTTGCACCAAACATGTCTACTGTTACTGTGGCCAAACAACTATATCTTTGATTCATCTGTCCAGACAACATTGTTCCAGAAGTCCTGGGCTTTGCCTAGATGTTCAGTGGCAAACAGTTGTCTTACTCTAATTTTCGTTTCTCTCTCTTATAAAAAAAAAACTTGCGACGAGACAAGACATTTTCCCGGGAAGAGACGTGATCTTTTGAAGAGAGAGACAGAGAGACAGAGAGACAGAGACACTTTAACTTCCTGCGAGATGGACAAGTCACATCATACTTACAACCTTCAGACGCAAATCCTGTGATACACATGCAGAGCAGGTTAGAGATAATGGAAGTAGGAAAATTCGAAAGTCTCAAAACATGACAGTAAAGATCGCATTAGTGCAAACAAACTGAAAATATTACTCGGGGAAATAACGGAACAGCAAAAAGAGATCGAATATTCAGGTACTGTACAGGCTTTTATACATTCGAAGCTCCGCACGAATTGCAGATCACGTGGCATGGCAGCAGCAGCAAGCCAGCAGCTTCTCGAGCAAAGAGGAGGTGAAAAAAACAACTGTTACTTGTTTCCCAATGTATCACCATTTAAGAGGGGTTTCAGAGGACCTGCCACGTCTCCTTGGGGTGCGCTCAGCCACCCTCTTCTCAACGGCATCTACCGCTGGCGGGAAGGGGTAGGCAAGCAAATTGCAGATCACTCATGAGGGCAGCAGCAGCATGCCAGCAGCTGCTTGAGCAAAGAGGAGTTAAAAACAAAAATGTATTTGTTTTCCCATTGTAACACCATTTAAGAGGGGTTTTGGAGACGTGGCCACTGGCAGGTGGGGAAAGGGGTTGGCGGGGTTGGCAGACCTCCCAAGCAAGCACGTCAGATTTGTTCAATCTCTTTCTGATTGTAGATGCATGCACTTGGAGAGCAACATTTGTAAGAGTTGCTGTTGGATCCCACAATTACGTTTTGTGGTCCTTGGAGACTTCTTTTAGTATGAAATGGTTAACTCTCTGGCAGAATTTGCTGGGCTGGCCAATCCTAGCAGTTGTCTGACATCCAAACTACAACTGTACTTGTAGATGATAATTTTCATTACAGTGGAATGGCTGATTTAAATTAATTTGGCAATCTTTTTAAATCCCTTAAAAAAACTCATAGGTAGCCACAACCTTCTTTCTGAGGACCTTAGAGAGCTCTTTTGATCTTGGCGTGATGATACCACACATATCAATGTCAAAAGAGGACACCAGATCCTTGATATCTATGGTTTAATTAAGACGGGTTCCACCTACACACTCCCTAAGGAGGTTCTAATCAATCTGAAACACCTGCTTTTGATGGGTTTGAGGTGGCAATAAATGCAGGGCTGGATTTACTTTTACCACATCACAGATCTGCATTTTTGTTAATTTAGATTATTGAGAATGAATACATTGTGCCAATTTTATGCATCATTTGTTCAAGTATATCACATTTATCAGTGGCACTTTTTACATGAAGATCTAATGTCTGCCTATCGTTGATTGATAGTCAACTATTTCCAAGGGGTGTACTTACTTTTTCACATGACTGTTAATCGACTATAGAAAGTTCATTTTAAAAAGAGTAAAAGTTTACATCTTTCACACTTCTGAAGTAATCACAATCTTGTAGCAACTGTAGTGTTGTGTTTATTCTATCATACAAGTTAATCTTTGGATACAAATGATATAAAGTCACAACACACTAATAACACACATATTTCACTCAGAAATAAGAAGGAGAAAGGACAGCCTGACACCAATCCATGCCCATCTTTCTACAGGTCTGCAGAACCACTTAAACGCACAAAGGTTCAGCTCTGTGGAGTTAAACTTATATGAAGGATTGTCAAGGGGTCTGTTCAGCCAAAATCCCATCCCCACAAATGATCTTGAAGTCACATGTGGTATCAAACAACACTTGTTATACTAAATAAGCTTTAAATTATTTTTTGAAAGCTAAATTCCCATCCCTGAAATATATAATAGGCAGTATGAGTGATACAGTAGAGAGGTGGATGAATATTTTCTGTAATTGACCACAATGATTTTTAACTTACGCCGGGTTTGCATTAAGTTCTAACTTAAGAGGAAACAGCTGAATTCAGAAACACGTGTGAGTACGGCCAATACATTTTCATACTGGCAGTCACATGATCATCATTGCTGTCATCTTCGTGGCAGCGCATACAACTACATCAGCGCAGGAATTCAAACCGCACCAGCAGTAAAACTGGCAATGGTCAAATAACATGTAGCCTCCAAGAGGCCTAAAAATCACCCAGTATCTGCTAGAAAAAATAACATATACAATTTTGGGCTTACAACCTTTGCTATTCTTCTATTTGTAGTCATACATTTTCTTTTATTGTGAAAGACTTAACAGCAAAAGAATAATAAAAATTAACAAATAAAAATTAAAAAGTGAAGCTACAATTCATAAAAAATATTCAAATGTGTATGTTTGTGTAATAATAACCTGAAATGTCTAAATTGTAATCTACGTTCATTTTGATATAGGAAGCTACTAGTTGTGTTGCCCATCTAGGATGGGTTGAAATCTAAATAATCAACATAGCCCTCCTGTTTTTGATTGGATACATGAGTTGCCCATTTGGTCACATTTAATAATACGCACCTGTTCTTGTTCCCTCATGGCAGCCTTTTCGTTTTCAGACTGAGCTACTTTCTCAGTGTCGCTCATCAAACTGACCACTCTAAAAGTCAAAGTGTTTTTCTGGGCTCAAGCGCGGCAGTGGTCGCTACCACATCGGTTTAGCGGCTCTTGTCTAGTCATTTCAGAGCTTTGGTTTCCCAATGTGTATGTCCATGTGCTCATCCATTGCCCACCATATGAAGTTCTCAGTCTTTAGCATTAGAGCTATCATCCTCATTCATGTGGTCCAAGTGGGTGCAAGAAAGTCGCCACCACCCTGCTGTTTCTAGTATATAACATTGGACAACAGAATAGGCTGATCATTTTCTTATTTTTAGACCCTTATTTGGCATTCTTATTATCATTTTTGATTGTTTTGACCCTTCTTTTACATTTTCAGCCATTTGTTTAATTTTTCTTTGTAACCCTAGCAAACGGACAGACACACAAATACACAACAACCAAAACAATGACAACAACTTTATTTCTATAGACTCATTTTCACACAAACAATGTAGCTCAAAGCGCTTTATAACATGTCAAAGAGAAGTTACAAGAGAAGAGAAACAAATAAGATTAGGAAATAATATTAAAGATAAGTAACAAAGAAAGAAGAAAAAAAAAACAAATGAATCTAAACAGTCATAAAAACAGATAAATATCAAATAGAAGACCATATATGCAGTGTCACGGTGAAAGTCTCTAAAGATGGGTCCAGTGATAAGGTTAGATGGCTGGGAGGACAGAAAAAAAACAAAAAAACACTCCAATTAGGGTAGATAAAAAAAAAATCTGCAGGGGTTTCCTAGGCCAAAAGACCACCCAGCTCCCACTTGGTATTCTACCTAACATAAATGTCGTTAATTCATTCCTTTTTGTTTCCAGGCTACATATGAGAGGATTCGATGAAGTTGGTCTGATGGGCAGCCACCTTCATTCTAGCATCACAGGTGGCTGCACAGTGCCCTGATCAGGTGGTGGTGGCACAGATCACCACCACAGAAGAACTGGAAAAGACAGCAGAGAAAAGTAGAGACAGATTAGTAAAGACTGCAGATCCCTGAAGAATATGATAACTCTATGCCCATATAGACTACTAGCTGTACCCCGTGGCTGCACCCACATAGTAATGAAACAGGACAAACTTTAAAAATCAATAGACGTTGGGACTATATCTGATCGTGTTCAGCTCTGACGGGAAATCATTCCCCGCGTGGGGAGAAAAGCACATGGCCGTGATATCTCTGCCAATCAGTAGCTACCCTTTAAAACACATGGAGCTTTGATCCCTCTCTCAAAAACGTCAAACGTTACTCCTTAACAATCTGTAGATGATAATGTCTGTTGAACAAACAGGTATTGCTAGCTAAGCATAGGCAAGGTACCCCCAACACGTGGCAAGAGGTAGACTAACTTGCCCCCCTGCTCTCGTCCCACAGCCACTCTCTTGGATTTGCATAAATACATCGGTACCGCAAGCGAACTATGATACTTACCCTGATGAGATAAGTCACAAAATGAACTGGAAAGTTCAAGCTAATTATAGAAAACAACCAGATCGAAATCTGTTAAGTAATTCTCTTGTGAAAAGCGGACAGACATAGAGACAGAACACGCTTGGACCACGAAATTTTTAAAACCATTTCTTAGCAAGCACCTATGGGCCAAGGGTAACCTACATTCCAAATTTCAAGTCCTAAGTCCTCATGGCTCAGGAGATTTTGTGATGAGTGAGTCAGTGGTATTTGGCTTTTATATACAGTATATAGATTAGGAGTACAACTAAAATGTAACTACAATAAAGCCAAATTAAAATAATGGGTTTTTAGCCGTTTTTATTTTAAATCTTCCAAAGTATTAGCCTGGTGAACTTCCACTTCTTTTAAGCTTGGCTCTTGGAATTAATTATTAGCAGACCACCATTAGAAGATCTAAGGTTGCATCTTGGAATGTAGGGCTACAGGCATTCCAAAATATAGAAAGGTTAGTTAAGACTTTATAATATTTTAAAGTCAATTCTAAGTGACAGACATACACACACACACACAGACACGTGTCCTTTTATTACAGTGGACATTTATTTTTGTTCTTTCTTTCCAGACCCAGCTGCTGTCACGAACTTCAGTGTGTCACATTTTAACAGCACATCAATTGAGCTGAATTGGGCCAAGCCAGAAGGAATAATAAATGGATACAACATTTTAGTCACTGAATATAATTCTTCTACATTTTTAAAAAGCATTAGGTTGAGTGAATCAAGCACAAATACATCCATCACTGATCTAAATCCTGGCCTCAGCTACTTTTTCAACATCACCACCTTTTCTGGGAATCTTGTGAGCCTGTCAAAAAACATCACTAAGGCAACCAGTAAGTTTCATTTAAATCTATTCATGTTGATTGTTTTTAAAAGTGCATTTCTTCACTTTGTAGTAAGCGGTCCTGTTACTTTTCATGATCATCACCATCCTAATTTTCTTTCTGCTTTTCCTGCTGAGAGTCAGGGTAGCGTTATGATGATCCGGGCTGACCAGGTCTCCTTATCCCCATAAAGTTTCTCTACACATACCCAAGGAATATGCAGACACTCCCTGGACAATTGAGACATATGATCCCTCCAGCGTGTCCCTGGTCTTCTCCCTGTGGGCCACATCTGTTGTGGGGGGTGCCAAGTGGGTATCCTAACTGCATGCCCAAAGCACCCTAACTGGTGTTTGTCAAGTCACAGTAGCAACATTCCTTCTAAATTGCTGAGCTCTTCACGCTGTCTCAGTGAGTGAGGCCAGCAGCCCTGCTCAAGAACCTTGTTTTAGTTGCTTATACTTGCAATCTCATTGCTTCGGCCAATACACAGAGCTCATAATGAAATAAGACACCTCACTGTGGTGGTTTGTCTTATTCTTTCAGCCACTACCTAATACTAATAACTATAGGTGTGGATGAGAATGCAGACTGACCAGGTTCATCCATGGACTTAGCTCCTGCTCCACCATTTGTACCACATTTGTGTGTACTGATTTGTGTGTCAATCATATGGTCACCTCTCCTCTTAGCTGTGAGGAAGACCCTGAGGTACCTGATCTCCTCTACCTGGGGCAGCTGCAAACGAAGATGCTAATTCTCATCTCAACCACATCACACTGCCATGTACACTGGAGATCACAGTCTGGTGAGGCCTTCCTGAAAGTGAGATACAATTACTGGATGGAATCTCCGGTCCAGTACTCACCATAATGTTTGCCAGGAAGGTGATTATCATGTGGTGATTATTAGGATATTATGCATTGATTAGGGACAATGTCAATTTTCCTCACTCCTACCGTGTGAGGGAATGACTGTGATTTCGCAGGTACTGGAGCACACCCTCTTCTCCGTCTTTTTAAAAATGGGGACAGCCACCTTAATCTGTCAGTCCCAGGGCACTGTGCCCACCTTTCCTGCTTCTCTAAGAACTCAAGTGACTTTAAGGTGAATGAGTGAATTTACCTAACAAGGTTTGACAAGAGGAAGCAGGTGTAAAGTCTTATTACTGTTTCTGTTGAATTAAATGATGCTGCATATTTTAACACATTCTTTTTTATCAAAGCACCAGAGAGTGGCAAGATGTTGCATGTTAGTTGGACATTCAGGTAAGAGTTTCACAGCACGTTGTACGCTTGTCAATACTTTCTACTACTTCTACCACTAATACCAGTGCATTGAAGAGGTTTATTGGCCAAAGCGCTCCCTCAATAGATGTGCTCTTAGCATTTTCTGTCTGATCTCACCCATCTTGTGCTCTGGCCCATGCACAGGTACTGTATTTTCAGTTTTTCTAATTAACTTTGATGCAGTTCACACATCGGAAATGTCATTCTCAGAAGTCTTAATGCAGTTGTGAAATCAATCCTGCATTTCCGTACACACATTAGCATTTCTCATTGTGTTTGTACACACGGCCATTGTGTCTATACATATTTAATTAGTAAAAATGCCCCTCAATTGAGAAAAAATGTAATCCCCTGCTCTCGGAACATCAGAAACCAATGGCAACACATGTTCTCAGTCTTATATAACAGGGGCATTTCATGGCAGTGTGGTAAATTACACACAAGTATACATGGATGCTCAGGTTTCTCCCAGTGTGTTGTATTGAAAATGGGGCAAGAAGAAGGTTTTAGTGCAGCTACTACTGAACATGGGGTAATTTACAATGCGGCAGCCACTGGGCCCTGCAACAAAAAACACTCATCCAACATGTCTTGGATGGGCTCTACAATGCCCACGTTCTAGAGAATGAAAGGGGGATTGTGAGGGCCAACATGTCATATCATGTGGTGATTAGGGACGATGTAAATTTTCTATACTTCTACCGTGTGAGGGAATGATTTGAAACCCAATAGCACATAATAATGGTGTTTCCCTTCACCGTAGTCACCATTCCTCATCCCAATTGAAGGATTCTTGCCTACTTGGAGATGGAAGGTGTATTATCTCCAGCCCCATAATCTGATGTCATTGCTGGAGGTAAAGGATACTGGCTGTTAGGACTTCACAGCTAAGGCTTGTCAGGCCAGGGAGCAACATGCCAAAAGAAATTCTCCTCTGTGTCTTGGAAGGGTGTGATGGAGACACAATGATGTGGCCTAATGGAGATGAGAGCCTGAATGCCCCTTGAGAGATTTCATATTTTGCACTTTATAGAAAGTCTTGATTTATACAGGTATACATATATATCTAGTGCACGAAAATTGGTGCTAAGTTTACAGTAAATGTGTATTTTTCGATGCATACCTCCATGTTTATCATTTTGTTTCTCTCAGTTACAGCAATTATAATGTACAAATGAATAATTCACATTTCATTGTATTACTCTACATTTTCTGCAGTAAGGGTTTGATTAAAATATTGAATCATTTGATGTCTAAGTCTTAAAGCACTGGTTAAAGGGTATTTATTCATTGGTGGCAATGCTGAAGTGACTCCCATGTGACCGAGGTTTTGATTCTTTTAGCACAGGTGAGTTAAGGTCATGAGAAACGCCTGAACTGTTTAGAGAACTGCATTAAGACTTGTGAGAATAACATTTCTGATATGTGGATTGCATCAAGGCGATTGAGAAAAACTGTAATCAACATAGTGGTATGAACCACAGAGACTGACCCCGAATCAACCAGTAATTATGGCACTTCCTCCTCTGAGGAGTATGCATCATTACTCATTCCACGTCTCTGACAATATCCTCAGTTCAAGTCGTTTGCATACCCTTGGTGAGATAAGCCTTGGTGATGCCCTACATAGTCAACATGCTTGATATAAACTCTTTGACACCATCCAAATTTCATTTGCCATGGTTTCCCAAAATGCCATCTAAACACAGGCCTTTATTTAGGACCAGCAGGAGACCCTTCTACTAACATTGTATTGGGGTCTTCTTTTATTTAGTTCTTTAAGTCTGTTTGGTTAGCTAATAGATCAGTTGTCCAGGTATCTCATCCATATATCTTTTTAAAAATTGTCAAGGCTACTGCTTCAACTAACTAACTAACCAACTCACAGTAGTTTATTCCTGATTCTGGTGACCCTTTAATAAAGAAACACTTCCTGGTTTCTGTCTGAAATGCCCTTCCCCTTAATTTCCACTGTTATCCTTGATAACGGGATTCACTATTTAATCAGAAGAATTCTGTTGGATCCTCTTTACTGAAGACCTTCGTTAATTCCTCAAGCAGCCTTCCCTGTTCCAGAGCGAAGAGGTTTAAGCCCATCAGCATGTCCGAGTGGAGCATGTCCTTCAGTGCTGGGATGAGCTCATCTGCTTGTCTCTTCTCAGCTTCTAGTCCAGCTGTGTATTTGGGTGGTGTGGTAACCAGAACTGCATCTGGTCCTCCAGATGTGTTGTCATTAACACATTATATAGTTTGAGCATAATGTCCCTTGATTTATATTCTAAACTTGTTACAATATAAACTCAAATTTTATTTGCTTTCCTCGATTGCTTGTGTACATTGCCTATACAATGGGAATGTTGCACCATCATAAAAATCTACATTTATTTCAGATGTTGCTTCCTGTAAGAAAGCCCATCATGTATTTACTGTGTGATTAACTTTCCTTTTTCTGGCATGTGGCAGTTAATACTTTTTTTCTCATTAAATTACATTTTCCTAGTTTTGAAGATTGTCCAGGTCTTTTGAAATTATTTTACTACCCCCTCAGTATCTGCTCTCTCTTCAGTTGGATGTCATGAATATACAGTGGATTCAGTAAGTATTCAGACCCTTTCACTCTCTGCACATGGTATTTAGGTGAAGATTTAATTTTAACTGGATACATTTGCCATTTTTGCTCATCAATCTACACTCAAAAATTCATAATGACAAACTGAAAACATGTTTTCGGAAAGGTTAGCAAATTTATTAAAAATCAAAAACTGAATGCTTTCATTCATAGAAGTATTCAGACCCTTCCTTAATTTAGTACTTTATTTAAATAACTTTGGCAGCAGTTCCAGCTTTACTACAAGCTTTACACACCTGGATTTCAGCAGTTTATTCCTTTCTTCCTGGCAGCTCCTCTCAGACTCCATTAGACTGGAAAGAAAATGTCTGTAAGCTGCCATCTTCAGGTCACTCCACAGATGTTCGATGAGGTTTAAGTCTGGGCTTTCACTGGACCACTCAAAGACTTGTCCTGAAGACACTCCAGTGTTGTATTGCTTGTATGCTTGAGGTCATTGTCTTGCTGGAAGGTGAGCCATTGCCCCAGTCTAAGGTGACATGTACTCTGACACAGGTTTTCTTTAAGGGCCTCTCTGTATTTGGCTGCATTCATCCTTCCTTCAGTTCTGACCAGTGTGGGAGGCCCCTCCATACCATGATGCTACCTCCACCAGTGACGCTGCTGCAGGGTTAATATAAGCAGGTGATGAGAAGTGCCTGATCTTTACCAGAGAGAGTGCTTGGAGGTTTGTCCAAAGAATGAATTTTTTGCCTTATCTGACCTTATAATCTTTTTTCTTATGCTATCAGAGTCCTTTAAACTATCATATGGATTTTATTTAAGAGTGGCTTCTCTCCAGCCACAACACCATAAATGTAGGAATGACAGAGTGCTGCTGAGACGTTTGTCCTTCTGACAGATTCTCCCATCTCAGCAGAGGACTTCTGAAGTTCTGAAGTTGTCACCTGCCTGACCAAGGCCCTTCTTGCCCAGGTTACTCATTTTGGTCAGATGGCCAGCTCTTTGGAGGGTCCTTGTGGTTATAAAGCTTTGTCCATGTCACAATTATTGAGACCACGATGCTCCTGGCAACACTCAGTGCTTTAGAAATATTTTTATTTCCTTGTCCTGATCCGAGTTCCTTGGACTTCATGGCTGGGCTTCTTTCCTGATGTGCAAAGTGAGTCATGAACCTTACATACATGGGAGTGAGCCTTTTTAAAATGATGTCCCGTCATTTCAGGTAGATTCCACTCAAGTTCATCTCAAGGAAAAATAAGCAAACGCGATACAGCTGAGCATAATTTGGAGCGCCACAGCAATGATTCTGAATATGTATACGAATGAGAGTTTTTAGTTTGTGATTTTTAATAAATTTGCAGACCTTTCTGAAAACTTTTTCACTTTGTCATCATGGGTTATTGAGTGTAGATTAATGGGCAAAAAGTTCAAACATATCAGTTTGAAATTATATCTACAACAAAATAAAATGTACAGAAAGTGAGAATGTAAAATACTTTCTGAATCCACTGTAAATCTGAAAAGGTTATAGTCCGAGAACAGGCCCCCTGAGGGGTTCCACTCATAACCTCACTTCACCTTATCTGCCCTCTTTGTCTCCTGTTGAATAATAAATTTAAAACCTAGTTTTCCAAGTTTCCTCTGATATTGACAGTTTGTAATTTTTTTAAATTAACTTTTAATTTAAGTCTAAGTTAACTGTGTTGTGTGCTTTACTTCAGTTGAGTTGCCCATTCAGAAAGTTCGAACCGGATCTTCTTCTCTTCCAACTAAGCTGTTTATTATTTTCATAAAATTGGTCTTTTTATTAATTTCTGATTATACTTTCCATAATTTCAAATACAATAGTCTAGAAACAAAGCTTTATTGGACTGTAATTATTGCTGTCCATTTAGCCCCCATCTTGTAGACAGGCCCTTAACATGCAATTGCTCTGTCCTGGGTTTGACATTTATCTGCATCCAGCTGTGCAAGCAGGTCCTCCAACTTGCAGGGAAAACTTGTGGTTTGGTGGCAGGATTGGCACTCCAGGACACATAAATAAAACTTCATACTGTTCCAGTGTGGTGCTGAGGTGTCACCCATTGCATAGCTGCACTCAGATCTCAATCCACGTGGTCTGCCGTGTAGTGTAATAAGTACATGCTCCCAACCTCCTCCTCCTCCTTGTAGACAGGAGTCACACTCACAGCTTCCCAGTCCACAAATACTTCTAGCCTCTGAAGTGACTGTAGAATATGACAAATAAAAGTTCAGAAATGATATCACCGCTGGTAATTTCCATCATTCTTAAGGGTTTTATTAGTCCTCAGTGCATCTAACCCTTCTTCAGCTTTGTGGATGCCACCTCACTATCACATCTATATGAGCTTGTTGGACATTGGACACAATTATAACATCCTCCACCCTTCTGGAATGGCTTTCTACATGATTTTGGAGGGTGTCTGTTGGAATTTGTACCAATTCAGCCAAACGACCATTTGTGAGGTCAGGTACTGCTGCTGGATGAGAAGATCTGGCTCATAATCGGCATTCCAATCCATCTCTAAGTTGTTCAAAAGGGTTGAGGTCAGGGCTCTCTGCAGGCTTCTTGAGTACTTCCACATGTCTTTATGCACCTGGCTTTGTGTACAGAGGCACAGTCAATTCAGAAAAGAAACAGGCCTTCTCCTAACTGTTGGCACAAAGTTGAAGCACACAAATGTCTAAAATGTCTTTGTATGTTGTAGCATTAACAGTACCCTTCCCTGGCACCAGGGGACTTGCCCAAACACCGAACAACAGCCCAAAATCATTATCCATCCTCCATCAAGCTTTACAGTAGACACTATGCAGTCCAGAAGATTGTGTTCTCCTGGCATCCATCAAAACTCCGATTTGTCCATCAGACTGCCCTACAATGAAGCATGATTCATCACTCCTGACAACACACTTCCACGTCTCCAAAGGCAGCATACGTTACATCACACCAGCCGACGCTGGTCCTAATGATGTTAGACTTGAGTGCAGCTGCTCAGCTATGAAAACCCATTTCATGAAGCTCCTGACACACAGTCCTTGTGCTGCTGTTGCTCCAGAGGATGTTTGGAACTCCGTTGTGACCGATGCCACAGCGGAGACACCATTTTACATGTTACGTGCTCCTGCACTCGGCAGTCCCACTCTGTGAGTTTGCGTGGTCTACCACTTGGTGGCTGAGCTGTTGTTGCTCCTTAATGCTTCCTCTTCACAATAGCATTTACAGTTGACCAGTTTCTAACAGAGCAGAAATTTCTCATACTGACTCATAGTAAAGATGACATCCCAAGCCAAGTTTAAAGTCTCTGAGCACTGTTGTACGAGTTGCCAGTGTGAGTCAATGGAGGTTGCATGGCTCTGTGTTTGAGTTTATGCACCTGTTAACAACAAAGACGGTTTAAACACCAGAACCCAAAATTTGAAGATGTGTCCACATATTTTTGACTATTTAGTGAGCTATGGAAATAAACAAAATGGACCCTTTTTTGTCATGAGCAAATGAACAGTCAGTCATTGTCCAACCCGCTATATCCTAACTACAGGGTCATGGGGGTCTGCTGGAGCCAATTCCAGCCAGCACAGGGCACAAGGCAGGAACAAATCCCCGGGCAGGGCGCCAGCCCACCACAGGGCACACACACACACACAAACCAAGCACACACTAGGGACAATTTAGGATTGCCAATGCACCTAACCTGCATGTCTTTGGACTGTGGGTGGAAACCGGAGCACTCGGAGGAAACCCACACAGACACGGGGAGAACATACAAGCTCCATGCAGGGAGGACACGGGAAGCAAACCCAGGTCTCCTTACTGCTTGGCAGCAGTGCTACCCACTGTGACACTGTGCTACATGCAAATGACCAGTTACTGACAGAATAACCAGTTTTAAAAATAATTCCTTTGAATGAACCAAGAAACAGAAAATGGAAGTTACTAAGTAATGGCAGGGGGACAGGGGGTGAGGGGTGTCTACCTGTGTTGTGAGATCTTCCTGTGGAGTAAACATATTAATGTGCATAATGGTGAGTTTTGGTGTGTCTTTGTATGGAAAATACACAGTATGTCAAAATTTTACAAAATCTTTTACTTCAGTCCTCTGTGGTGACATGAAGCTGAGTCAGAAATAGAAGTAATTTCAGGGGTATGTGACATCAGGGGAGGGAGATAATAGGCAGCAATGTTAATCATTTTGCACTCCAAAAAACTGGTCTGGGAACACAGAAATGGAAGAACAGGGAAGGACTGTCTGTTGGGGCCAAATAGTCACCCAGTATGCCAGGTGGATAGAGCTTCCATTTGTACACCTGCAGGGCACCTTGGGAATTGTAGTCCTGACAGACAGCCCTGTCTGGGTACATGAATGCCGCCAGAGGGAGATATGGAGAGAGGACTCACACACTTTAAGGAGGCTCTGCCTGAGCTGGAAGTGCTCCCAGGATGTAATCATGTGGGACCAGAAGAACTCCCAGGGCTGGTGTAAAAGAAGCTGCTCGACCTCATCCATGTGAGCTGGAGGCGAGAAATGGAGAGCAAAGTTTGCCTGGAGAAGAGTAGGGATGAATCTTTATTGGAGTCTTGTTTGTGAATACATAATTAGGAGCAAATTATTTTTGTATATAAAAATTCACTTTATTTGACTCCTTAATTGTGCATGTGCAATTGTGTCCAGAGTCTGGTGCTCTGGGGTGACCCCTTTTGGTGATGATAGATAGATAGATAGATAGATAGATAGATAGATAGATAGATAGATAGATAGATAGATAGATAGATAGATAGATAGATAGATAGATAGATAGATAGATAGATAAATTCTACAGAATATATATTCAGCATACTGTGTATTACTCTCAACATGAATACATTAGAGATCTTTAAAGCAAATGCAAATTTTGAGTATACGTAATTATATAGTTAGTTAAAAGTTCTTTCATTCATAAGCCAAGTAATTTATGATGCTTAGTCTTGTTAAAAAATGAAAAATTAAGCACTTTCACCTTCTGAGGTGGCGCAGTGGAAGTACGGAGCCCAGGGTTTGTGTCCCGGCTCTCCCTGCATGGAGTCTGCGTGTGTTTCCTCCCATAGTCCAAAGTCATGCAGGTTAGGCGACACAAAATTGGGCGTAGTGTGTGCTTGGAGTGTATTTGTGTGTGTTTGCCTTGCAATGGACCAGCGCCCTGTCCAGAGTCTGTTCCTGCCTCCTTGTGCCCTATGCTAGTTGGTATAGGCACCAGCACACCTCGTGACTCTGTTCAGGTCTAAGTGGGTTAGAAAATGACATGACTTTCATTTTCTTTTAAACTTAAATTTGATACCATTTTTCACTTAAGCTCTTGCACTAAAACTTGCTCATAAAAACGAAATATCAAAAACCATTTAAGGGTTTAAATTCTGGAGGCTTGCATCAGGATAAAGGAGCCAATCAAAGGCACACTGAAAACAAGACAGAAATGTCCATGCCAGTGGCATATACTCATGTCAGGCTGAACTTGACATCACTTGTACACACTTCAGCGAGATTCTTAACTGCACATCAACCTCGCCAATATGTGCCTTGTTAATGTGAGGAGACTGGAGTGCCCACAACTATGAGGAGCACATGCACACTTACTGTGCATAGCTCTACAGTATGGTGCTAACCTAACCTCAGCTCTCCTGTGCCACATATCGTACAATGTTGAGAGATTACAATTAATCATAATAAGTCAGCCATGCTTGGATAAGCTGTATGGACACTGGCACCATGCTACACTGAACTGGACAAGCAGATTAAAAATTAATGGATGGATGGTTGTTGTCAAAGTTGCTTGCAATTTATAGTTTACCATACTTTTAGAGTAATCTGAAAAAAATTATTCAATACTTCAGTTGTAAGTTAAAAATATTTAATAATTGGATCTTAATGCTGAATTTTGCTTGAGACAAGCTACCTTATTTCCTTATTATTTCCTTAATATTTTGCTATTCTTGCTCTTCTAATTTAGAACTTATTTACATTTTTCTTACTGTGCTTATAATTATTACGTGACTCAGGAAGTGGGAAAGTTTTGATGTAATTTGAAAATTACTTGCTTTATAGATATGTATATACAAAGTCTGTCTGGAAAGTATCCAGCCATGTAATATATAAAATAGACACATTTACGGAAGAGGATACAAGAAACATTGTACAAATAACAAAGACGCCTCAGGCCCCTTCAAAGTAGACACCTTGAGACCCCTCACAGTTCTCCCAACACTATGCAAATCCTTTGCTGAAATCGCCATCAGCTGCCTTCTCGTATTTTCCTGAATCTCATCTACAGTCTTCCCTTTCAAAGGTGATTTTAGTTTTGGGAAAAGCAAGAAGTCCAGAATGTGGATTACTTTCAATAGATTATCTGCCATCTTTGAAGCATTTGTTCCACACTTTTATTTGTGCTGCACTCATTGCATCTTCCCCAGAAGCCTTCTGAATCATCCAAATAGTTTCTGCAGATGAATGTTCATGCTTAATTCAAAATTTGATGCAGATTCGTTGCTCTACTTGCTCAGTCATTTTGAATGATACGACCACACAGTACACATGCTCACTCAATGGCGTCTAGCACTCCTACTGACTAGTCATCATTGTTCACGCAAGCGCATTCCAGCCCACTCTCCTTAGCTGCCAGGTTACATCGATGCCATGCAAACCGTTCTCGTTATATTAACAATGGCTGGACTTTTTCTGGACAGAACTTGTATATATATAAACTGCAACAATTTTGTGCAATGATTTTATGTCACGTTTATTTGTGACATTTTTTGTCATGCTTTAAATCAGGCTTATTTTAAAACATGCATATATATGTTTGGTATCATTATTTTCAGAATTTATCAAATTTTAATGTGATGTTGTTAGATTTTCAGATTCTTATTTTGTTTTTAAATTATAAACTAAAAAGTATTAAGAACTCTCGTCCTGTGAGACGAGACTTTGTGCCAAGAGATTCAACCACAACCGGGGCCGGAAATAAAAGACAAAGAGTAGGACAGCTGCTGTACAGGCTTTTAAATGTTCGAAGCGCCATGTGAGATGCAAATCACACAGCAGCAGCGGCAGCAGCAGCAAGCCAGCAGCTGATCGAGCAAAGAGGAGGTAAAAAAAAAAACTGTGTTTGTATCCCATTGTATCACCTTTTAAGAGGGGGTTTCGGAGGAGCGACCGCGTCTCCTTGGGGTTGCGTTCAGTCCCACTCTTCACAAAGCAAGCGGCAGAGACGCAAAGTGGCTGGCGCGTAGCACAGGCCGGGGGGTTGTCAAGTGAAGCGAGCAGGGGGTGAATCCCCTAGTATATATATATATATATAGTATATATATATATATATATATATATATATATATATATATAGTGGTCAATAATCAAGCCTTGACTCAATAGAAAGGTTTGGGGCAGCCTCTTGTATACTTGAGAGTTGGCTGTGAACGTGAAAGTTTGAGAAAATGGTCTTTACAGACAGGAGTCCAAAACAGAACTGGCAGGCAGACAAAAACTTGGCAGATTTAAAGCTGGGCATGGGCAATGACGTCGTCTGGGCAGGAAGAGAAAGTGACATTATCCTGGCTTGAACTGGAAGTGATGTTATTGGACCTGGAACTGGTAGTGCCGTCATCGAGCCCAGGTTGAATTTCTCATGTTTTGGTCTGGAGAGGAAAAAGAGAAAGAATCAGTGCACTCTGCCATCCCCTGGCATGGAATTATCCTTTCATGAGCCCTTTAGCTGCCTCCCATGCACACAATATATATCTTCTTCTTTTGGCTGCTTCCATTAGGGGTTGCCACAGCAGATCATCTTTATATATATACAGTGCATCCAGAAAGTATTCATAGCGCATCACTTTTTCCCCATTTTGTTATGTTACAGCCTTATTCCAAAATGGATTAAATTCATTTTTTTCCTCAGAATTCTACTCACAACACCCCATAATGACAACATGAAAAAAGTTTACTTGAGGTTTTTGCAAATTTATTAAAAATAAAAAAAACTGAGAAATTCCATGTACATCAGTATTCACAGCCTTTGCTCAATACTTTGTCGATGTACCTTTGGCAGCAATTACAGCCTCAAGTCTTTTTGAATATGATGCCACAAGCATGGCACACCTATCCTTGGCCAGTTTCACCCATTCCTCTTTGCAGCACCTCTCAAGCTCCATCAGGTTGGATGGGAAGTGTCAATGCACAGCCATTTTAAGATCTCTCCAGAAATGTTCAATCGGATTCAAGTCTGGGCTCTGGCTGGGCCACTCAAGGAAATTCACAGAGTTGTCCTGAAGCCACTCCTTTGATATCTTGGCTGTGTGCTTAGGGTTGTTGTCCTGCTGAAAGATGAACCGTCGCCCCAGTCTGAGGTCAAGAGCGCTCTGGAGCAGGGTTTCATCCAGGATGTCTCTGTACATTGCTACAGTCATCTTTCCCTTTATCCTGACTAGTCTTCCAGTTCCTGCCGCTGAAAAACATCCCCACAGCATGATGATGCCACCACCATGCTTCACTGTAAGGATGGTGCCTGGTTTCCTCCAAACTTGACGCCTGGCATTCACACGAAAGAGTTCAATCTTTGTCTCATCAGACCAGAGAATTTTCTTTCTCATGGTCTGAGACTCCTTCAGGTGCCTTTTGGCAAACTCCAGGTGGGCTGCCATGTGGCTTTTAGTAAGGAGTGGCTTCCGTCTGGCCACTCTACCATACAAGCCTGATTGGTGGATTGTAGGCCTGATTGGTGGATTGCTGCAGAGATGGTTGTCCTTCTGGAAGGTTCTCCTCACTCCACAGAGGACCTCTGGAGCTCTGACAGAGTGACCATCGGGTTCTTGGTCACCTCCCTGACTAAGGCCCTTCTCCCCCGATCGCTCAGTTTAGATGACCGGCCAGCTCTAGGAAGAGTCCTAGTGGTTTCGAACTTCTTCCACTTAACGGATGATGGAGGCTGCTGTGCTCATTGGGACCTTCAAAGCAGCAGAAATTTTTCTGTAACCTTCCTCAGATTTGTGCCTCGAGACAATGCTGTCTCAGAGGTCTACAGACAATTACTTTGACTTCACGCTTGGTTTGTGCTCTGACATGAACTGTCAACTGTGGGACCTTATATAGACAGGTGTGTGCCTTTCCAAATCATGTCCAATCAACTGAATTTACCACAGGTGGACTCCAGTTAAGCTGCAGAAACATCTCAAGGATGATCAGGGGACACAGGATGCACCTGAGCTCAATTTCAAGCTTCATGGCAAAGGCTGTGAATACTTATGTACATGTGCTTTCTCGATTTTTGTATTTTTAATAAATTTGCAAAAACCTCAAGTAAACTTTTTTCAGGTTGTCATTATGGGGTGTTGTGTGTAGAATTCTGAGGAAAAAAAATGAATTTCATTCATTTTAGAATAAGGCTGTTACATAACAAAATGTAGAAAAGTGATGCGCTGTGAATACTTTCTGGATGCACTGTATGTATGTATATATATATATATATATATATATATATATATATATATATATATATATATATATATATATATATATATTTGCAGTTGGAGATCCACGAAGGAAGAAAAAACGAATCACGTATCATAAAATAGTTTTATTCCTGAGCTTTCAACCCCTATCAGGGGTCTTCATCAGAGGATAATGCTTAGACTTACAAGAATCAAAGGCAATATATAGCAACACATTCAGTGGGGGGTTGGGGGTGGGTGGTGGTGACTAAGTCAGTATGATCAAGGGGGGGGGGGGTTGTATAGTTTAATTATTGTGTACATGTCCTTTTTAAGTTGGCATATGCTGGATTTATGTCCAAGTGTCTGTTGATGGCGTTTTCATCTGATAGCCAAGACTCGGCCAACTCTCTGGCACTTTTTGTACTGGCCTTAAATTTTACTTTTACGTTGTCCCAGTTGAATGTGTGTCCTGTCGATTTAGTATGTGCATGTTAAATGTGCTGTTTAATGCTAAAAACAAGAAATCGACAGCCGAAACACGAAACGCAGTTTATAGTATTCCATGCAATTCTTGCTCAGCTGTATACATAGGACAAACGTCAAAAAGAATCTCAACACGTGTACAGGAACATCGCAACGGCGTCAGAAGAAAGGACGCACTATCTTTGATATTTGCACATACTAAATCGACAGGACACACATTCAACTGGGACAACGTAAAAGTAAAATTTAAGGCCAGTACAAAAAGTGCCAGAGAGTTGGCCGAGTCTTGGCTATCAGATGAAAACGCCATCAACAGACACTTGGACATAAATCCAGCATATGCCAACTTAAAAAGGACATGTACACAATAATTAAACTATACACCCCCCCCCCCCCCCCCTTGATCATACTGACTTAGTCAACACCACCCACCCCCCCCCCCCCACTGAATGTGTTGCTATATATTGCCTTTGATTCTTGTAAGTCTAAGCATTATCCTCTGATGAAGACCCCTGATAGGGGTTGAAAGCTCAGGAATAAAACTATTTTATGATACGTGATTCGTTTTTTCTCCCTTCGTGGATCTCCAACTGCAAATATGCAAACCGTATCACAGACCTTCTCTTCCATGTATATATATATATATATATATATATACTATATACATACTATTTATATATTTATACTATATATACTCCAGAAGAAAAACGGTCATTTTGTTGAAGACATGTGTGTGCCATGATGATGCCTTTGACTAATCGTCTCTCTGCTTGTTTTTTTTCCACTTTCAGCTCCTTCTCCTGCCACCAACTTGTCTGTAATCAACTGGCATTGCGACAACATTACTGTGGCATGGCAAGCTCCGATTAATAATATCTCAACTAACTATAACTTGAGTGGCAACAATTTAGAAGTAATTCTTCCAGCCTCCACAAACAGCTATACGTTCCAAAACTTGACATCTGGAACTAATTACACAATTATTGTCTACAGTATCGTATTTGATCCGTACAACCAAAGCTACATCACAGGAAACGCAGTATCCATTAACGCACATACAAGTAAGAAATTATTTTTTTTATGTGTTTTTATTGGGGGAGGGGTTGAGCATTAACTAGCAATGTTTTTTTTCATAGTTTATAGGACTAAAGAAACAGAAACAAATTCATTAAATTGTGCATTTGTTTAAGAAGCGCACAGTGCTTCCAGCACAGTGGCTGGAATTGCTGCCTCATGTCTACTCAGACTTGAATTGCAATACCAAATCAGTTGCTCTCTACGTGGCGTTTACACATTCCCTCTGCCTTTGCGTGTTTTCTTTGTATCTGACTGTTTTATCACTAACTTGAAGAATTAGAATAAGTGCACAAATCACTGAACATTAACCTGCTTAGCAGTGTCCCTGACTACCAAATTGAAGCACTTATAGAAAATCAATTGCACAAAATGGTGATGTTATGTTGTCACCCCAAAAATGATTTAAATACACAGGAGATGAAAATAAAAATTTGCCTTTTTCAAAAGAGTCAAATTACCATTGCACAACCAATAACAGTCAGGTGAAAATGTAAGCACACTTACAGCTTATGGGAAATGCAGTCCCTTGCGGTTCATCTGAATACGCTTTGGAGAAGGTGGTGGTCATTAGCTGTAAGTATTGTACCTTTTGTTTTTGTTCTGTTCCTCTATTTTTTTAACATCTCTACTCTGATTCTCCTTATTGGATTTGTGCTTTTGGGATCATGTTGCTTAAGAATACCTTTTGGGCATTTAGTTTTTTTTTTGCTATTTTTTTGAGTATTTTGCTGTTTTCCTTTCAAGTTTGGAAATAAATTTCTTTATTATAAAGATTCTTCATTTGCCCTTTTTTGTTCACGCTGGGCATTGATGGTTAGCCCCTCCGCATTCTTATTATTTTTGGATCTTTTGAACTTAAGAGAGTAAAGCCCCATAAAGACCTGGAGTCAGATTTGTAAAAAAGAGGCATAAAATGTGCATGTGCAACTTTCCTTGAGAAAATCGGGATTTACATTAGAAAACCTGATAGGAAAATATGCATATTTTGAAGAGAGTGGGAAGTGACAACCCCTCAAAAATGTAGGATAATGCTATGTGACTCGCACGAATAATAATTCACTTCACCAAGGTGTTATTGTAATGTGCGCTGATGTGGCAAACATATTAAACCTCAGAAGTGACGAATCTGATGCACAGACTGTATTTCAGTTCCCTTTTAAAAGGTCAAATGCTGCATATTTGCACTGAAGACCCTTTTATATTGGCTACCTGTTGTCATTTCTCAGGATTACAAACCAATGCAATCTCTTGTTTCCAATAGCTGAATGAAGTAAAACCACCAGTGTGATTCACTCCCTGCGTACAGAAAACTCTAAATCTTACACTCCACGGCCTATTCATAATCTAATGCTTTGACACAATATGGCTTGTTTGGCACCGCTTGAAGACTATCCAGATAGCCCTATATGAAATGAACAAGCTGTTAGGGAGTGCAGGATTTTTTTTGCCCATGATGATGACTGGATAATGAGCTGATCCGGACTCCCATGAGCCATTCTCTTGGAACTATGTGTTGAGTTGGGCCAGGCAGTAGAAAGACAGATTGTTCAAAATCACGCTATACCTGATCATACGTAGGTTAGGTTTCAGGTAAAAGACCGAGCTGGCCGACAGATCAGTAATATCTCAGCCAAACTTCAGCTCCATCATGCCTGCTGTGCTGCAAGCCATTAACCGACTGATGAAGTGCTACATTCAGATTCTGTGTGGTGTGGGTGTACAGGTCAACCATTCAGCCGTGTCCAGTTTTCTTAATATAATCAGGTCAATCGACAGCACTCCTAAGGCAATAAGAGCCCCAACAAAGTATGACATTGCTTTCACTAATCATAAACAGTTTCATTCCTCTAATGTTCAAATCATCTTTGATGCCACAATGAGACTGACAAACGCTGTGGCTTGGATAGCTGGGTCAACCTATGATTCATTTATTTTGAAGCAAAGTAGCATTGATTGTATGACTTGCTGAAGGTGCTGTATGTGATGGCTGGAGGCATCAGGTGGGGAGTCTGCTCAACCAGTTAGTGAAGTTCTACAGCCTTGTGATTGCATATGTATGAGGTTGATTAGCATACTCCATATTTAGATGTTTCAGGGTGGCATTTGAGGCATGTTCATGTACCCACATTTACAAGACGATTGTGATCTTATTAAGGCAGGTTGCATACAGATGTGCATACACAGAGCTGATAACAAAATTTTGCTGTTTTTTGCATTACAACAGCAATATTTATTTATATATCACATTTTCATACAAATGATGCAGCTATAAATTGCTTTACATGATGGAGAAAGAAAAAAAAGACAAAATAAATTAGAAAATAGAATTAGGCAATACTAATTAACATAGAATAACAGTACGGTCTGATGGCCAGGGAAGACAGAAAAAACAAAAAAAAAACTCCAGACGGCTGGAGAAAAAAAAATCTGCAGGGGTTCCGAGGCCACGAGACCACTCAGCCCCCTCTAGGCATTCTACCTAACATAAATGTCATCAATCAGTCCTCATTGTATTCAGGGTTCTCATGAAGGAACTTGTTGATGACGGTCACATGGACTTCTGGCCTTTAATCCATCAATGCAGGGACATCACGGTGCTTTGATCAGGTGGTGGTGGAGCAGGTCGAAGAACAGAAGAGAAAGTAGGGGTTAGTATGGATTACAGAGCCACCAGGAATGATATTGATAATTAAATGCATATACAGAGTATCAGGAATAAACTAAAATGAAGCTATGAGAAAGCCATGTTAAAGTAATGTGTTTTCAGCAGTTTTAAAGTGCTCCACTGTATCAGCCTGGCGAATTTCTATCAGTAAGCTATTCCAGATTTTAGGTGCATAACAGCAGAAGGTCGCCTCGCCACTTCTTTTAAGTTTAGCTCTTGGAATTATAAGCAGACACTCATTTGAAGATCTAAGGTTACGATTTGGAGTGTAAGGTGGCAGGTATTCTGAAGTATAAGATGGGGCGAGATTATTTAAACCATAAGCAGTATTTTAAAGTCAATTCTGAATGACACAGGTAGCCAGTGTAGTGACATCAAAACTGGAGAAATGTGCTCGGATTTTGTTTTCCTAGTTAAGATTCTAGCAGCTGCATTCTGCACTCATTCCAATTGATTTATGTCTTTTTTGGGTGGTCCTGAGAGGAGTGCGTTACAGTAATCTAGCTGAATGAAAACAAAAGTGTGAACTAATTTCTCAGCATCTTGCAAAGTTATAAGGGATCTAACTTATGCTGTATTTCTTAAGTGAAAAAATGCTGCCTTAGTAATCTGATTAATATGTGATTTAAAATTCAGGTCAGAGTCAATAGTTACCCCTAAATTACGCATACTTTTACACTTGCATCTGTGTGAGGTTTTATAAATGAGACCCCTGGTATAGGCTAAAGCCATCCTGAGGAGTAGGTGCCAGGCTGCCATTTAAAGTGCCTTTTCTGGGTAGGCTGGTGGCATTCAGGCCTGCTCTGTGGCTCATTTTTTGAGGCTTCATACCACTTTGGTCATTATTTGTGCTGCATACATAACAAAAGACAGACGTTGAAAACCATGAAGGCAAAATTAAAACCAGAAAGACAAGAATCGAATGATGAGACAGATACAAAAGCAAAAGGTGAAAAACCTTGATTTCCACATGATCAGGATGTGTTCTGGATGACCTGGTAATGACGCCAGAAGCAGACAAACCATTTACTTCTGAAACTCAGCAACGAAGAAACTAGTGTGAGGTTTTGTGTCTGCTGAAAGTCTCTTCAAAGGAACTTTTCCATCTTAAACTCAGTTTATGTCTTTCATTCTGGCTATTCTGTGACTTGATTTTGCTCTGTTTCTTTACTACTAATTCTGTCTTGTGTCTTGGATTTCATAAAATTCCTACTGTGTGGTATCAATGATCTGTCACCCAGTTCCACAAACTATTTAAACTGCCATCGCCTTGTGTACTCAGTAGTGCAGCAGCACAATATACCCCGAAATAGCAGCACACACAAGAAAGGTCAGAAACAAAATGGCACCAGGATGATGGCACCAAAAGATAAAAATAAACAATATAAGGAAAAAAATCACTAAAGGGCAGCCTGGTGATTAGAGATGCAAAGAACATGAGTGCCACTAACTGGCATTAACTTAGCATTGTTTGCAAGGAACCAGAAGATAAACTGGTGGAAATCTCATCTGAGCAATTCCATTATTTTATTTCAAGAATAAGAATTTCCCTCAGAGTAAGTATTAGTGGTGCTGTATTCTTCTTTGTGGGCCTTATTGATTTTGCTTCCTGTGTGGGATCACTTCTTGGAGTCTTCATGGTGCTACTGGCAAATAACATAATACATTTGACAAACGAGAGGAGACCATTCAGTCCATCAAGCTCGCTTGTTTAGCTAATTGCTAAGCTGTCCCAATATTTCATTCAGATTCTTCTTAAAGGTTGTCAAGAATTCTGCTTCAATTTCATGTCTTGGTAATTTGCCCTGGATTCCTACAACTTTTTGAGTAAAGAAGTGCTTCCTCCTGACTTCTGTCCCTTCACTTCCATTGGTATCCTTGAGGATGTGATTCAAAGAATTCTGCTGGATCTACTTAATCAATACCTTTGAGGATTTTAAATACCTGGATTAGGTCCCCACGCTGTCTCCCCTGCTCGAGACTAAACAGGTTTACTTCTCTGCGTGTGTCAGAGTATGACATGTACTCAAGTCATGAGATACACTTGGCTGCTCTTCTCTGCATGGCTTCAAGTGCTGCTATGTGTTTCTTTAGTGTGGTGACTGGAACTGCACAGAACACTCCAACAGCAAGGATATAATTTTCATCACATCTGCTCCAACTCCATCGGGGGATTATTTTGTCTGTGGCAAAATAATGGATGAATCTACTGTATGCGACCAAAACGTTCCTCCAAATCAGAATTAGAGGACATCAAGCATCCAAATCCCATTACTAATGTTAGGCATACTAAGATTTACTGCATAATACAAGTGACACTGATTTTGTTTTCATTTCTTTTTAGGGCCAAATCTTCCTCACAGTCTTAAGGTCACAATATTGAACACCACCTACGCCATTTTAGAATGGATGAAACCAGACAATGCAGAAAATGCTTTAAATGAATTTGTAGTAAACTATACAAATGTATACTGGAATGTCTCTAAAACTTTTACAACAAATAACACTTCAGCTCCATTAAGTTCTCTTTATTCAGGAGCAATTTATACAGTTTATGTGAGGACTAAAGCACAAGATGAATACAGTGATCCAATCAGCATTAACTTCACAACTGGTAAGAATCATTCATTTGGAATTTCTAACCTTTAAATGGGGATTACCTTCTCACCCATGTATAGTCGTGGGATCAAATTTCTGTGGAATGTGCTTATTCTACGTGTACCTCAATGTGTTGTCTTCAGGTATTCTGCTTTCCTCTGACATCCTAAAAACAAAGCAGGCTGGATTGAGTGAACACGTACAGTTTATGTCCATGAGTGTTCCCTGAGGTGGACTGGCATGTCATCCGGGTTTAGAAATGAACCACAGCCTTTGATTTTTTTCAGTTTTTGCTACAGTCTTGCCACCTTGTTAATTTATCAATTCCAGCCATCCATTATCCAACCCGCTATATCCTAACTACAGGGTCACGGGGGTCTGCTGGAGCCAATCCCAGCCAACACAGGGCACAAGGCAGGAAACAAACAGGGTGCCAGTCCACCGCAGGGCACGCGCACACACACACACACCCCCACGCACAAACACACACACACACCCACAGTAGGGACAATTTAGAATTGCCAGTGCACCTAACCTGCATGTCTTTGGACAGTGGGAGGAAACCCAAGCAGACACGGGGAGAACATGCAAACTCCATGATGGGAGGACCCGGGAAGCGAACCCAGGTCTCCTAACTGTGAGGCAGCAGCGCTACCCACTGCCGGCCATTTATCAATTCATTTTATAAAATGGAAAGTACAGTACAGACCAAAAGCTACCAACCAAGCAAAAGAGCAAACCAAGTGATTTCAGCACACATCTGACAGTCGAAACTTCAGCGAAACCTGAACGTGGCTTTCAAAGTATTGCAATGCTTGTGCCCTTGGGATAGCCGTCACAAGACGTGGAAGTGGGGGTCTAGGGGTCCACCATCTCTTTCCGAATCTTTGAATGAGGAAGATGACTGATTCTCTAAGTTTATGTTTGGAAGGTACTCTCCATAAAGATTTGGAGCTGTGCTTGGTTTGTTACAACTGTGACCAAGGAATAGAAATTACACACAGTGGATTCAGAAAGTATCCTGACCCCTTCACTTTCTGCACACCTTAATATGTTGTAGATTTAATATTAAATGGATAAATTGGCCATTTTTGATCATCAGTCATCACTCAATAACCCATAATGACAAATTGAAAACAAGTTTTCAGAAATGTTTGCAAATTATTTAAAGTCAAAAAGTAGCTTTTGAGCCATGCTTACCCCCATGAAGGCCATTCATTCACTTTAAGTGTTCATTCTGAAATGCCTTTTGGGGGTACAGCTGGCTTTCTGCATTTTTGTTAAGTCTGCTGTCTTATGTGCCACAGAATGCCTAGTAAAATGGGGGGAAAAACCCCACTGACGGTGACATTCACCATTCATCTACAGTGGACTCAGAAAGTATTCAGACCCCTTCACTTTTTGCACACTTTACTGTGTTGTAGATTTAACTTTAAATAGATAAATGTGTCATTTTTGCCCCTCAATCTACACTCAATAACCCATAATGACAATGTGAAAACATGTTGTCAGAATGGGATACAAATTAATGAAAAAACAAACACTGAACGATCTTACACCTGTAGGTACCCAGACCCTTAATTCAGTACTTTGTAGAAGATCCTTGAGCAGCAGTTCCAGCTTTGAATTATCTTGAGTAAGACTCTAAAAGCTTTGCACACCTGAATTTGTGTAGTTTATCCCATTCTCCCTGGTCATTGTTTTCTTAGCATCCCTCAACGCACAGGTGTCAAATGACAATCTGAGTTTGTCTAATGTGGTTGGCAGGATTGACCTGGCCAAGCCAAAAAACTTCAAACCATTCCTCAGAAAAAAGAAAGTGGTCATGGTATCATTTACTAGGGGATGGACACACATGTGCACACCGCTTACTTGTTTGTTTAACTCACAGGTTAATCTCAAGTCCACTTCAGTTGGTCGATGAGCCCCATCTTAGTGAGGACATGTGGCTTCACCTGGGAAGCATTAGTGAAAGAGACCTTATTTAAGGGGTATGTTATAGACCGCCCAATATAGACAGTAATTTCAATACACATCTATTTAGTAATATCAAAAAGGCAAGTTTACAGGGGGATATTATGGTCATGGCAGACTTAAATTACCTGTACATACCCCATTAATATTTGTGTAAACTTTTCACGTTTACCTTGTGTTTACATGAGTTTAAACAGACCCCCCCCCCCCCCCCCACCAACACACACATTTCAAAGATGCACAGCTGACCCTGAATGTTAAGTCTAAACTCTACACAGAGTCTATAAAGGTATGACTGAGTGTGAGCCCTGGTTGTTGCCAGGATAGGCATCTTCCCTTGCGAGCCTGATAAGGTAAGTGTGTTCCCAAAATCAGTTAATAAACTTTCAAGGCATTGCATCCTTTCTGCAGAAGAAAACTAATAATACAATGTTTAGTTAAAACCACTGGGTATCATTTGTTAATAGAATATTCCACACAAATATTATATTTTTTATATGTTACTCCGTGTAGTTTGTAGTAATGGCAGAGAAAAAAAATGTAATTTGATGTTTTCATGCAGAATGGAAATCACAAAGTTACTGATAAAGTATGGGCCTACAGTGGCCAGTGCTGGACAACAGCAAACACTATCAAAAAGTCCAGGCAAAAATCTCAAGTTACTCATGCCACATAATCCACATGTCAAGTTGTCCAGTTGTATGCTCATAATGTCCAAAACAAATGTAGTTTTTATATAAAATATTGTTAAATAAGCCACTTCTGGTAAACAATCGCAAGAAGAATGCACTCAGATACGCTCGTTCGTAAAGGACTGGCTCATTCATTGCTCAGGTGTCCAGTCCGTGTGAACTGTAAATTTATATTATGAGCAAACATTTTATTCAAGTTTTGATCCATGACATTGTCCTGCCCAGCTCTCAGCTCTTTCTGGCATCCACAACGTTAAAGTTGATACATTCTGGTGCTTGCAAGAAAAGAACATACTGGGCTCAGGACCCCATTGATCTGTAACTTACAAGGATGGTGACAGTTAATCACAAACTTCTACAATTAACTGTGTCTTTAAGAAGAATAATCAACAGCTATAACTCAGTCATTGCCTTCATTGTACTGCATGGCTCCATGTGTGAAAGAAAGGCTTCTCCTTCCATCCTGAGAACAGCTCTGTGAATTTATCTTGGACACCCAGTAACATCTTATTCATTGGCTAAAATTGTGTGTTATGTGATACCAACAAAAATTATTTTCTAAGAGAAATGTAAAACTAAAGATTAAAGAAAACAAGTAAAGAAGAGAATATGCCTCATAGTTGTGCATGTCAGTGATGCTTCAAACAAGAAGAACGTTGAATCACCTGTGTGGTGTTACAGACGGTCACTAAATTATCTCATGGTACTACAGTTGGTTTGTATCAATATAAACACAACAATGGCAGGTGGAGCTAAAATGTATATTCTAAGGGCATCTGAGCACATTCTATTTCTTTCATGATAGCATTTTCCAGAAGTAGTCTATTTAACAATATTTTACTAAAAATACATGTGCTAGAAATGTGGTGAGCATAAAAACTTGACGTGGATTACACAACACAAATAACGTTAAATTTTTTAATGGAAGTTTTAAGAATTGTTTTCTCTTGTCCAGTAACTTTGTTATATCCATTCTGTATGAGAACATGATATACATATTTTTTTGTCGTCATTATTACAAACTTCATGGAGTAAGTAATATATAAAAATTTCATTTTTGGTTGGAGCATTCTTTTAAAGCATGTGTAACATAGGTAATGGACTAAGCAAAGATATGAAATTGTAAATCAAAGTCTTTGTAATAAAATGATATTTAGAAGCTTTACAGTTTAATAAAAACAATTCTAAATTCATAGCAGGGTACACCTGGTTAGAAGAGGTTGGATGAAATTTATTCACAGCATGTAGTACTAGGGTGTTGTACCGTGTTAGCCATTATGAATGTAGTGAAAACTCATGCAAAATGACACCTTTTATTGGCTAACTAAAAAGATTACAATATGCAAGCTTTAGAGGCAACTCAGGCCTCCTCTTCATTGACGTTTCACAGCATGTAAAGGACCTGCGATTCACATGTATTACTGACTGTCTCCACCAGGGGGCGTATGCTTCCTGCTAATCTGTTCATAGAATTGAGGGACACAGCTGAACCTGTACATATACCTCATATATATATATATATATATATATATATATATTATATATATACAGTGGAACCTCGAGATACGAACAGCTCTGTATACGAGAAATTCAAGATACGAGGAAAGTATGAGTGAAAAATTCAGATCTAAATACGAGCATTGGCTCGCGTAACGAGCCACGAGCCAGGCTGTGGGTATGCGTGACGCGTTTCCCGATCCGTCTCGACTCGGGGATTCACCCAAGCTGACGCTGCCCGCCCGTCAGCTCACTCAGTGTTCCTTGTTCTCCCGTAGCGTGAGGATCTACGCGTTTGTGCGCTTGTGATTTCATTGGTTTTTTTGCATTTAACGTGAAAATAATTATTCCACGATGCCTCTCAAGAAGATTGTTGCCTCAGATAGTGCTGCAAAGAAAAAAAAGGAAGCCATGGCCGTTGAAATTAAGAAGATGTTGCATTTTAGGGGCATCTTAAAAAGAAGACAGAAGCAAGTGTTATTAGATAAGTTTTTGGTAAAGCAACCAGCAACTAAAAGAAAGTTAAGTGATTCTGACCCAGAACCTGCTTCCAGTGGGGTAAAATTCCCAAGAAGAGAGAGCCTGAATCAGAGGGGGACTCTCCTTCCCCACAGTAACCCGTTTCCTCCTCCCCACCTCCCTATCGTCTCCCTCAAGCCAGCCAGGACTCTTCATAAAGGTAAACTACAGTTATATTATTTACCAGTGTTATTTATTAAAGGTAAACTACAGTATATATTATTTATCAGTGTTATTTGTTAGGAAAATTGATTTTTATGTTGATATTTTGGGGGTGCGGAACGGATTAACTGGATTTCCATTATTTTCAATGGGGAAGTTTGTTCTAGATACGAGAAATTCACTATACGAGCTCAGTGCTGGAACGAATTAAACTTGTATCTCGAGGTTCCACTGTGTATATATGTATATATATATATATATATATTATATATATATATATATATATATATATATATATATATATATATATATATATATATATATATATATATATATCATATATATAAGGAACAGGATGAGGATATATATATAATCAACTGCTCAAAAAAATTAAAGGAACGCTTTGAAGGCACATCAGGTCACAATGGGAAAAAAAATCCTGCTGGGTATCTCTACTGATATGAACTGGGTAATGTGTTAGGAACGAAAGGATGCCACATTGTTTGATGGAAATGAAAATTATCGACCTACAGAGGGCTGAATTCAAAGACACCCTGAAAATCATAGGGAAAAAATAATGAGGTAGGCTAGACAATTTTGCTGAAATTTCATTTCAGCAACTCAAAATCTTACTCAGTAGTTTGAATGGCCCCCATGTGCTTGGATGCATGCCTGACAATGTTTGGGCATGCTCCAAATGAGACGACGGATGGTGTCCTGGGGGATCTCCTACCAGATCTAGACCAGTGCATCACTGAGATCCCGGACATTCTGAGGTGCAACCTGGCGGCGTCGGATGGACTGAAACATAATGTCCTAGAGGTGTTCTATTGGATTTAGGTCAGGCGAGCGTGGGGGCCAGTCAATGGTATCAATTCCTTCATCCTCCAGGAACTGTCTGTATACTCTTACCACATGAGGCTGGGCATGGTCGTGCACCAGGAGGAACCCAGGAGCCACTGCACCAGCACAGGGTCTGACAATGGGTCCAAGGATTTCATCCCGATACCTAATGGCAGTCAAGATGCTGTTGTCTAGCCTGTAGAGGTCTGTGCGTCCCTCCATGAATATGCCTCCCCAGACCATCACTGACCCACCAAAAAGCCGGTTATGCTGAACAATGTTACAGGCAGCATAACATTCTCCATGGCTTCTCCAGACCCTTTCACGTCTGTCACATGCTCAGAGTGAACCTGCTCTCATCTGTGAAAAGCACAGGGTGCCAGTGGTGGACCTGCCAATTCTGGTATTCTATGGCAAATGCCAATCAAGGTGCCGGACAGTAAGCACAGGGCCCACTAGAGTATGTCGGGCCTTCAGGCCACCCTCATGAAGTCTGTTTCTGATTGTTTGGTCAGAGACATTTACACCAGTGGCCTGCTGGAGGTCATTTTGTAGGCTCTGGCAGTGCTCATCCTGTTCCTCCTTGCCCAAAGGAGCAGATACCGGTCCTGCTAATGGGTTAAGGACCTTCTACGGCTTTGTTCAGCTCTCCTAGAGCAACTGCCTGTCTCCTGGAATCTCCTCCATGCCCTTGAGACTGTGCTGGAAGACACAGCAAACCGTCTGCCAATGGCATGTATTGATGTGCCATCCTGGAGAAGTTGGACTACCTGTGCAACCTCTGTAGGGTCCAGGTATCACCTCATTCTAACAGTAGTGACACTGACTGTAACCAAATGCAAAACTAGTGAAACAACACATGAGGAGGGAAAAATGTCAGTGGCCTCCACCTGTTAAACCATTCCTGTTTTGGGGCTCGTCTCATTGTTGCCCCTCTAGTGCACATGTTGTTAATTTCATTAACACCAAAGTAGCTAAAACTGATTAACAACCCCCTTTGCTACTTAACTGACCAGATCAATAGCCCAGAAGGTTCATTATATTGATGCTATACTCTGATTAAAAAGTGGGCCTTTAATTTTTTTCAGCAGTATATATATATATATATATATATATTATATATATATATATATATATATATATTGATTGTACCTAAGTGTACTGTTCCATTGTGACATTTGTTTGAGTTAATAAATTTAATAAAGCTGTTGGCATAAAGCTATTGTAATAATCATACCTTGCATATCTTTTCCATACCACACCTGTATATACATATAAGTATTAAACTTGCTTTAAAATGCAGCTTTTACCCCCAGTATACATTGTAGTTTAATAATCATTTATACATACTGTACATATCCAGGTTGAAGAGAAGTTGTTGGAGCAGTACCTTCATCATCCAGCTCTTCAGTGGGGAATGTGGATGATTGTACATCTGGTGTGGCAAAGTGCAGGAGTCGTTCTTCTTGTAAATGGCTTTTGCCTTTTGGAGGTCCATTACCTTTATACTGGGGTGTCCTGGAGAGCCACAGTGGCTGCAGGCTTTCATTCTAACCCTTTTCTTCATTACTGACCAGTTTCTGTTGCTAATTAACTTCTTTTGCCTTATTTGTAATTGACTTGCTATTTAAGGCACAGATCCTTTTGGTGTCTTCTTTCCTTAACTAACAGTCAAACAATAATGAGACACAAAGTGAGCCAGCACATGACCAGCTTACCTGTGTCCATGTTACAATATCTGGAAATAACTGCTATGGCAGAATGAAAGCACCAGCAAGCCATTGAGGTCAATAACAGGTTTAATTAACAATGAGATTTTGTCTTCTAATTAAAAAATAGGTTGGAATTAGCTGGTCATGTGTTGGCTCACTTCACGTCTTATTTTTGTTTGGCTGCCATTTAAGGAAATAAAAATCAATTCAGATTATGGAGTCTTTAGAAACACGTCAGTTAAAACGAAGGGAATAGAAGTCAATTAACAGCACAAACTGGTCCCTGATGAAGAAAGGGGCAGGAAAGAAAACCAGCAGCCACTACCATTATAAATTCCCACACATTTTGCATATTCAGAGAGCTTTTCATGAAACTTGCCAGGTATGGGTCACTACCATCTGAGCTTTTGCTATATAAGGACTCTGCTCTTCTGACACCCAAATAGCATATTTATTTATTTATTTTATCTGTCTATGCACAGTGGACCTGTTCTAATCACTCATGGCCTCTACATTGAAAGTGATGGGTCAGGCCTGCTTTAATCAACGAAGATCTTTGCCAGAAGGAAATGTCCTTACTTCAGTTGCATGTATGCAAACACAGGTTGACAAATCACAATTATCAAACAGTTATTTTTCCGTTCTGGTTGCACTGACACATTTCTAGTGTTCAGTCTTCAAACAGATAATCATCTACAGTAAATCACTAATACCAATTGATCCACAAATACTTGGGGAGAACGTGCAAATTCCATGAAGGTCCTTACCAAGTCAGCAGTCAAACCTGAGCTCCTGGTGTGGTGAGGTAGGAAAGCCAGCTTTGCACTTCCGCTTCACCCTGCACACTTACTAAACTATAATGTGATGAAAAGTAAATGTATACGGACATCATCACTTAGTTGCATGCTACGTGCCTCCTAAGGGCCCATTTAGGGCTCATTTATACTTCACGCTCTGAACACGTAAGTGCCCGCATCATGGCTGCCACGTGTTCCCAACGTGTTCATTTCACGCGTCCTACCTCTCTGTCATTGGTGTCACTAGGCGACCGAAGCTAATGTGTGCACAATGACGAAGTCTGTACAAAATCATAATTGCAAAAGAACACAGTTGCTATAATGGAATAGCACAATATTTTTGTGAAATAACACAAATTTTTTTTGACTTCAGAGTGTAAGTTTCCCTACTATGATGTCTTTTTGGTTTGAAGATTTATTTGATTCAGACTGCACTCTGAAAAATCATGTAACACCATGAAGAAACTGCTGGAGACAAAGTTTGTCCTCCCTGTCCATCCATGCATGTGCCTGCAGCGCAGCGTGGTTTGACGCAGTTATAAACTGTTTATGATGGCGTAGGCTTGATGCAGAACTATAAATCAGCCTTCAGATTTGTGAAAGGTAGACTGTGTACTGGATCGATGCAATCTTTACTAACAAAATGTTATTTTGCTTCCCACAGAAATGAATGAAAAAGTTGTCATATTTGCTCTTCGTTGTACTTCCAATACACTAAACGGATGTGATGGAGGGGATGCCATAAATGCAGCTAACTCTTCGGTAAGAAATCACATTTATCTAAATGGAGATGAATTATCTGAGAATCTCTAGTGCTGAAATTTGGAATCTCTGCCATGCCTATTTCTGCTTTCTGTGTGTTCACTGGTCTAAAACATGGTTTGTTCTTTAACGCTATTTCACTGTGCATTTTTGTGTGAAAATGTCTCCTGGACTGGCTCCAGCCATAATAATAAATGCCATAAGAATTGCCAAATATATTGTGACCATGGTGGGGAATTAAAGCATCATGAATAAAAGCCTATTAGAGTTTCCACCCCAGACTTAAGGGATGCTTTAATTAAAGTGAATTCAAAGCAAATAAACAATAATTTCTCAGTTGTCAGTGCTGGACTCTACACATATATCAAATGGACAGATTTGTCTTCAAGTTTTCATCAATGTTTAGTGTGGCCTGTGGCCCGGTCTACATATTAAAGTCCTCAGGCAGCCTGTCCACAGTATGTGAAGCAAGTCTCATGGCATTTTTCTAGCTCCTTGTTCCAGCTGCTTGGGTAAGCCTTGATGATATCAGATTTAATTGATCAGGTTGTCTAACTGTCCTTCTCAAAGACACCTCCCGTAAGGGTGTATACAAACCCACCTTTCACAGATAATTCAATTGATCAATGTGTAATATTGCCATTTTGCTTGAGGGGTCTACATGCAGGACATGTCATCAACCAACTTGAGCATGTGATGGTCTGGGACAGCTCCACTCTCCCTGGTTTCCTCCGGGAGCCTCTTGAACCTGGAACTGTAGATATTCAGAAACTGAGATGAGCCGGGCAAAGGTGGATGCACACAGTTAGCAAGGGGATGGTGCAAAGTGCTTCAAGTGCTTTTAATAAAATCAAACAAAAGCAAACAGCAGCGCATAAAAATCGTCAAAAAATAAATATTCCAATAAAAAGCAAATGATCAAGCCCATGAGTTAAAAACCAAATAAATAATCCATGGATAAAACCAGTATGAAGCACAATCATAGCATCTGAGATCTTTCTCCCATTCTTTACTTCCTCTCTGTCTCCCCAGATTACTTATAGTTTGCTCAGCCAGAGGAGACACCAGCAGCCACAATCCTCCTCGCCGATCCCCGTCTTCTTGGCTGCCTCTGTCGGTGTCTGCCAGACCGCTCAGAGTCAGCTGTACTCTCACCTTCCTTCTCACACACTCACCATTCCTCGATCCCTAAGGAGGACTCCACCACCATCCACACTGCTCCTTATATAAATCAGCAGTGACGAGTTTCAGCCGTTTGCTCTTCTGCGCTGCCACTCTCTTATCAGGTACCTGATACTGCGCTCACTCACTGCTTTCCATTCTTCTACTCTGATTCTGTCTAAGATCTGATTTTAATTCCATCCTTCTTCTGTGCAGGCTCTTCTTAAACTGCCTGACTGGGTGTAGGTGCTGTCCTACACGTACTCCATGGTGTGAATGAGGTACCTGAGTGACCCTCTCACATTTGCATGGGAATTTATAATCAACCAAACACCCCAATCAATCCTGGATCGGCGCTGCATGTGCACACATGCACTCGCACCCCTTTGGAGCCTGCACACTCCATGACTCAATTATTTATTTAAAACCATACTTCACCTCAGACCTCAAAAAGCATCCTGTGACATTCACAACATGGATTCATGCGTTCATAGTGTGCGAATCCCTTTGTGGTTCTTTTTATTATATTTTATAAAAAGACTTGTAATTGCTGCGGTGGTCTGGCGCCCTGCCCGAGGTTTGTTTCCTGCCTTGCGCCCTGTGTTGGCTGGGATTGGCTTCAGCAGACCCCCATGATACCCCGTAGTTAGGATATAGCGGGTTAGATAATGGATGGATGGATGGATGGATGGATGGATGGGCTTGTAATTGTCTCCCCTAAATTAAGAGCAAAGCTAACCTCTTCCACAGTGTAAACAGAATGCTTCATGCCCTTCGTAGAGATTTTAAGAGGTTGAACATAAACTAAGTTTCTCCCCAAGATTGTTAATTTAAACTAATCCTGTGTCACGTGATTGGACGTGTTTGCCCTTTGGCCTCAAGAGTGAGGTAAATATGAAATTGAAACACATGAGTCAAAACCAGGAAAGCTAATGATCATGTGAAGAAACAAACTAAAACCCAAAGTCAAAGGATTCCCAATCAAAAGGTCTGTTAAAAAGGTCAGAAAATTAAGCACTAGCATAAGGATTTTGTTTTCAGATCCAGAAATTTGGGAGACTAATAACATGTGGGTAATGGAGACCTGTGTCTCAGCAACAGTATGCATATTTTAGGAAAAATTACATTGAGACACAATGATGAAATAAAATAAGTTTTAAAACCTTGTTATGTGAATGCATGGGACATCAAAAGAAATTTGTAGCAACTGTGTTGTCTGGCAATAAAAGTTCAATTTCATCTTCAAAAACAAAAATTGAGAAACAAATTGAAAAAGTACCTTGAAAGTATCACTTTGAAAACCTAGAGAAAATGTAAAACGTCCAAAATAAGCATTCTTACAGCTCAAGAAAAATGTAATCAAGTCAGCATACACCGTCATGAGTGGGGCGATTCCCCACTGACTTCATCCTCCCGTCTGAGATGGTTCTGTCTGCTTTCGTTCACCTCCTACAAAAACAGAACAAAATTTGAGGCGGCTGGAATTCCATGTTTTTTCTCTCCTAATTTTCCCAATGCTCCTCAATTGATCGTCAAGGTTAGGTACAGTGAACTGTAAAAATATAAAAAATAATTTGGATTATTACACAAATACAAAGGAGGCATAAGTGCAAGGAGAACATATCGTATCCAACAGATGGGAACATAGTAACACTGGACAACACGTTTTTTTTTTTTCAAAATTTTTGCATCTTGAAAATTTGTTTTGGTGAGTATGATGAAGAGCTTTAAACTGAACAAAAAATGTAATTTCAGATTGACAGTATCACATAGAAATTTGGAGAAACATGAAATTATATTTTAATGAAATTAGTGTGTTTAATCACTTCATGATGTTGACGCATGTTTTGCTTTGGATTTTCATTTGTACTCCTTATCTGATGCTTCTCCTTTCAATGTCCCATAAGAGTCAACCATGGATGGACTGCACTTGTACTGATTTTGTTTTTTCATTGTTGCCATGTCCTGCTAAAATCTTTCACGATATTTGTCACTGACTGCACAAAGATTAGCATGGAAGGACTCCAAGTGTGAATGCAGAGGATGAATCTTTGGCGACATGTTGCACTTCATGATTTTGTATGCTTGAGGCACGTTGTTAGCCAGCTAGACATATTTTAGTACTTTGTAGTTGCCAACAAGTTCCTTAAATGCCTTCCTTGTGATTTCTTCCAGCCACACTAACAGATCATTGAACTGCCTGTCATCGATAATGTGTGTTTGATCTGTAGACCAATTTTGGCATCATGGAAACATCTGTCCCAAATGTTCAAATTGTTCACCTTCCTTGTTCATCACTTTCACAAAATGTTTCACCACCCCAAGTTTTTTATGAAGAGGAGGCAAAAATATTTAAGGTTGACTTGTTATTTGTGTGCCCCACTATTCTGCCCTCACGGAAGGGCCAGTTCTTCTTAATGTAACAAGACTCTTTATCACGACTGTCCCATTAAAGCTCTTGGTGTATCTGACTGCATTCCTAGTAGCAGGTCCACTACTTTTAGATCACCTCAGATGTTTCATTTGTAGATGTTGTAATGTACAGTATATGAATACTTATAACATAAAACAAATGAAATCATAAAAATAGGAAATTGCAATAAAATATATATGACAGAAAAAATTAAAGAATAATTTTTGAGATCTGCTGGTCAAAATCCATAAAATATACCCAAAAGTTTCCCGGAAGCAAAATCTTCATTGTCCATCATAATCAGTCCCATCTGACGGTGCCTAGGTAAAGAGTGACTTTGAACCCTAACTGACTAGGTGAGGTGGCTCCCCCACTTTCCCAAACTCCACACCAACACAGAAAGTGAGCATTTTAGCTTCATTGTTCTCACTGAATGTCTGACCTAAAATTTGACTCCCTAACTCCATGCCTATTTGCTGGTAGTTGATATACAAACTGAGAAGATGGATTGTCCGCTTAGTTTATTAACTAGATGGATGAAAAGGGAGATGCTTTACTCTGAAGGTACAGACCAAAGTCGACAAAGTAGAGTGAAATTCATATCTACATTTTCCATAATTTTTCTAATATAAAATTACCATTGTGGATATTTTTGGTTATATCTGAATGCCTGAATGATGTAGATACCAAGCCCCCATCTTAAATAGCTTTTGATTGACAATGTCACACTTTATGATGAGATCAATCGTGTGAATAGCAACAGAACTTAATACAATAAACAACATGGTCACAGTCACGCAAAACCAATATACAGTGAATTCAGAAGGTCTTTGGACCCCTTCACTTTTTCATTTCACAGATTTCATTTTAAATGGATAAATGTTACACTTTTGCCCATCAATCTACACTCAATAAACAATAATAACAAAGTGAAATGTGTTTTCTGAAAAGTTATTTAAAATAATAACCTAATTTATTAAAAATCACAAACTGAAATCTCTCCTTCATATAAGTATTCAGACCCTTAATTCAGTACTTTGTAGAAGTATTCTTGGTAAGTCTTTACAAGCTATATACATGGGGATTTTGGCAGTTTATCTCATTCTTCCTGGCAGATCCGTTCAAGCCCCATTAGACTGGACAGGAAGTGTCTGTAAACTGCCATTTTCTTGTCTCTCCATAGATGTTCATTGGGATTTAACTCTGGGCTTTGACTGGGCCACTCAGGGACACTTGTCCTGAAGCTACTCCAGCTTTGTCTTTGAAGTATGCTTCGGATCATTGCCATGCTTAAAGATGAACCCTGTTGCCACAGTCTGAGGTCACATCCACTCTAAAGAAGTTTTTTTCAAGAACCCCTCTCTGCATTTGGCTGCGTTGCATTCATCCTTCCCTCCATTCTGTCCAGTCTCCCTGTCCCTGCTCTGAGAAGCACTCCCATAGCATGATGCTGTCACTACCATGCTTGACTGTAGGAATGGTATTAAGCATAGTTCTGCCCAAAAAGTTACATTTTTATTTCATCAAACCAGAGAATCTTTTTCCTCAGGCTCTCAGAGTCATTTAAAAGCCATTGTTAGCCAGTCTACTTTAAATTTCTAAATGTTAAAGTGCTGCTGAGATGGTTGTCCTTCTGACATGTTCTCCCATTTCAGTAGAGGACTTCTGAAGCTCTTTTAGAGTGACCATTGAGTTCTTGGTCACCTCCCTGACCAAAGCCCTTCTTGGAACAGTAGTGGTGGATCCAGACTTCTTCCATTTCACCACTGTTGAGGCCACTGTGCTCCCAGGAACACTGTAAGCTTTTGAAATGGTTTTATCCCATTGCCCCGATCCATAGCCTCACCACAATTTGATCCCACAGGTCTACAGAAAGTAAAGGAGTCTGAGTGCTTTCTGAATCCACTGTGAAATGGTGGAGTCTATGAGAAAAATCCCATTTTACAATGGCGCAATGATGATAAAAATAGATAAATCCCGGAAACAACTCATAGCATGATAAAAATTTATCTGGGCTCTGGAGAAAGCATATAACTGAGCACCTTGATTAGTCTCAAGACAAGAACACATTTCGGATCCTCTGATAAGCAGGACCTTACTAGTCCCAAGTGGGGCCCGTCCACAGCTCTTTACCGTCATGGAGGAGTATTCTAGCTTCCTTCCAATTCACCACCGTCAGAGTCTTTTCTCTGGGGTCCTCTTAGGATTCTATTTCCGGACGCTTTTATCTCAAACTGGGTGTAACACCTTCTGACGAGTCACAGCAGCTTTGTAATGGTGCATTTCATTTTTCCACTTGAGTTCTTCTGTCTTTGTGTACCCCCTGTCAGCTTTGTGCTCCTTTTGGATCCTCTTGTCAGCTGAGCAAGTCCATACTCTTGTTTTCTCAGTGACTTGCTTGAATTGTTATGCACTTTATTAATAGGTACTGAAGAAGTACATGGCATGGCTTACTTTACAGCTTCCTCCCTGATTTTATTCACACATCCATGACTTGTTAAATAAATAAGAGAAACCTATGAACAGCTGACTGGGCTTTTTCTTTGTCTTTTACAGCTGCAGTCTTACTTTGATTCCCGATTTAAAGGATTGAATTTTACCTTGAGTTCTTTCAATGGATAAATTAAGATACAGCATCTTAAGGAGTAAACAGAAGAAACTACAAGCTTTACTGTGAACTTTACCAATAATGTCGGTCATTATGGGTGCAGCGTCAGATGCTTTGTCATTCTAAAGGATGTCTCAGTCGCAGCTCTGTTTGTATCTTTAATGGAAACCTTTTTAATTTTCTGCTTCTATTTCAGGACTTCGTTTGCAGATTTAGAATGCTGACACAGAATAACATGTCAGTTTTTTTAAAATGTATCATAACTGTGTGTATATTTCAAGTTTTTTTTTTGGAAGTGAAATGTAAAAGTGTGCTGGGACAAGTTTAAGAAATGTGCTAACAGAATTACTTTTTGTTATGCTGACATTTATGCTCTGCCTCAATGCTGTTCTTGCCTGCTTTTTCTGAACCTGACAAACCCAAGTTGTGCAACTTCATGCGCCAAGAACCCTTCCCGGCTTAGACACCAGCAGCAGCGGTCACAACCTCCGGCTCTCACCACAGCTGTCTCCATTGGCGTCTGCCATGACACTCTGAGTCGTTTTCCACTTTCATAAATTCAGCTGGGACAATCCACCCCTGGAGCACCAATCACTTGATCCTCCATGGGGCTCCCGACAGCTCTGCCTTTTCTCCCTCACGCTGGCGCGGGCACCTGATTCCTCATTCTCACTCACGGTTCTTTTTTTTTCCTCTTGTTCTGATCCTTTGTTCCTCCCATTTCTGCTGTGCAGGCTGCTTTTATACGGCTGATTGGGTGCAAGTGTGATACGCTGCCACCTCTGAGGCACCTGACTGATCTACTTACATTCACATGTGAGTGTGCGATCGGCCAAGCACCCCAGTCACCCCTGGAGTGATGCGTGCTGAACAATACAACGAAATTTAAAACAGCTCGTCCAAAGATGCTTTCATCACTCACACACACATCCTCACACATACACAAATAAAAAACTGATTGGATTTGTAAAATAATGTAAAAAATTAAGTGCATAAAATCTATCTATCTATCTAAAATATTAAAAGTGCATTCAGTAATTGCACACAGGTTCTCACATGAAAACAAGTCCAAGGTTATTAAGATGGTGAAAGTGAAAGTATGGGCAATGGGATTGAAGGCCAAGAATTAAGTTCTTGGACAGCTGAAGGATAAAAGCTGTTCTTCAGTCTCGAAGTACAGAACTTCAGGGATCCTGTAGCGCCTTCCAGAGGGTAGCAATGTGAAGATGTGGAGTAATGTTGCTGATAATTCTGCAGGCCTTGCTGTAGCTGATCTGTAGATGTCGTTCACAGTGGGGAGGGAGAGTCCATTGATTTTTGTGCTGTGTCGACCGTCCTCTGTAGGGCTGTCCTGTCTGCCTCTGAACAGTCTCCAAACCATGCTAGGATAGAGTAGGTCAGTAAGCCCTCCATTGAGCAGTGATAAAAAGACTTCAGCAAAGTGGAAGAGATGTGTTTTTTCCTCAGTATCCTGAGGAAGTTCAATCTTTGCTGGGGATTATTCACTGCAGCAGTGGTGTTTATACTCCATTTTAGGTTACTGCAGATGTGTGTCCCTAGAAACTTAAACGTGGCCACCTGCTCCGCCTCTTGGTCTCCTATCCAGAGTGGCAGGATAAAAACCACACTTCGCCACAGACCTCACATCACACACCAGGTCCTGGTTCAGCAGGGTAACTTCCATCAGAAGAGCCCTTCAGCAGCCTTCCAAGCGCCTGCACATGACACTTAATATTATATTCCCAAATTTTCTGACCTAATTTAGACATCACTCACTTAGGTTCTCTGTCAAAAACATCATCAGTTTTAGCATCAGGGTTATTCTGAGGTGCAGCATGTCCTTTACAGTGTCATTCACCTATAGATGACCACAGGCTATGTGTACAGGTACATTAAAATTTGTTATGCTTGGACCATCAAGTGGATCCTCATGTCAGTACAGATGAGGCCTAGGCACACTATGCCATCTTTGGGCTAATGGTAAGGACCATTTTCACAACCTCCAGTATACCAGAGATGTCGGTTAATGGTGAGCATCTTATTTTTTTAAGCGATTCTTCTCTCTGACTACATAATGCAAGATCTGTTTGTAGTGGAGTATAAGCCTCTGATTCTGAAAGGCTGATCTCCACTTCCTAAGGCTGAACACCTGAAGATTTGTGACAAAGTCATTGTTGGATCATTCAGGCCATCATATGTGATCAACAAGCAACAGAATTTTTTAGGTAATTTTATAAGCTGTAGCCCTGTCAGCTAAAAGAGTTACTTGCTGCATCAGTTTATATTTTTGTTTCAAAATTGAATGTCTTATAAAAATCACTGGGCACTGCACCGGCATTTGTTAAATCTTGCAGGCTGACTAGTAAGCAGTCTAATGTTGCTGTGCTTTCTCACCTTTTCAGTTCTGAAACTATTTTTGCCCAAAAACAAAGGACCGCTTTTTTTTGACATTTTATTGAATTTATTAAAATCAAATAACTTTCCATACAAGCAAGTCAAGTTTTACAAAAATAGGTTTGAAACAAATCAACCCCTACCCATGAGAAAGAGAGCTAGGCCAGCGGAGCAAAACTTTAATAGTAGGAAAAATAAGTAAGTAAATAAATAAATAGAACAAAATAAAAGGGAAGAGAATTCGCTTCCTCAATTTAAATGCTTATTCTAAAATGATATTGATTAGATCCTGCCAAGTTTTGAAAAAGTTTTGCACAGATCTTCTAAGAGAGAATTTAATTTTTTTTCCAATTTCAAATAGTATATAACATCAGTTGCCCACTGAAGTAGAGGTGGGTGAGAATTGTTCCAGATGAAGGAGTCTGCGTGCCAATTGTGAAGTAAAGGTGATTACAGTTTGTTTGTCCTTCTCCACTTTAAGCCCATCTGGGAGCCCATCAAACACAGCTGTTAATGGATTAGTGTCACCAAGGCTGTCTGATAGGCATTAAAAGATTTTGGTCCAGAATGATTCTCAGCATTAGAAAAGGAGAGGAATGAGCGAACACGTGATATGCTATGGAGGTGGAAGTAAGAAAGTTTCTTAATGTGGTTTATGTGGGTGGAATAAGAAAGGGAGGAATCAAAAATGACACAGAGATTCCTTGCATTAGAAGAAGGTCTGATGAGATCACCATCAAGAGTGACTGAGAAGGAGCTCATTTTCTTAAGATGTGCTTTAGTGCCAAGTTGCAGGAGTTCAGTTTTGTTGCAATTTTATTTTAAAGAGTTCTACTCCATCCAGGTTTTAATTTCACTGAGGTAAGTGGTTAGCTGGGTAGCAGTACCCTTATTAACCAGCAGTGGATGCTACCCTCATACAAGAGGTCCTTCAATACACTAGACAGGGAGACCATAATATAAGAGTCTGAGGTTCCCCAGACAGCTAGGGGTCCTCACTGCCATATTGGGGAGGACAACTGATCAGGCCCTCTTCAGCATACCTCTGTAGAGAGGCTAACATGCTGTAAACGTTGGGGATGTCCTACCCATATGACACCAGAGAGTGATGTCAGCTGGGACCCTGGATGTGCTTACAGCAGGGTACCCCAAAGGTCGTGCGGGCACAGTGTAAAAGGGTTTTGCTTCCTTTCCTCAGGGACCTTAGAGTTGGTAGGACAGCTGGTGACAGGAGCTCAGCTGGACTGATGGAGGAAGGAGACCCAAGTAGTGGAAAGTGAGCAGTGAAAAACGTGTTAACAGAGTAGCCAGGGGTTACTATTGTTTAGTTTGGACCTAGTTTATTATTTTCTGTATTGATTGTATTTTCTTGCTTCCCTATATCACTCATTTAAATTTTGTTTTTAAAGCATTTCTTTTATTTTATCATTTGAACTCCTGGATTGGAGATTTGGCCACAACTCCAATTTAGATACTCAAAATGCATTATACTTATAAGTGTGACTGATGATGTGAATCCTTTATAGTCACACAGCGGGGCAATGCTGGAAATTTTACACTCCAAATCATATAATGATATTTCATTCTCACTTAACTTTGAGCATCACAGAAACTTTATAAACATTGACGTGAAGATAATGGTAAATACAAGAAGTAGCAGACTGTCTCTCCAGTCCATTTGAGCTTCAATCATGGAAACAGTTTCATAAATACAGTTTTCCTTTCTTCTTAATGCAGAACATGAATCCATGTTTAAAATACATTTGAAAATCAATTAGAGCAATGAAATCAAGACAGATACGAAATAACGCAGTGGAAGAGATTAGAAGAGTGGGAGACAATGGAAAAGTGGTGTGACTGGTGTGGGCTTCTTCCACAATCATGCGCAATCCCTACAAAGCATCTGCTAATGGTGCAAGATGTAAATGGTGTTACATGAAATAAAAATGGATTGATTACCCATCTTCTTTATTAGTATAGAAAATTGTATTCTTAAAATTGGTAATTTACACGTACTAGAAAAGTATTATAAGCACATAAGAAAGTAAGCTTTGTTTTATACTAAGCATTAAGATGTAAGATGTAAGAAGCCGGAGATGTAAGAAGATTAAAAAGACGTATACCTACATATTCTTTATTATTTTGTATGAGCCAGAAAACACCAGTTTTCATAAGCCAAAGGTCAAACATGCTAGAGAGCCAGAGAATGGGCCCCTCGCTTAGAGAAGGGAACGTGAACTGTTTGGTTGTAAATCATGGTGTAATAAGTACATAAGTTTAATATGTCACTGTGCTCTGTACAAAAAATATTTTATAAATCCACTCACATGTACAGCTAACACAAGGCCAGATTTAGCACACAGGAGCTCATCATTTAGAACTGCTAGGCAAGCATTAGAAGACAAGAGAGGGACAACTGTGAATTGGGCATTGTACTATTTCTGTGTGTCAGAGTCAGCATGACATTGGGTCTTCTTTTCCTTCTTTGGAATGGCATGATTTACCTAAGTAAGGGCCTGCACATGGAGAAAGAGTATAAAGCCTTGGAACATTGCCTGGCACACCTTTGAAGCCGACGGACAGATGTGAGATAACGTCATTCGATCCTGAAAATCCTTCCAGTGCAGCGACGAAAATGACAGACTGTATACATCGAGCTCCCACTTCGGTAATAGTCTTGCTATGGCTTCCTTCGTTTGTAATGCTGAGTAAATCGTAATTAAAGAAAGCTTTAAAATAAAAAAGTTATTTTCTCTTATGTGATTTCTTCCCGACGTATCACTATGTGAGGAATATCACCCCTTTTATAAATCTATTTTGGTTCAGGTTACTTAAGACGCCTCAATTGCAAAATGAACGTATTTTCAGGGAGCTAGCACCTCCTATCGGAAAACACATGGCACCAAGCGCTGCGATAGTAGGGGGAGAGAATAGACCTTATTGAAAAGATAAGATGGACAGAACAGGGTTTTACACGCCCTCTACTAAGAATTATTGGAGGAATTAATTAGAGGCAGGACTAGAGCAATGGAATGCTAAAAGTCAAATGAGGAAGAACAATGGCTGAAAAGATAAGAACTGTAAAAAAAGTAAAAGGTGCCCATTGCTGGGGGCTCATTATTCCATCTGAGTTGAGTCTATATTTGCGCCGTACAATAAAGCCTGATTCTGCTGCCTGTCCTGAGTCTCCAAGTGCCTTCATTGGGGCTAAGGGTGCCCGTGTCAGCCTGCTTCAACAATCATTAACTGTGAACGTTTTCCCTAGATGTGCATTGTTATTTTAAATAAAAAAGAGTTATTGAATCATTTGCCTAAAGTTTTGAATTCTTTTTTTTGACATTTTACTTTTTTTGCTTAGCAGACATGTTCATCCAAAGATTAGATTAGAGCAACTTTATTAATCCCATGGGGAAATTCAGATGCATACAGCAGCAAAAACATACAAAATAAGATATAAGACACCTTTATTGTCAATATACAATAAAATGAAATATTGTTTGGAGTGAGCCTATAGATGCCTTAGATAAATGTATGTACAGTAGGAGTAGACATTAACCTACTAGAAGCACAAATTTAAAAGTAGACATTAAACTATGAGAAACACGGTTACTATAAACAGTTCTAAATATACTCAGAGTAAAAGTAAAGGTAAATCTGCAAGTATAAATAAAGAAATAATAAATGAAGTCACAGTGAGAATTACAGTCAATGTAATGGTCATGAGTTCCACACGGGTCATGTAGAAGTGTGTGACTGTGTGTGGTTGATGCAGGCATTCAGTTCAATCAGTGTTGATTTCAGGTATAGGAAGGGCCAGTGATCACTGTGCATTTCATAGGCTGATTGCTTTGGGGTAAAAGCTGTTCCTCAGCTTGGAAATGTGGGCATGCAGGGCTCCAAAGGAGTGAAAATGCTGTGCCCGGGGTGGGTTGGATCTCTACAAATGTTCTGTGCTTTTCTGCTGCAGTGGCTAGTGAAGATATCTTCCAGTGATGGTAGCTGAGTGCCAGTTATTAATGATACGCTGGAGGGTCTTTCTGTTCTCAGAGTTGCAGGCAGAGTATCCTTCTGTAATACAATATGTAATGATAGATTCTATGGTGCACCTGTAGAAGTTAACCAGCAGCTGTTATAGGAGATGTACTTTCTTCAGGCTCTTCAGAAAGTGAAACCTCTGAAGTTCTTTCTTGGCCATTGCTGTCATGTTTGTTGTCCATGACAGGTCCTGGCTGATGTGGACTCCCAAGAATATATAACTCTGCACTGTCTCCACCCTCTCACCGTTAATGTGTATGGGATAGTGACCACTGTACAGTAGTTCAGTCTCCTGAAGTTCAAAATCAGTTCCTTTGTTTTCCTTGGAATTGAATGCAATGTTGTTGTTCTGGCTGCCACTCTCCAGATTGTTGACCTCTCCTCTATAGGCTGCTTTGTCATTATTAGAGATCAGGTCTATCACTGTGGTGTCATCTGCAGACTTTATTATGATTTTAATATCATGGTTAGGTTTGCAATCGTTTGTGAAGAGGGAGTAAAGGAGAGGGTTCAGTACACAGCCCTGTGGTACCCCAGTGTTCAGTATTATGGATGAAAAGAAGTGCTTACCCATGTACACAGTTTGTGGTCTGTTAATGAGTTGCATGGTTGTGAGTTGATGCCCAAGTTGTTTAGCTTAATAGCCAGTTTGCTGAGGGGGTTGGTGTTGAAGGCAAAGCTGTAGTCGATGAACAGTATCCACACATAGCTGTCTCTCTGCTCCAGGTGTAGCAGGGCAGTGTGAAGGGCAAGTGAGACAACGTTCTGTAAGCCAACTGGTATTGGTCCAGGGAGGTGGAGATATTAATGTGTCTATAATGTGAGGATACAGACTCACAGGACAGATAATACAGCCAATCAATCAATCGATAGGTCATTATGCAGTTAAATGAGCACCTCAATAAACATGCTATCTATACTAATAAAAGGCAAAGCCCTCACTGACTCACTCATTCACTCACTCACTCACTCACTCACTCACTCACTCACTCACTGACTGACTCACTCATCACTAATTCTCCAACTTCCCGTGTAGGTGGAAGGCTGAAATTTGGCAGGCTCATTCCTTACAGCTTACTTACAAAAGTTAGGCAGGTTTCATTTCGAAATTCTACGCGTAACGGTCATAACTGGAACCTCTTTTTTGTCCATATACTGTAATAGACTGCAGCTCAATGGCCGTGGGAGGCGGAGTTGCGTATCGCGTCATCACGCCTCCCACGTAATCACGTGAACAGACTGTGAAGGCAGTACGTAGAAAACAAGGAAGAGCCCCAAAGAGCGCTGAAGAAAACATTCATTACACAATTGACGCATACAAGCATATTCATAAGTGCAGCTACTGTGGAAACAAAGCACAGTGTAAACCGTAAGTTTAAATTAAGTTTATAGAAACGCTCCCGCTGCCATTTGCAATACCATATTCGCGACATACCAGTTTAATGAGAAGACACGAGGTATAAATGAGACTTTGGATCACTTTGTAACGGAGTTAAAATTGCTGTAGCGAGAAACTTTTAAGTTCCGGGTCTTAGCTAACATTAAATAAAGCCGTGGACATCGCAACATCACACAAGAGAGCGGCTCACGTGAACTGACTGAACGCAGCACAAGTGATCACTTCGATGAATCAAACCTGTTCAAAAAACACATTACACAATTGATAATGTAGGAAAAGAATATGAAGTGACTGACGCATACAGACATTTTCATGAGTGCAGGTATTTCGGAAACAAAGCACCGTGTACACCTAAAGTTTAAATTAAGTTCATAGACCTACAAAAGGTTGCCATTGATTTGAGGCAAGATTGCTTTTCTCCTGTACAAATATACGTTGCATTCTCAACAGTAAGCTTGCACGGCTTGGTCATATTACAACCGGAGTGCTGAACTGACAACGTGGTATACAAAGAGAACTATAACAATCGTAATAAACGAACAATAAAACAGCGGAGAACCCGTGGATTAAATAAAAAGGCTGCTTCCTTGGCGAAGCAAGGAAAAAGGATGACCTTATATGGTGTTCGTTTATAAAACAGCGGAGAACCTGTGTAAAGGCTGCTTCACAAAAAAACAGCAGAGCGCCTTATATGAGCAGGCAGTCAGCTAAAGAAAGGAATCAATAAATAACTATAATCGTAATAAACGAACAAAAAATAGCGGAGAATCTGCGGATTACATAAAGGAAATGGGTACCTGAACAGAAAAGTGAGTCTCAAATAGCTACACAATAACTATAACAATCGTAATAAACAAACAATAAAACAA